>NW_019154105.1:14804116-14816616 GCF_002288905.1 Enhydra lutris kenyoni | reverse complement strand
TATTTGCTTTCTAGTTTGCTAAAATTTTTAATCACAAATGGGTGTTGGTTTTGGCCAGGTATTTTTTGCATTTATTAAGATCATATGATATGTCTTAAATTTATTAATATAGTCTCTAGTATTAATTGATATTTGGAAGTTAAACCAACCTTAAGTTATTTTAATTAACCCTACTCAGTAGGGATATGTTATCCTTTTTATATTTTACTGCATTTTATTCGTTATATTTTGTTAGGGCTTCTGTGGCCATGCTCAATAAGTGATACATTTTTAGATTTCCTTCCTGGTGATCCTTTTGTCTGGCTTTGGACACTGGACTCACAAAATGACACTTTTATTTTCTGTTTTCTTAAGTGTTCATCTATTCCATAATATCCCTTTATTATTCTTTGACTGTGCTTATTACCTCTAAGGATGTTTTCTTTCATTTCTGATATTGGTAATTTTTGCCTTCTCTCTTTTTTTGCCTGGGTTGATTTAGCTATTTTCTCCCATTTTATTAGTCTTTTCAAATAATCAATCTTAAGTTTTATTGCTTATCTTTATTATTTAACTGTTTTCAGTTTTATTGACTTCTACTCATCTTTTGGGTTTCCTTTTTTTCTAGTTATCTTGGGTTTAATTTTTTTCCCCTAATTTCTGAAGGAGAAAGCTTCGAAAAATGATTTATTATTTTTGCCATTAACATTCAAAATATATATTGTCCTCCAAACATTTCTTTAACTTCATTTCACAAATTTTGATGTGCATTTTAACATCATTCTGTTCAAATATTTTCTAACTTTTCATGTTACTACTTTAGTCCATGGTTAATTCAGAAGCATGGGGTTTAAATGATTCCCTCGATTTCTTTCTGATTTTTGTATCTAATTTAACTCTGGTATGGTTAGAAAACAAGTACTGTATGATTCAATCCTTTAAAATCATTGAGGATTATTTTATTGTCCAGTATATGGTTTATTACAGTAAATTTTCCAAGTGTTTCAAAGAATGTGTATGGATATCGAGTTCTATAGTTGTTGATTTGTCCAAGTTGGTTGATAATGTTTTTCAAATTTTCTGTATCCCTACTGATTTTCTTTTTAGTTTCTCTGTTAATTAATAAGAGGATATTGAAATAGCCCATTAAAATTGTTTTTGGCTATTGTTTTTTTTCTTCTACTCTTGTCTGTTTTGTTTCATGCATTGTGGAACTTTGTTTTTAAAATGCAAGTGCATGGGGTGCCTGGGTGGCTCAGTGGGTTAAGCCTCTCCTTCAGCTTGGGTCATGATCTCAGGGTCCTGGGATCAAGCCTTGCATGGGCTCTCTGCTCAGCAGGGAGCCTGCTTCTCCCTCTCTCTCTGCCTGCTTCTCTGCCTACTTGTGATTTCTCTCTCTGTCAAATAATAATATCTTAAAAAAAATAATAAAATGCAACTGCGCTATATCTTTTATATCTTTTTGGCTTCTTAACTATTTTGCAATAACAAAATATCCTTCTTTGTCTGTAGTTAACATTTCTTTCTAGAAGTTAATCATGTCTGACATCAGTATAGCCACTTTAGTTCTCCCAATGTTTACTGTTTACTTTTTCCACAGTCTTTTTACTTATTTAGTTAGTTTTACTGTCAATCTGTTTCATATTATTATCTAATATGTTTCTCTTGTGGGCCACTTACAGTTCTATATTCAGTCAAAATAATTCTATTTTTTAATCACAGTATTCGAACTGCTCACATTTAAAATAATTATTCACACATTTGGGTACAGGTTTACCATTTGACTGTCTTCTGTTCATCTCATCTCTCTCTTGTTCCCTTATTCCTACTCTACGGAAACTTGTGTTGTTAAATATTTTATTAAATTAATTTAATATCTCTACTGCATTTTAACTATATTTTTGTGCTATTTTTAGTGGTTGCCCTAAAAATTTTAAGACATATATTTTACTTACCACAGTTTAATTTGTTAATATGAACGATATCCTAGTCAGCTTAACTCCTCATAGTTCTACTTCCTCCTCCTTTGTGCTATTGGTGCCATGCATATTACATATATGTGTATCATATCCATGTGCATTATAAATACAGTTGTATGTATGTGTTACTTTAGGCAAGCATATGTCTTCCACAGAAATTAAAATTAAGATATACAACATATATAACATATATATCTAATTGAACATTTTATCTTTTAGATTTATCAATATGTTTACCGTTTACATTGCTCTATATTGCTTCCTATAGACTATCTGTCATCATTTTCCTTCTACCTAAAGGACTTCTTTTTTGTACTTACTACAACACAGGTCTGTTAGCAATAGATTCTTTCAACTTTTATATATGCAGCTATGCCTTTACTTTTCTTTGAATATTAATTTGCTGATTATAGAATTATTGGTTGATTTTTATTGTCAGAACATTCAATATGTCAGTCCATGTCTTTTGACATCAGTACTTTTGATAAGAAGATAACCATTAGCTATACATTGCATCTCTGCGAGGTGTCATTTCCCACTTGCTGCTTTCAAGATTTTCTCTGTATGTTGGCTTTCAGCAGTATGGTATAATGTGAATTTTTTTGCACTAATCATACTTGGGTTCCTGGCTCCCTAGAGTTGGATGTTTTTAGCATTGAGGCATTGCTAAATTTGATAAAGATTATGTTCAAACACCTAAATGCAGTAATATATTCACTCTCTGTTGCCTATATTGCATTCAAGATACAACAGATTTGCAACTTTTTTCTGGCTTTACATTTTAACTGGAATCCATAGAGTCTCTTATGTGCATGTGTATCTTGGCAGTAAGCCAGGTTAATTGGGGCATGTTGATATGGCTCTCTCCATTCCAAAATCTCTGCATTAAATTTCTGGTGCTCTGCCACTTGCCCTGAACAAAGTTCGTCATTTCTGTAAAAATGTGAGTTTAGTCATTCTTGGTGGAGGAATGAAAATTCTGTCACTTAATGTCACAAATTCATGGATCTTACACAATACAGATAGTCTCTTTATGAGTAGGTACTCATACTCACTTTTTTTTATGAGTAGTCAATCCTCATTAGTCACTGATTCTATATTTGCAAATATGTCCACTCACTGAAATTTATTTGTAATCCCCAAAGCAATACTCATGGGCTTTTTCACTCCTTTACACACATATGCAGAATGGCAATGACTTTGAATGACACATATTCCCAACGTAGGCTGAACAGGTAATGTTCTTACTATAAGCAGTATACTTTTCATAGTTTGTTTAGTGCCACATTTGTTGGATTTTTGTGCCTTTTTTTTTGGTGATTTCACTGTTTAAAATGTCTCCAAAGCATTGTGTTGAAGGACTATCCAGTATTAAGCACAATAAGGCCATGATACAACTTTCCCAAGAAAATACACTTTTGGTTATACAAGTTTTGTTTAGGCATGAGTTATAGTGCTATTGGCTATGAGGTCAATGTTAATGAATCGATAGTATATATTTAATAAGGCATTTTTAAACAGAAAAAAAACATAAAATTATATATTGATCTGATAATGAAAGCTGTGACCACAGGCGAGGAGGGACCTAACCTTGTATGTCCCTTAAGGGCAATAATTTAGTATTTGTCAATTCAGTGTTCACAGCAACTTTCTAGAACATAACTATGTTGCTTGGCTACCCTCTCTGGAGCTTCCCTGGTGTAATCTGATATTGGTCCCTGTATTTAGAGGTCAGGGAGAGACCAAAGTTAAAGGCAGGCCACTCCAGTTTGGTTGATGGCAGCTTTAATAAACAAAGGGAACTTACGTTGGAGACTTGTCTCAAGCAGCAGCAAGACTAATGGACCCTTGCTCCACCTGCCAAATCTTAGAAGTTTGTAAAGAGGCCTTAACTGGGTTCAGACATGTATATTATGCAGATGTTTTCAATATCATATCATTATCTCAAGGCTATGCCCTTGGAGCAGACTTTGAGAATGAGAAAAAGCAGAACCCACATTCCAAGGACAGAGGACAGGGTAACAGCCTCCAAGTATGTGGGGTCCACCTCCTTTGTCAACTGCCAGTTGTGTCTTTTTGATGACGTTTCTCAACAAGCTATCATGAATAAGAAGAATCAATTGTACTTTTCAATGTATCATCTACCTTCAATCATTCTTCATTGTCTTGATATTTTTATTTATGATAACTTGGTTCAGTCATGTATTTATTTTTTGTTGGATAGATGTCCTCAGCCCTCTTAGATTACAATTTCTGGAAGTAGAGATTGATGCTTTTTCCTTCCAATATTAACATATTAGATTTTATGTTTTATAATTTAACTTTATATACTTTATTATATTATTTGCTATGAAAATTATATCAAAAAGAATGATTTCGAGATATTCTGTATTCCCAGTAACATATTTATATACACTTATTTTTTTCTTTTAGCTACTTTTTAAAAGATTTATTTATTTGAGAGAGAGAGCACTCAAGCATGTGAGTGGAGGGAGGGGATGAGGAAGAGAGAGAATCTCAAGCAGACTCCCCATTGAGTGCAACACCTAATGTGGGCTCAATCCCATGACCTTGAGACCATATCCTGAGCCAAAACCAAGAGTTGGATGCTCAGCTGACTGAACTACCCAGGCACCCTTCTTATAGCTATTTTTGAAAAATATCCAAAAATATTTGTCTTCTACACTAAATTTAACTTTTCATATATTGTTTCTTTAATATGTTATGCATATATAATAGAAAAGTGAATAGAACAAATATTTCAAGTGTAAATACAATTTAAAAAAGTGAACAATCTCATTGTGGTGTATAAAAAAATAGAATATTATCAGTTCCCTTTCCCTGTTATAAAATTGATGCTTACTGCCAGAGTTAAAACTATCTTGAGTTCTATGATAAATCAATCATTGATTTTGTTTTGTTAGTCTGGATTTACATATGCCTTCTGAAACAATCATTTTTTTTCTTACTAGTTTTACTTGTTTTTGAAATTTTTAAGAATGGATGCAGACAGTATGTACTTCTCTTTCATCTGGTTCATGTTGTTCAAAATTATTTGTAAAATTCATCCAAATTGTTGTGGGTAGGTTTAGCTTACTCATTTTTATTATCATGTGATCTTCCACTGTATGAATATACCATATATTTATTTAACCCATTGTACTATAAATAATCATTTGGGTTGTTTCCATTTTTTGTCTGTCACAAATTACGTTGCTTTTGATGTCCTATGTATGTTTTTCAGTGTCCTTGGCAGTTTATCTGGAATCTATACATAGTAATAGAGTTGTTGGCTCAGAGAGTATGCAAATCTTATAATTTAATAGATGTCAGAAATGTTCCAAGGAATATGGTATTTCATGATGTGCCACATTCTTGCTATCAACTGAAACTTTCAATGATATTGTTTAAGGTTTTTAACTTGCCTTTCTCTGACTAAAAAGTTGATTACGTATAATCTCTACTATTCCCTACTTCAGATTACTTTTAGAAAGTCCCTTTGAAGTCTTTGGGAGATTTTTTTTTTTAAGTTATTGGAAAACATTCTTTATATATTTTGGACACTAGTTGTTCATTAGCTTTTTTCATTTTCAGTATTGTCTCCCTGTTTCAGCTGGTATTTGTATTTACTTTATGGTATCTTTTGATGAATATAATTCTTAATTTTTTATTTTAATTTATTAGTCTTTTACTCTGTGGTCAATGTTTTATGTTTCTTATTTAATAACTCTTTCCTTGAAAATATTCCACTGTATTATGTCTTAAATATTTATAAATTTAACTTTTCTATACTTGGAATTGATTTTTTAATATGGCAGAAGAAGAGGTTATGATTTTATGAGGTTATGTAGAGGTTTTGTAGGTTATGTAGATACCCCATTGCCCTACTATCATTTAAAAATGCTGATCTTTCCCATGCCCATTGATTGTTCATACCATGCCCTTTTGGTTATACATTAATCCACACATCTCTCTCTCTTTTTCTTCTAATTCTTTTTCTGTTTACATCAGTATTTTTCTACACTTGAACCAATTCAACATCATCTTAATTACCATAAGTTTAATATTGCTCTGCTATTTTAGAGTAAATTTTATTTTATTGAATATCTTGCTTAATATTTTTCCTTTAGAATCACCTTTTAATAGTGTCCTAAAAAATAATGATCCTGTGGATATCTTAAGTAGAATTGCATTTAATCTATCATGAATTCTAGGAAAATTGCTGTTATTATGGTATGGTTTTCCAGTCTATTAAGATGATATATCTCCCCATTTATTTAGATCTGATTTATTTTTATCTATAAATTTGTCTCAGCTTATCTGAGAAACCTTTCCCAACCTTGAAATTTACTCTTATGACTTCCATGAGTTCAGAGCAGATCAGTGCACTTTGTTGTGTATCATCATGTTTAGATCTTTATCTTATCACTTCTTACACTAAATCAAAGGATTTATATTTGTGTGTGTGTGTGTGTGTGTGTGTGTGTGTGTATTGTCTCTCACACTAGATTTGTAGTCTACTTAAGGACAGGGACTGTGTCTCATTCATTTTGGCCTAAAATAATTTCTCACATTGGATGATAAATTAACATAATGTTTATTAAAATGTGACAAATAGCCATATAGGAGTAGTTAAGGTAATTATGGTAAAACCACACAACATAGTGTTATATAAGAAATGATTATACAGATGATCATGTCATGGAAAAATATGGATGACATTCTAAATTAAAAAAAAAAAAAAATGGAGTTATCCTCATCTTCCCTGACTCTCACTCCCTCACCTATTTCACAAATAGATCACGTTGGCCCAATCCTTATACTACAATCCTGCCATTTACCTCTACCCTCTGCACTATCACCCTAGTCCAAACTTCCATCATTTCAAGAATGTCTTCACTCACCCAGTCTATTTTATAACATCATCAATTAACCATTTAAAAATTCAAGTCAAATCAAAAGAGTACTCTGCTCAAAAATGCTATAAATCACTTTTCATCTCACTCTGAGGGCAAAAAGCCAGTCTTTACCAGTCAACAAGACTATGGATGGACAAGACTGAGGCCTTGCCTTAACTCAAATGCATCTACTATTTCTCAAATCCCTTCATTATTTTTCATCTATACTAACCTCCCAGATTTTCCTTGTACATGCTTCCATTTCTAGTCTTTGTGCTTACCCGTCCCTCTAAATTGGACCCTTCCCAGATATTCAAATACATTTATTCCTTGTCTCTACTAAGTTTTTGCTTTAATGCCATATTTTCAGTGAGGTTTTCCATGACAAGCCTATGTAAAATGCCACCACTCCATCTCCCTCCACATTAATGTTGGTCTCGATGCCCATTTTCCATTTTACTTGTCTTTACAACTTTTATTACAAACATCAAAATACAACATCAAATACAAACATAAAAATGATAATAAGAATATGGTCTATTGTCAAACATCTAACATGTCTCACCATTCAACATGCAGAGGACTATATAAAAACTTTTTGTATAATGTATTTATTTATGTTATTCATTGTCTATCTCCACCCACTCTAGAATGTAAGCTCCAGCAATAGAACTATTTCTTTTCTTTTGTTCACTTCCATGTCCCAGGGTCTGAAAATAGGTATCTGGCACATGGTAGGAATTCAAAACTTATGTTGGATCATTTAAACAAAGTTATGTAAATGAATGATATTTAAAAATTATTTTTAAATTGTCTCACATGAAATTATAGAAGGGATGTTTCTGTATGTTCCTAGATAAAATACTTGAGATATGTTAGGTTTGAATTCCACACTTATTATCTTACCTATTGCATGTTAGTTTTAAGTTTCTTATAAAATTTGAACTACAAATAAAATAATGGGAATTATTGATTCACAAAAACATTATAAATAATATGACTAATATAACTTATTTGTTTACATTTTAATAGAATTTTTAATTGAGTCACCAAACCATACTCTTAAAAAAAGTAAATAACTTAAACACTTAGTATATGCTAGACATAACTAGTATATGTCAGTTTGTTGTTTGGAAGTCATTTTTATAATGCTGCATATGCTGAAGGATTTCTCTTTAATTGTCATCATATTTCAGATACACAGGGAGAAGCCCATTAACTATAACCTTGTCAGAGAAGAAAACAGGGGGATGGTAGTTAGAATGATAGAAGCTTTCCTTGGAAGTGCACAGTTGGCAGTGAGACCAGATTTTCCTAGATCATTAATTACAAATTTCCCAGCATTGGCCTTTTATTTTAAAATTAGTTCTAATGGAGGCAAGTTCAAAAGGCTCCCTTTAAAATCCCTGATCAACCATTACTAACATATAAACAAAACAAAACAAAACAAAACAAAAAAATATATATATAATTATAACAAAACAATTCAGAATATTATTTGGTATTTTAAAATTTTAGTTAGATTCCTAAGGATGCATCACCAACTATCCCAAATATTTTGGATTAAATCTAATTTATCATTTCTCCCAATTCTGTTGTTTAGCCAGTGGTTTCTTCTGTTGGTTGCACCTGGGCTCACTCACATGATTGCCTTCAGCTAGAGAATCAGCTGGTCAGGGAGGTTAAATAAAGATGGCTGCTCTCACATGTCTGGTCCCTGATGGCTGGCTGTTAGTTCAGGCTGGATGGTTCTTCTCTACAAGGTTTCTCCACTTACTGGAGAAAAAGATGGACTTCAGTTCACTGTTTTAAGAAAGTGAAGGTAGCAGCAGCAAAACCTCCTAAAGTCTGGGCTCTAAAACTCACACAATATCACTTCTACTACCATTTATTTTTCAAAGCAGTTATAAAGTCGGCCAAGATTCAGGGGGTAGAGAGGCAAGCTTCACTTTCAACAAGAGAAGCTGCACATGATCTTTGGCTATATTTTGTTTACCATGATATCATAAGACTGTTTCATTGAATTTTGGAATAAGCTCTGAATTGCAGAGGTAGTGTTTAAAAGTTTATAACAGCATGCAGATTTATAGAGGGCGACCGGTCTAACGAAAAATAAAAAAAAATAGTCAATATAAGAACCCAAGGTGATGTCTAACTACATAGTTCATTTTTCAATAGTCACTTGGTTTTATGATTATTTATACCTGAAAATGAAGTAGAATATGAACAAAGTAGTTTATCAAATCAAAATGGAGGTAAAACCAAAATTATCTACACAGTTAATATATTATTAAGTCTGAGCTTCACTGTGCTGGTTAATGAGTAGAACACAGGTGTATATAGCATAATCGCTGCCCCTATAAATGTCCTAATCCCAAAGGGAAGATAATACACAAATGTATTTAAATGACTTAAACTCCCTTTTTACGAGCATAGTGTCTGGGCATCTACTAATAGCGTAGCAACCAAGGCATTAGTTACTAGCATTAGCACCCTTGTCACATCACAGACAAGATACAAAGTGTAATGTAAAACCATCAAATTTCAGCAAGCTTAGATACGAAGCAGCTGCTGAGGTTTAACAAAAGTAGGATGAGAATCCAGGAAAGATCATTTGGAGGCTCATTTCATATAGCTGAAAAGCAAACTCAGAACAGTCCTTTGGTGAAGTTTCAGGTATTTCTGTCGTTTTTATTGCAATGTGGGTGGCTACTAGTTTAACCATGCCAACATCGGGTAAAGTTGCTGACATTAGGCAGAGACCTGGAACTCATAACCCTCCCTTGCCAAAAAAAAAGTAAGGGCTACACTGAGTGTTCAATGCAGCCTGAAATAGTGTTGTAAATCAATGAACCTCAAACTTTAGTGTTCATTGGAATCACCTGGTGAGCTTGCTCAACCACAGACTGCAGGGCCATGCTCCCAGAATTTCTTCTGATATAGTAGGTCTGAGGTGGTGCCTGAGAATTCACATTGCTATGTCTCAGATGATGCTGTTGCCTCTGGTGAGGAAACCGGTTTCGGGAAACACTACTTTAAATCAAACCAGAGCACCACCTCGGTCTTCAAATGCTACACACTAAAGTTTAAATTACCCATACCTGGGCCACTAGAAGAGGTTGCCATTTTCTTTTCTTTTTCTTTTCTTTTTTTTAAAGATTTGATTTATTGGGGCATCTGGTTGGCTTAGTCAGTTAAATGTTTACCTATTGGCTCAGGTCATGATCTTGGAGGGCACCATAGTATCCGGCCCCAACTGGGCTCTGTGCTCAGTGGGGAGTCTCCTTCTCCCTCTGTCCTTCTGTCTTTTTTTAAGAAGATATTACTTATTTTAAAAAGGGGAGCACGAGGTGTGTGTGGTGGGAGGGGAGGACGAGCATACTCCTCCCTGAGTGTGGAGCAGCCTGACATTCAACTGGATCCCATGACCCTGAGATCATTACCTAAGATGAGAATAGGAAGTTTAACCAACTGAGCCACCTAGACACACCAGCCATTTTCAAATCTACAAGATCTCAGATTTATCTCAAAGGGTGCATGGCTACTTTAGTGCAGAAGATTACCCAGAAGATGGTCTTAATAATGTAATATGAGGGTTAAGGATATAAGTTAGGATGAAAACATGAGTAATGGACATAAATTTAGAAAAGGAATATCCTAACATTTGAAGGAAAATAATGGGTTTCTGTGACTAGATAATTACAAGCAGTGAAATATTTGCTTCAAAGATAATGGGAGGCATAGGAGTCCATTTTTAAAAGATAAATTGGTAGAGATTGAGGGAAGGATTTAAAAAACTGTTTTAGACATACTGCATTTGCGGTAAGGAGAAAATATTTAGATGTTTTGAAATAGAATACTGAGACAAAGGGAGACAAGAGTATTGGGGAGAAACTTCAAGGTCATTTTCCAAAGAGAATAATTTTCCAAGCTCTTAATTACAATGTGATAAATAATATCTAGTTTTTTTATAAAGAAAAAACATAACTAATACTAAATATTTAAGAAAAGGGTATTTCCTTTTCTAATTTCTAGGTAGTAAAGTTTGTGGTATATTAGTGAGCCAAAAACATACACTTGCTGACTATCTGATTTCTTAACTAACAGTGGAGGGAATTAATAAGTATCATTGGGGTTGTCTATAGGGTGCTTTATAGGACTTAGAAGTGAATATATTATTGCCAGTAGGAAGATCAAAACCTAGGAGACTTCTTGATCTTTGAATCTTTACCACATTGTGTGCTGCTGTATAAACAATACACAGGAAGTACTCAGTGCATAGTGGATTCTTAATGATCATTTAATATATGTTTGGTCTTTAATCTGTGAAGCAATTGGTGATGTTGCAATACTACAGATCAAAGATAAAACCAGATTTAACACTTAAGCTGTTAAATGGAATGTTCATTAATTTTCAGATGGTCCCAATATCATGTAGAACTGTAGCCTATTCATTAAAAAAATGTTTGATCAGAATTCAGAATGAGCTTGAATCGGTATTTGATTTTAGGAAAAACACTCCTATTCAAACCATCAGTGTACTTGCAAACAAAACAACAGACAGAATATAACTTCACATTCTCATTTGCATGATTCTACCTTCACTCAGCCATCTTTACTCAGGATTATTTTCCAGACTTTGTGGTCTCTGTGTCTTTAAATTTGAGCATCTTGTTGGCACAACTTCCCATTATCCCAGATTCCTAATTTTCTCAAACCACTTCTACTTCGACCTTATCTAGATTGACAAACTTCTTTTTAGCCCCAGATATCAATCTTCTACTTATATTTCTGCATAACTTAGGCCCTGAGAATGTCCCTTTAATCCATCTCTAATCAAATCTCATTATTCATTTTCCCCTTTGTCCTTCAAGTTGTCCCTTCAGAAACATTTATAGAGCACTCTTATCCTTGAATTATAATTGTTGATTTATGTGTTTCTATGACATCATTGAGGGCAGGGAGACTTTTCCTATTGTTTGTCTAAAACTTCCCATTTCAATATTTTTGAAGGAATAACTTAGGAATAATTTTTTTTTATTATAAAGATTTATTTATTTATTTATTTATTTATTTGACAGACAGAGATTACAAGTAGGCAGAGAAGCAGGCAGAGAGAGAGAGGGGGAAGCAGGCTCCCCGCGGAGCAGAGAGCCCGATGGAGGGCTCGATCCCAGGACCCTGGGATCATGACCTGAGCCGAAGGCAGAGGCTTTAACCCACTGAGCCACCCAGGTGCCCCAAGAAATAGACTTTTATATACATACAATGGCATATTATTCAGCCATAAAAAAGAACAAAATCTTGCCATTGGCAACAACATGGATGGAGCCAGAGAGTATCATGCTAAGGGAAATAAGTCAGTCAGAGAAAGACAGAGATACCTCATGATTTCACTCGTATGTGGAATTTAAGAAACATAAAAATAAAATAAAGGGAAAAAAAGAAAGACAAAACAAGAAATAGCCTTTCTTAAAAAAAGATTTTATTTACTTATTTGACACAGAGAGAGAGCGATCACAAGTAGGCAGAGAGGCAGGCAGAGAGAGAGGGGGAAGCAGGCTCCCCGCTGAGCAGAGAGCCCGATACGGGACTCAATCCCAGGACCCTGGGATCATGACCTGAGCCGAAGGCAGAGGCTTTA
>NW_019154105.1:14780121-14804106 GCF_002288905.1 Enhydra lutris kenyoni | reverse complement strand
ACCCACTGAGCCACCCAGGTGCCCCAGGAATAATTTGAAAAATAATTTGAAAAAAATAGAGTGAAAAATCAAAGTATCCATGATTATAAGAAAGGAAAAGAAATATGTGCTTAAGCAGAGGAAAGTGACTTCAAGCAGAGAGAAATATGAGAAAATTCAGATAAACTGAGAGAAGACAGCCCGTTTTAGTTAATTTGAAAAAAATCTTGCCAAAAATATAAAAATTCATAACTTTTTATGTCAAATGATTAAGAAAGGAATTCAGATATTTGATACTGGATAGAGTATCAGGGTGAATATCTGCTCTATTATCTGGCCACTATTCAGCCACTTCTTTTGATAACAATTCTGAGCATGTCCTTATGCATTAATAATACAATGGATAGCATCATCTGTTGTTACTAGAGCCTCTCCTTGGAGGGACTAAGAAAGCAGAACAAAGTGTATTTCAATATTAAATTTAAAAGTGTTCAGAATTTATGAGGTTAGAGATTACAAAATAATCAGTATTATAAGTGTTGAAAGTTTAAAAATATTTGGAATCCATAATATAAAATCAGTAAAACTAATGTATTCAAATATACAACTCTATACATATACACTAAATATAAAATAGATAAAATGTAATGTAGGCCAAACTTAACATTTTAACAGCTTATAAATAAATTACTAAAAATAATATACTGTTCAAAATAAAAACTAAATATAACATTAAAATTAATAAGTGCATATAAATTAGTAAAATTTTATATAAATACATTAAATATGTCAACTATGCAATTTATATTTGTTTAAAATGTGCTTTTTAGCAATAAATAGCCTCTATGCTTTTGGCATTAGCTTGTGAGAATTTGTGTGTGTGTTTGTGCACACGTGGAGAAATCATTTTTGACTCTAGTTCGGAGAATGTTGAGGTAATACATATATATGGGCTAATTTTAAGTATTTTCCTCAAGCTCTCTCATCCTTAATCCCACATTGTTGGTGGCTATTTAGGAAAAAAAAATTTTTCTAATATAAGAATATAAATATTTTTTATTGATAAATACCTAAAATCACTTTTCCACAGTTTTTTTTTCAGTCAAGTTTATTTGCTTTAGTTTAGATCATCAGTTTTATTGTCATTTTCATATTCTCCTTGTCTAGAAAGTCTTAGAGTTATTTATTGCTGCCTGATCATTTTCTCCCTTGTTTTTTTTTTCTCCTCCTGTTCTTCCTCTTCCTTTTTTCTTCTTTTGACAAAAGAGCACAGTAACAGCTATACACCTCTACAGAGATGATACTTTCCTCTTGTAGTAGTATGAAAAGAACATTAAAATATATGCAATACCATTCAATTAGGAGATAGAATTTAATATACTGATACCACTTAGATAAACACATTTTGTCACTAATGTACCAGACTTTCAATATTCTGTTTTTAAAAAGACCATCTCTTGTGAAAGGATCTTGTTTGCTTTTGTTATAATATGGTAGAGGTTTAATAGTATTTCACTGTATAGTCCTATGTATTTATACTTTAAGAAGCATAATATTAATCTACTTACCTTTGAGTCTCCAATCACTTGTAAGTTATATTTACTATTGAATAATTACTTTGGTTTCTTTTTTTGAATTCTTAATTAAAACTCCCATAATGGACAGGAATTCATTACAAATTTCTTCTTTAGTTACTGTTTTAGTTTCTTCATTCTCATACAGTTAATTATTTTTTGAAAAATAATTTCATTTTGCATAGTCAACATTGGAGATAATGTAGCTTAAGTTATGTTTTCATATTCATAATTTGGTGATTTTTTTCGATAGTTGGAAAATTTACAGCTTAGTGACAAAAATCAGGAAATGGATTTTTTAACATATAATTAATTTTTAAACCTCCAAATGCTTGGGAAAATATTCCAGTGGAAGGAACTGTCTTGCTCAGTACAATAATTCACCAGTGTGAAAAGGATAGAGAGGAAGGCGCGATGCATACAAGGGCAATGGAATCGGCTAGCTGATATTAAGTTGCATTGACATCTTAGAGCAAATGAAAGGCAGAGCTGCTAATAAAAAATTAAAAACTAAGTGTGAAGGTTGAGGGCTTTTTGGTTACTTACAAAGAAGCCATTGTCTGTTGCTGTGGGAGAGCAAGAAAATATGAGGACTAAACTCAGGATTTAATAGAGTTCTTGGGTTTCAAAGACACATTGAATCATAGGTGATGAAGGTCCATTATGGTAAAGCTAGGCAACAGGTTCATAACCCCAGTCTCTCTAACACATGAAATGGAGCATCTGAATTCATTACACTCAAGATTTGGGCTTCCTAGACTCTTTTAAAACTTTAACTTTGCAGAAGTCTGTCCTTCCCTAATAGGTACTGTTGCCTCCCTCAAGTAGAAAGTCACTGAAGAGGCTCCATAAGAGGATCTGCCCCACTAAGATCCTTTTCCAACTCTTTGGTTACTTCCAACTGGAGCATCATCTAGGCAGGCATATGCTAGGCCTGATTAAGGAGGAGAGAGCCCATGCCCCAAAGGAGCTATAAAAGTTAGATAGCATAATTAATCAAGAGTTAGGAAAGTACCAGTGTGACAGGTTTAATGGGATGTTTTATAATCAAGGAGACTAAAAGAGAATTTATTGATCTGTGATTCAGAAATATTATGGAAATACAAAATATAATACTTTGGTAAAGAACCCAGGGTAGGTTTCTAACTAGCTGTTTGAATGACTTTTGGAAACTTGGAAAAAATGTAGGTCTTGTTGAGTGAAGTGAAAATATTTGAGTTTCCATGGGAGATAGGGGTAGAAAGGATTAAAAGGTCCAGGAAACTGGGTAGAGTAAATGGATACATTATGGGAGACCAAAAGAACCACCACACCATTGACCAGGGTCATGAAGAATGAGGTGAGAGGGGCTTTAATTTCATTAAGTTCAGTGGTGGTTTGTTCTTTTCTATAGCCAAGGCTAATGGCAAGAGAAGCTATCATATTGTTTGGCTTGTTTGGGTGTGATGGGCCTCAATGAACTATACATCAATGAGTATACTGAAATGCCACACTCCAAGTGGTCACAATTATCATAATATCAGCAAGGTCAGAGTTGCATCTAAGGGAGCTGAACCCACAGAGAATAATGCAGATGAATAGTAGAGTTTGGAATTCTGAGAGCAAAATAAATAGGTAGCCAATTAGTGTACTGCAACATATAAATAATCAAAAGGAAGGAAAATGTATGAGTAGGAGTTCATATAAATAATCAAAAGGAAGGAAAATGTATGAGTAGGAGTTCAAGGGTAATTACCTCAATAAAAGTTCAAGACCCTTTATTCAATCCCTGGGAATGAGAATATTTTCCAACCTTATAGTATTAAATGAAAGGATGACTGGTCCTTAGGAGGAAGGACTCTACAACCACAGAGCAAGTATATGCACAATGAGTCCCCAGGCTTTCAATAGACCATAAAGCCACTTGCTTATGTGTACTGTAGGATGAGGAAAGGGGCCTAGCAGACATTTCAATAACTACTGGAAACAGTATAGATGACATTAATACCCAGAGGTCAAAACGTTGTTATAGTCACCTATTAGAATGGCGGTATATAAAGGTCACCTAAAACACAAAGGTTTGGTGAAAGCCCAGCCTTACAGCATCCACAGACCCACTTGTTGGTCAGCTCTCAATACTCTGAATCTATAATTGAGATTGACATATTTGGCATTTGAAGTGACATTTTCTATTAGGTGCTTCACTTGTGAAATAAGAGCTATTATAATTGTAAAGGCCTGATGGGAACTTCTGATATCACAACCACTTGGCCAAAGTAGTAAATTAAAAACAGTACAACATCCTTTTGAGATGGAGGGAAAGGGATGAAGTTTAATGACGCCTTTAAATATCTCAAGTGTGTGGAATGACAGTCCTTTATACACCTTTGTTCAATTCAGCAGTCTAGCCATAATAATCAAATGGATTCTGGAGAATGATTCTGGATTACCACAAGCTCAACCAAGTAGTAGTCCAAATGTCATCTGCCATACTGGATTAATATTTTTCTTAAAGTAGGTTGATATACTCAGAATTCATGATATGTAGCCTTTGGTTTTGGGGTTGGGGGCAGTATGTATACTTAATTTCAATGAGGAAAGAGGGACAGAAAGACTTCTCATTCACAAGGCATTATCAGGATGACAAATGGAAATCCATGGTGGCAGAAGTAGAAGCTGTGCATGGGTTCAAGGACATGGATTCCTACTTAACCAAGCTTATCCAGTTATTGCTTCCTCTGAATGCCCAACACGCCAGCAACAGAAATAAATGATGAACCCTTGATATGGCACCACATATGAAAGAAACAACTAACTACTTGGTTGTAAATTTACTGAGTCCTTTCCATTTTAAAAGAGTTTGCAATTTGTTCTCAAAACAACAGGCACCTCCTCGGTATGGCCTTGTAGTTTCTGCCCAAAGGGTCTCAGCTAACATCACTCTCTGGGGACCTTAGGCATGCAATTCAATACTAGGGAATCTCATTTCTGAGGAAATGAAGATTTGTATCCCCTTAAAATGTGAGTCCCCAAGACTAGCAGGAATGATGGTTGAGGACAAAGGAAATTTGGAAGGAATATTAGAATAAAAAAATGACTAATGGTAATTAAGGCCCTCCACCTTTTATGTCTCCCCTTGGAGAGTGGCCCACTGGAAATCTAGGTGAGTTTTTTCCCAAATATGTACAGAGGAGGGGATCTGTGCACCACAAATGTTTAATTTGGGGGAAAATGTTTTGGGGCAAAAAATGTTTCATTTGTGGTAACATTGAAGTGCACCACTCAGTTCTCCCTTCAAGGAAGCACTTGCCTCCAGCTGCTACAACTTGAGAATCTGCCACTTTCTATCAAGGCCATGCTCTTCACGGAGAAGCCCGGACAGTGAATATGCACAGCATAAGTTCTCAGGCTCAGCTTTTTCTTTGTAGCACCAGACTCCTATAACAGGGGATCTTTGCTCCAGAGCTCAGTGTTTTGGGGCAAAAAACTTAATTAGATCTGCAACACAGTCTGAGGCTCTCTTTGCCCAATTCTCCTCCCTAATCCCCTTTTGTTTCACAGGTGCCAGGTGAGACTTGCTATCTGAAATCTTGCTGAGAAACCCAGCTTTCTCCACCTTCATTATTTACAGATGCTACCCCAAGTTGCACTCCTAATTCCCATCTGCTCTTATGCTATGCTACCTTCATACTTTGAATTGACACAGTTGAATGTAGCCAGGGTCTTTGTATTAGTTCATTTATAAAATGAATTTTATAAATTCATTTCAGAAATATCCCAGTAGTATCAATTTGTTCACATAAATGTTATTTCCCAAATTTCAAATCCAGTCATGAGACTTGTTTTCTTAAATCCTTTCAATACCTTCTTTATACTCAGGTTTTATGTGCTTTTCAGTATAGGTTAAAGTTGAGACAGTGTGTGTACATATTTAAGGCCACAGAATCATCATCACACATCTTTTAAATGTGTTGACTTATTTGAAGGAATTAATATCACTAAAGTTACTATGTACATAATAAGGAATAAAGGATAAAATATACAAAAATTAGGGAGATAAAATGTGAGTCTGAAATGTTACTTTTGCATCAAAATATTCTGAGCTGTGGGTAATATCCCCAGAGTCAATGTGGTTCATATTAGCTCAGTTCTAAAGGCCTTTAGTGGAGGTGTTTGAAAATATGGCCCAATAGGGAAAATTCAAACTCTTTGGCTGCCTGCACAAAACCCCAGACTTGCTCTTGAAGGTACTCCCATCCTACCATATGTTACGCTAACCCATATTCCATCAAATGTTTTCTCATGTGTCTGTGATTTTGTACTTTTCTGTTCTACTTAGAATATTGTTTCATAACAGGTCTTGGTAGAAAACTGCTTTTCATGCCTGTGACATGAGTCTCTAAGACTTGCAAAAATCAAAGAATAAATTAGTAGTAGAAAATCTGCATGTGTTAATTGCTCTGAGGCTAACGAGGATCTCTAAGGACAATCCCTGTCTCTGAAATCTACAAGACCAAAAGGCCCCAGGCTGGCTCCTAATGCTTGAAGGCTCTCCTAAGACAATAGCAGAGATAATAGCCAACTTCTGAGTCAGTGTCTGGCCTCTGAGTCCGTTTTAATGTAAAACTCACTATGTTGGTATGTACTTCTTTGTTACCACAATGGCTGCCCCAATTTTATTTATGTGGGCTATGGGAGGGAAGAAGGGACTGTGGAGTAATTCAGTGAATACAGAGGAGGACATAGGGAAACAATTCCCAGAAGGGGGCTTAGACTTATTATCCTTTGTTCTTTCTATGGCATGTTCTCACTTCCTTTATCCCATTATAACCTCCTCCAGAAAAACTCCCTGACTTTTGGGGCACCTGGGTGGCTCAGTGGGTTAAAGCCTCTGCCTTCGGCTCAGGTCATGGTCCCAGTGTCCTGGGATCGAGCCCCACATCGGGCTCTCTGCTCTGCAGGGAGCCTGCTTCCACCTCTCTCTCTATCTGTCTGCCTCTCTGCCTACTTGTGATCTCTGTCTGTCAAATAAATAAATAAAATCTTTGAAAAAAAAAAAAAAACTCCCTGACTTTTTGTTAACCTCCCATCTTGCTAATTGTCCCTCATATTCTCTGGTACTATTTGTAGCCTACCTTCTTCAAAACAACTATTAGACTATACTGGTTTTTGTTGTTCATCTCCTCAGTAAGACTCTTGGGGATCTTTAATGGAGGGCAGGAACTGGTCTTCCTTCCTTATGCTCAGTGCTTAGTGCAGTGCTTATCACTTAGTAGACATGAGGTAAACGTGTGATTAAACAAGATGTTTTATCATTTTAAAAATGTTGCTACTATTTAAGAAAAGAAAAAAATGTACTAACTTTAAAAAATTAACTAAAGGCAAAGCATGTAATAAAACTTGATACTAATACCTATCTGAAATAGCAGTTAACCTATATTGAGTAGAGTACTATATACTTTATAGTTGCTTTCACCTTAGGATTGATGGAACATTTAGAGTAAATAACTAAAGGCATGTCTCAAGCGTTTTAGTATGTTTTTAAATATGACAATTATTCAGACGGAACACAAGAGAAAGAAGTTATCATTGGAAAACGGGGACATAAACCGTAACCATAAAACAAAGAAACTACTTCAATTGTGGCAAAAGTTCCTGTGAGTTCTTGCTTTGGACACCAAACTTGAATACATTTAAATGCTCAGTTTTATGTCAAAATCCATTATATTATGTTTGGCTTTCTTTTTTCATAGGGTAATCAAAGTTTCTGCTGTGAAATAGTGATGAAAGGATGTTGGGAAAAGTCTGGAGTATAGTGATAATTCTCTGAGCTGAGGCTGTCTTCCAAGGTTGCTTTCTTAGATGAAAAAAGTGAAAAATACAAAATATCAAAAGCTGGTGAAAGTATTGTTAACAAGCTGATTTTAACAAATGACTTTTACTGTTTTGGAAAAGTTTTCTTCACTGTTGTCATGGTCAACTTGCAATTTCTTGTCATCCTGCATTTAATATATATATATATATGTGTGTGTGTGTGTGTGTGTGTGTGTATGTATATATATATGTGTGTGTGTGTGTATATATATGTATGTATATATGTGTGTGTGTGTGTATATATATATATATATATATATATATATATATATATATAATTGGTAGATAAAACAGGACATAATAAGGACTGTTTACTGTAGCCTAGAGTACGGTATTGACTGCTAAAAGTATATTTGAACTCTTATCCTGGTGGACACTGAGAAAGAGAGCCCTGGAATTTATGTAGCTACATATACTTGCTAAACAATAACATAAATAAAATTGGAGTGTATAGATAAGTTTTGAATTAAAGATCCTAGAATAGTTACACATCAATAAGAAATTCCTAGTATACTTTTAAACACATTGTGGATAATTGATTGATTTCTGGCTGTCTTATTTAAAACCCACTTATCCACACAGGATATAAGAGTTTCAACAGAATAGCACCATTGAAAGTCTAAGTTTCCTGTTGAAACTTTTGAGTACTGTCGAGTGAAAATCTTAATAATTGATTGTGTACATGCAGAAAATCTTGTGGTCTAAAAGGAAAATACTTAATGAAGAATACAATTGTCAAAAGTTGGCATTTGTATTGGATGCTTCAGTATATTTTCTTCTAAATAAGGCTTCAACAACCAGGTAGCTATAGAATTTAAATTCTTTCTATCTTAAAATCAGATAATAAGCTAGTTTGAGTCACATATATACTTGTATTTTATAGCATATAAAATACAAGTTTGTTTATTTGTATTTAATTTTTTAAAAGACTTATTTATTTGAGAGAGAGAGTGTCTGCATGTGTGAATGGGGGGAGGGGTAGAGAGAGAGGGAGAGAAAATCTCAAGCAGACTCTGCTCTGAGCCAGGAGCTCAATCGGGGGCCCATCTCATGACCCTGAGATCGTGACCTACACCAAAATCAAAAGTCAGATGCCTAACTGACTGAGACACCCAGGCATCCCTCTGTTTAAATTTTTAATATTCTATGATGTTTATTAAAAATATTTCATAATGAATATTTAAAGTATAATTAATTGTTTATATTAGCTTCAGGTGTATAATGTGACTCAACAATTTTTTGAAGTGTATTTTCCTTTTATTTCCTTTTTATTTTTTTATTTTATTTATTTTCAGTGTTCCAGCATTCATTGTTTATGCACCACACCCAGTGCTCCATGCCATACATGCCCTCCATAATACCCACCAACAGGCTCACCCAACCCCCCACCCCCCTACCTTCCAAAACCCTCAGTTTCCTTCTCAGAGTCCACAGTCTCTCATGGTTTGTCTCTCCCTCTGATTTTCCCCAACTCACTTCTCCTCCCCATCTCCCAATGTCCTCCGTGTTATTCCTTATGCTCCACAAATAAGTGAAACCATATGATAATTGACTTTCTCTGCTTGACTTATTTCACTCAGCATAATCTCTTCCAGTCCCATCCATGTTGATACAAAAGTTGGGTATTCATCCTTTCTGATGGAGGCATAATACTCCATAGTATATATGCACCATATCTTCTTTATCCATTCGTCTGTTGAAGGGCATCTTGGTTTTTTCCACAGTTTGGTGGCCATGGCCTTGCTGCTATGAACATTGGGGTACAGATGGCCCTTCTTTTCACTACATCAGTATCTTTGGGGGTAAATACCCAGTAGTGCAATTGCAGGGTCATAGGGAAGCTCTGTTTTTAATTTCTTAAGGAATCTCCACCCTGTTTTCCAAAGTGGCTGCACCAGCTTGCATTCCCATCAACAGTGTAAGAGGGTTCCTCTTTCTCCACATCCTCTCCAACACATGTTGTTTACTGTCTTGTTAATTTTGGCCATTCTGACTGGTGTAAGGTGGTATCTCAGTGTGGTTTTGATTTGAATCTCCCTGATGGCTAATGATAATGAACATTTTTTCATGTGTCTGTTAGCCATTTATATGTCTTCTTTGGAGAAGTATCTGTTCATGTCTTTTGCCCATTTTTTGACATGATTATCTGTTTTGTGTGTGTTGAGGTTGAGGAGTTAGAAGTCCTAGTAACAGCAATCAGACAACAAAAAGAAGTAAAATTATTCAAATTGGCAATGAAGAAGTCAAACTCTCTCTCTTCGCAGATGGCATGATTCTTTACATGGAAAACCCAAAAGACTCACCCCCTAACTATTAGAACTCAGACAGCAATTTAGTAATGTGGCAGGATACAAAAATCAATGTACAGAAATCAGTTGCTTTCTTATAAACTAACAATGAAAATACAGAAAGGGGTAGAGAATCAATTCCATTTTCTATAGCACCAAGAACCATAAGATACCTGGGAATAAACCTAACCAAAAGGGTAAAGGATCTGTACTCGAGGAACTACAGAACACTTACAAAAGAAATTGAAGAAGACAAAAAAAGATGGAAAACCATTCCATGCTCATGGATCAGAAGAATGAACATTGTTAAAAGGTCTATTCTGCCTAGAGCAATCTATACTTTCAATGCCATCCCAATCAAAATTCCACCAGCATTTTTCAAAGAGTTAGAACAGAAGAGACCCTGAATTGCTAAGGAAATGTTGAAAAAGAAAAACAAAACTGGGGGCATCACGTTGCCAGATTTCAAGCTTTTACTACAAAGCTGTGATCACCAAGACAGCATGGTACTGGCACAAAAACAGACACATAGACCAGTGGAACAGAGTAGAGAGCCCAGATATGGACCCTCAAATCTATGGTCAAATAATGTTCGACAAAGCAGGAAAAAATATACAGTGGAAAAAAGACAGTCTCTTCAATAAATGGTGCTGGGAAAATTGGACAGGTACATGTAGAAGATTAAAACTTGACCATTCTTGAGACCATTATCTTACACCATACAGAAAGATAAACTCAAAATGGATAAAAGACCTCAATGTGAGGCAGGAATATATCAAAATCCTAGAGGAAAACATAAGCAGTAATCTCTTTGACATCAGTCACAGCAACTTCTTTCAAGATATGTCTCCAAAGACAAAGGAAACAAAAGCAAAAATGAACTTTTGGGACTTCCTCAAAATGATTCAACAATTTTATACATTACTCAATGCTCATGACAATAAATGTACTCTTACTAATCCCCTTATCTAATTTACCCATCCCCCACCGTACTCCAAAATACATTTTGTTTTTAAAATCTGTCATCTTGATTTGGAAAGGAATAGTATTCAAGACTCAAAACAAGAGATTTTTTCTTTGTAATGCCTTTTTCCACATTCTTTCCCCTCGATTGTTATAACTATCAACTTAGCTCAGACCCCTACCATCAATTGAATAATACAATACAGTATATCTAGTCTAGTCTCCTAACTCCAGTTTATTAGAAGTAGCTCAGTAACTTTTAATTAATTAATTAATTAATTTTATTCTTAAGATTTTATTAGAGAGCATGAGCGTGGTCAGAGGGTGAGGGAGAAGCAGACTCCCCTGCTGAGCAGGGAATCTGTTGCGGGGCTCATGACCTGAGCCTGAGGCAGATCCTTAACCAGCTGAGACACCTGTGTGCCCCTTGGTCACTTTAAAGACTTTACGGTGAGGTAAGAAACACCATACATGAATAGGAAGCTGAAACAATGAATCCTGTAACGAAACACATTTGGATGTAATTTATGATCTTTTAAAGACTATTTAATCCACATCCACTTTTTACTTTCCAAATTTCCACTTCATTCAGTTTTGTTAACTTTCTGTGCTCAAGTTTCTCTGTTATAATCTAGCCTGTCATTGTTCTCATTTATTTTTTAATTCAATGTTGACTATTTCTTTTAAAAATGCAGAGTATATGACATTGAAGGAGAAATAAGCTGTAATTTATAAGAACAGCATGCAGATCACTTTTGATTTGAAATTTGGTATCCGCCTCTCCCAGACATTGAATCTACTTTCCTCTACTAAACCTAACAGTGATTCTAGACCTCCAGGCTGGCAATTAGCCTTTGTCACTTGACTCATGTCCACGAAATTTGTAAGCATTCTCCTCCTCCCACTCAGCCTCTACTCTGTTTATTTTCTTTTTAAAGAATAGTAGTTATTAGGTCACTGTCACTGTCGATTACTCAATAACAGCAAGAAAACAGGCTTTTTATGGCTTTCCCTGTCTACAGAAGAAAATGTACCAGACCATTAAATGGCAGGACAGGTTTGAATATTAGTGGAGTTAAAGGAGGCAATCAAGTGTCCTTTCACCATAAGACCACTTTACTATGGGGCTCTGATTTATACACCGAATTAACTTCCTTCTCTTAACGTACGAGGAATCAAAATGAAGCTGGATTTTACAACTTATTTCTGTTTGATCTATCTTTATCTCCAAGTTATATGCATCAGAGAATTAAAAGTATATGGCTAACATGCTGTGTGGTTAGCATCAAGGAATTAATTCCATAAGGTCCAGAAGGGCATCCTTTTCTTCTACATGCCATGTGCTTTCTAAAGTACACTACTTTGGACATCAAATTCAGCCTTTTATTACTAATACCAGTTTCACTTTTGATTACTATTTAAGTTTGGGTTCTCCTAGAATCAAATACCTATATGTGATTAGATGTACAAAGGTTTTATGGGGTGGGGGATTCTGTGAAGGATAAAGTAGCAGGGTGCTGGAGTAGCAGTGAGAGCCTTGAGAACCATCAGACCAAAGGCATTCTGACTCCTGTGATAAAACGAAGCAAAGAAACATTGTGTGGGGAGAGTCTCTGACTGCAGCAAGTTCTGGGAAAGCTGTGGCCAGCCAATATGAAGTCCATGGGACCAAAGAGCGCCCATTATAGGAATTCTGAGTCTGGCCTGAATGGGGCAGTTCTCATACTACTCTGCTCCATCATGTTAAGTCATTGTCCGAGAGTAGCCCAAGAGAACATGCGGCCTTGCTGTGACCATCTTAGTAGATCCAAAGGAATGGTAGGTGTTGGATGTACGTGAACTATTATTTTAGCAGCAGTTTGTTTTGAAGGAGATTTCAGCAGGGCTCCTTCATGGCCATGGCTGTCACTAACCTCAAAGGTTATAGCTCCATTAGATGCTAAAGCAAAATAAGGGGTAATATCTATTAACAAGTACATGATCATTTATTTCCTGATCCCATACTGAAGAGTTAACCATATCAAAATTTTCTATTTCTACCTAGTATCCTCTCATCTCTGCAAAATCCAGTTATAAGTCTATGGGGATCTAAGTTGAACACAAATCCAGATTTCTGGATATGTGGAATACCTATTCTTTCTGATATCTGCATTTTATTTGGGGACAATTCCATTTCACTAGGGATTAGTGTCTTCCTAGTCTGGTCTTCAAAACTGTATGGAAATAAAATGCTTGCTCCTCTACCTTGCACATTAGCCCTAGAATTTGGATTCACCTGATGGAAATAGCTTGGGCGGGCAGTTTGGGCCCCCCAGAATACTATCATAAAGTAAAATAGGATAGAAATTTTTGAAAAGGAGAACTTTTTCATGAATGTTGAAGGCTGCTATCCCCCTACATTCAATTAATATATTCTATTTTGGTACAGATAATTTGTAAAGAAACTCATCTGTTTCTTTGGTCTCTTTCCAAATGACCTCTGTAATATATTAACTTATTATCCAGCGTATATTTACCCTGTTCCTCCATCAATTCTATCTTTATATTTCATTAGTGTTGGTCTTGACTACATCTAAAACCATGTGAAAGTGACAGAATGCAAATTCTCTCAATCTGTGGCTTGTGCTTTTACTGGGCCCTCTGAGATTTTCCACCTTCTTCATGAGAAAAGCAAGCCCCTGTAGATATTGTCCTTCCAGACTTGCCCCAGAATGAGATCTGTGAGGCAACAAAAACTCAACAAAAAGTCTGAAGTAGAGCTACCCGATTTAGCACACAGATGTATGATTGAGAAATAACTGCATACTCTTTCAAAGCACTACAGTTGTGTTATGCAGTGAAAACTACTCCATTAAGGACGCATCATTATTATCCCTAGCACCAATGATAAAGTCAGGTTTTTTGTGACTGACTTCTTTTTGCTCTGAGATCCAATACCTGACTCTCTTGAATAAGGAGGGTAGCCATCCAGAATTCTAGTTACAGCCTTTCCCATTTAAGTAGCTTTGTCTCCTGTGGTCATTTTATTTGTGATTAGAATGGATCATGGGAAATATACATTAAATAAATTGAAAAATGGAAAACAGTAGTAGTTTTCAACTTTCAGTAATGAGTTTTGGTGAGAAAGAGTGAACCCTTGTCATAAATATGTGACATCAAGGTAGAAAGATTTCTTAAGGCAGGCATAGGGAACACTAATACATGGTCAATAGCAAATGTATACTTGTGAATGCAACATCACTCATTTATAGATGTCTATTGAACATTTTGTAGGGAATTCATAGAAACAAGGCAGATTTAGGGAATTGACCCAACAGGATTAGAGGAGTATAGATACATGAATAAAAATGGATACCGAACAACTACACAGGTTTTAAAAGCATTTTATTGGGAAAATTATACAAGCTTTAGGAAATATTGTCAATTCTTCTGATGCTACCCAGCAAAATGCAAATTGTAGCAAGCTACAGTGATTTTTGAAGGTTGCTGAAATCAATACTAGAGAGAGGTTAGGAGCTTTAGACTAAATTCAATATGTTGACGAATAAAAGCTTTGTGGTGTAGATAGGACAATTTTCGAGGGCGCCAACTTGCTGAGATCCCAAAGTCATGCATAAGCATATATATGTCTATACGTACATGTTTTCATTCAGGTGGCAACATGGATCATCTGAAACGTTCCCGTGGTAATAGTATTCTAGAATTATTTTTCTGTACATCTCATGTTTATTAATTTTCAATTTCATTGGATTGGTAATAAGTTAAACTGTGCCTTTTCAGTTAAGGGACACAAGCTTAGATTCTGTGTGTGAGTTTTTCTTTCTTCATTCTTTGTCTTTTTCTCTTATCTTTCCCAGGCCCACACCCTCCCTGACTATCACAAATCTTTTGTTGTGTGGGTAACACAGCAACCAAGTTCACATAAGCCGCAGACATTATAGTTGTCTCTTTGACTTGAATTCTAAGTAAATGTCAGAGTAGGTACAAAAAGAAGGAATTATTATGCTAAACACCAAAAGTAAGTAAATTCTCTGAAGACATGTAAATATTTTATTTCCCAGATAAGCAGAATGAACATAAATATATATTTATAAAGGAAAATATCTATTATTGATTATGTGTTCTCTTTTTCTTTATTAAAAAAGTCAAAGCATAATATCATTTTAAAACTCTACAGATACACATGGTCTTTTGTTGAATTATCTCAAGCTTCTAATATTGAAATGCTTAAGAAGTGCATAGATTTTTTTTTTTAAATTCTCATGAATGAGAAACTTTGGTTTGGGATTTAAATTCCAGACAGTAGCAGTGGAAGATACTTTAAAACAACTAGTTTTACTCTTTTTAAAAAACACTTATAGCTAAAGATTGCTGGTATGCATATACTGGCATATAAATATATTTAATTAATATCTGTTTTCATGCTATCCATACTCTTTGCTCTTCTTTAATCATTTTATAATTTATTTTTGACCTCTTTGCAAATCAACATATACAAAGTAATTTTTTCTGAGGAATAGAATTGATTTTTATGGATATGCCGGAATTACTGAAACAATTCCTCTATTGGTAAATATTTGGATGGTTTTTGTTATTTTGTTATTTTACTAAGGGCATAATTTTGTACATTTGATAACTACTTAAACATGTCTAGAATGATGGGTTTATAGGTTGTCTCCATTTTTCTCTAACTAAGGATAAAAATGAGTATGTTCACATGCAATCTGCTGCAGTTTTGTGCATATATTGCACAAATTCTTACACTACAATTGTTTTGACAAGGGTCATGCATATTTGTAAATTTATTAGATACTACCATATAATCTTTCAATTTTTGCATGAAACTTCTCTTCTCCCCACACTTAAAATATTGAAATTTCAAACTTTAAAATATTTTTTCAGTTCTCACATGTGAAAAATACTTTTGTTGTTTTGATTTCTATTTCTGCTATGAGTAGGAATGAAGGTCACTAGTCATTTTAAATTATTTTTCTGTGAAATACCATTCATAGCATTTTTGGATTTTATTTTCCAATAAAAATATGAATGCTGGATGAATCAAATGTAGCAATGAAGCAGGAACTCAAATTGAGGGGAAAAAATATACTTGGATTAATGTTAGATTTTTAGATGTCCTGGCAAGAATGCTGGTAAAACATTGTGAATTCTAAATAAAATTAAAAAAAAAAAAAGTCTCATTTCCCCACAGCCTAAGAATGATCTGAATAATGATAAACAATATTTTTTCCAAATGAAAGTAATAGAAGAAATCCTTTTTATACTCTAATATGCATACATTTTTCTTCAAAAGGGAGCATATCAAAATTATATAATTACTGTGTTTCTTTAAATATACTACTGCATGCATTTTTCCCATTTCCAATAGTATAGTCTATTCACAAAAAACTAGATCTCAACTAAAATGTATTCATTTTAGGGACTTTTACATATTCATATATTAAATGCATCTCATTTAAAATCATCACATAGTCATGTTGAGAGGAATTTAGATGAAATGTATGCAGAGCAACATACACAATGGATGGTTGGCTTCTTGAGACTCCCTTTCAATAGCTGTGGAAGTTATTTCTCTGAGGGAACAATGAGAACAAGAGCAACACAATTCAACTATTGCTTAATCATTTTGAAGATTTTATGAATTTTAGGAAATTCAAAAATTAATATGAAATTATATACTGTATCTGTATATTTCCCTTGTGTGTGATTTATGCAGGTAAAAACCCATTTCATGAAGAACACCAGGAAAACATTAGATAGGGTTCTGATGATAAATAAGAATGAGCATCAGTGCCCAGGCAAAGGATTATCCTCAGTGGTGACAATAAAAATCAAAAAGAAGGATAAGTCTGAAAAGAAGATGAAAAAGATTTTATTCAAAATTCCATTTTTTCTATGAGCCAAATATCTACTGAAGGTCATTTGACATACTTAATAAAGTATTAAGACATTTTCCTTCATTTTATATTCTTTAGAACAATTTATCATTGGAACTACCTGTTTTTAAAAGTTCAATTTTTTTCTAAGAAAGTAACAAAACCTGGTGGTTTTGAGGGCAATTCATTAATAGTTTTCTCTATTCCTTCCAAAGAAACTAATATATTTAAGTTTACTATTTCTATTGTGGCCAATTTGGAAAATTCCATTTTCAAATAAATGTTTTCGTTTTAACCTGGGTTTTCCATATGTGTTTGCCTAGAATTCTATGAAATGGACAGTATTGAAATTTGTGTTTCTTCCTTCTCTTATAATAGTTATTTCCTCCTTAGTCATTTTTTATTTTACAGATCTGTGATTTCTACCTTACTAAATGGATTAATCTAGATATTAATTCATTGATCTTGTTAATTTATTTCCTAGAACCAAGTTATGGTTTATTATTGGATTTATTCTGTTTTAACTGTGTCATTAATTTCTACTTTATTTTGTGCTTCTTGGACCAGAACCACTGAGGACAATATCCACAGTGATTACCTATACAGTGAAGTCATAGCATGAGTTGACTTGAGTTTAGTGGTCTTTGTGTCTAAGGCTATGGTCCTTATTAGGCCACATTTTGGGCCCTGGTAATTAATTGAAAGGCCATAACTGAAAAGCAATCAAGAAAACCTCTATTATTGGATTATGTTTATTAAAACAAAAAATTGCTACTGTGCCACAGTGTTGTATCCTTTGGCTGAATATATTTGTTGTCTCAATTTTTTGAGTTTTTCTTTAAATAGTATATAAAATATCACAGACCATAAAGAAAACCTGATCTAGCAAATACTGAGATTTCCATGAGAAAATATGCAAATAAATTTGGAGTTAGCATGATCAAAATGAGAGTATAAAATATCAAATGTCATGAAATTACCCATCTTTGTGGTAATATATCTAGTGCAAAAATTAGATACATATTTAATGATTTTCTCTGAAATGTTCATAAAGGATCTTGAAGTCTTAAATTTTATCATTTATTTTTATTGCATATTTCAAATGAAAGCTACTGATTCTGTAGTTTTTACCATTTTCAAAAATAGTTAAACATTCCCACTCCGTTAGAGACATTAATTTGAATTTTATATCTTTTATCTTGCTATATCTGACTATGCAACCTTATAGTACTACAACTAGAGAGAATAAGATAGCAATGTTTTGAGAATATTATTTACAGTTATTTTTGCTTTTGTTTAAAATTCTATCATATTGCATTGTTCTCCTTGAAAAAATGATTCTGAAAGAGAATTAAAAAAAAAAAAATAACCTGGACACCAATCCCACAATCAAATCCACAGGGATCTTTGCATGGACTGTATAGAGCAGGTTCAGTGTAATCAATGTTAGTCATTCTTATACTGAACAAAAAACAAGTAAAATGAATTCAAGGAAAATATGCATTATTATTCTCTTTTTGGAACATTTGGATTTTTTCTTCCTACAAAGTTAGAATTTCCAATTCATTTAATGCTTCTGTTTCCAGTAGAATGATATAGATGAAAGAGAAACTCATTTTAGTAAAATGACATCTTTAGGTGCATTTATTACTGTCCAGTGTAAAAAAAAAAATGTAACTTTCCACAACAAATCTTACTCTCTGAAAAACTTATTGAAATCATTTTAATGTTTCATATTCAAAATGTTCTGTGATCCCACTGATGAATAATACAAGTACAAACAATCATTATTTGATTAAATATGTATTTAACTTATATGGCAGGCCTCACCTTACTAATATTGCTCCTCAATTATAATTTTTTTCCTAAACTGGTAAGTTTTGATTCATAGAGGAATTAATTAGCCTGTCTTAAGCAGGACTTCTAAAATATTGGTAGCTGGGACATTTATTTTTATGTGCCAAACATATTTTTGAGGACATAAAATAGTCCTTGAAATAGAATTTCTCCAAAATTAGAGACACAAGATTAATAAAATAGGTTAGAATACATCATGGTTTGCTTCGGTAACACAAAAAGCAAAATTCCTCCTCAAGGTAGAAAAGATTATGTGAAGTAAACTTGGTTCTGAGGGAAGAGTAGCAGATTACCAATGACTTGGAAGGATTAAAAGCAAAGTTGTTAGGCAGGAAACAAACAAACAAACAAAAAATGCCAAGGGATAAGTTACACGAATATAAAAGGTAATATCAATGATAACCACAATAACAATAAGCTCAACAATGGCAGTAGTGAGAATTTCAGCACAGCAGCCCAACAAAGTATAGTGGATTGACAGGAAATGGGGATGTCCATATAGCTTCACACAAGATTAGAGGATGCCTTAATTTTTAAAAAGAAAGCATAAAGTTTAATTAAATCAGTTGATAGAATCAATTTTCTCTTTATCATCTAAGAAGAGACTCGTTTAACCAATTGGCTGGAAGAGAACAATCTTAGGAAAAATCGTTAGGAATCCTTTGTAACAATCCAGAGAGACCTGATGAAGACCCTAAATTGAGGTAGCAGATCTGGAGGTAGAGGAGAGAAGCAGTAGCTGAGCTACATTTCTGAGGTAGAATCAGCTTATTTTGTTGATTTACTGAAAGCAAAAGTCGAGAAACAAGAATCCAAGGCTACACCAAGATTTCTTATTTCCAGAGTGGGTGCTTGGTGATGTCACCGCCCAAGGCTTAAATGAAAAATGACTGAAAATATGGTAGGAGGGAAGAAAGGTAATTCTGAATATATACATTTCAAATACCTGAAGAAAGTATAAATGATACATGCAGAATTAAATACATAGTTCAACTTGGGAAGATAAATAGGACTAGTGATAAATAGTGTACAGAGTAGTTGAATTTATGTGAGAGACAAATACAACAAAAAGAGGGGGAAAAAAAAAGATTGAAGCCCGCTGGTTTTAGGATTTAAGAGCCATTTGGAATAGGAAATATTGTTCTTAGACATAAGGAAAATTCTATCAGTTACAGTGAGAGATATTATGTAAATTCATAGAATTCCATATCTTCCCTAAATTAGCTTTTTCTGCATATTTTTAATCAGCTGACATAAAATCTTAAATTGGGCCTATTTGGAGCATTTCCCCTGTGTGTATTTGAATCCCTTCATAATCTCTATATAGTTTGAATCTAAATTGACAATATCAAAATACCTGTTTTTGATCTAGAAAAATGGTACTTTAAACATTTAATCTAATAACCTTAAACTATAAGACTCTAATTTGTTGGTCTTAATGAGGACTACACATGATTAGGTCAGTTTTAGTGCATGGCTTCAAATCTAAAAGACCTTTAAAAAATTCTTAAATTCTGTAATTCTTATATATGAAACAACAGATCACTCAAATACAGTTATTGACTACTCAGACATTTTATTAGTTCCCAAATTCTCTTTATAGTAAATTTAGCTCCTTTGTACAAATAGTCTTGCAACAGAACTGATTTTATATGAATGTGTAGAATAAATAAAATCTATATTTATGTAGATTGACAGGCATTTTTCTAGAAGCATTAAAAATAATGTGCTGGTGGGATGCCTGGGTAGCTCAGTTGGTTAAGTGTCTGCCTTCTGCTCAGGTCATGATCCCAGAGCCCTGGGACAGAGCCCTATGTTGTGCTCCCTGCTCAGTGGAGAGCCTGCTTCTCCCTGTCCCTCTGCTGCTCCTCCTGATTGTGCACTTTCTCTCTCTCTCTTTGTCAAATAAATAAATAAAATCTTTAAAAAAATATGCTGGAGAATGTAAATAGAATAATGCATTCATAGACCTTTATTTCTCAGAGGAAAAAAAGAAAAGAAAAGAACAAGAAATAGAATACTACTAAGTTGACTCATTTAGGCAAAACCACTACAGATAAATCTCTAAGATCTTACTCATTTTTCTAGATGCTGCACCTATCAGGAATTTAAAGTAGCTAACTCTAATGTAAAATAAGGATTAGATATAAATTTAGGTTAAGTAGACTCCTATGTCTGATCGTCCTTTGTAGAAAACTTGAGAACCTCCTTTAACTGAAGTTTCTCCAAGATTTAGTTTGCATAACTTTTTAAGAGATACTAAGGAAACTGTTGCAAATATAAGCATTCCATTGAGCTCTAACCTAGATAAACCTGTGGAGGGGGGAATTGAAACTTTATAGTGTTTATAAACAATGGTAAAATAGAGAAGATGAGTTTAAAACCCACTTGTGGAGACTTTTCTCAAAAATGAAAAAAAGAGATTTATTTTGTAAGGCATTAAACTATTTGAATCTAAGGGAAGAGATTGGTAAAAAGAAGAGCACACAGTCTCCAGTTCTAGCCACAGATTGTCCATGTTGAACTTCTGTGTTAGCATTCTGGCTTACGTCTCTGCTTCCAATCTTACCGTCTACCCCTAGGGACTATTCTTCACATATATCATGCCAAAGCTTGATTTTTTTTAAATGTAAAAATTCATGAATCTTCTCTGCTCAAAATCCTATAAAGATTCCATCACCCTTAGAATAAAATTTTAACTGTGCCCCACAATGTCAAAGGCCTTTTGTGATCTGAAACTGGGGATTATTGGATGACTAACACTTTCTCCATTCCCAGTATCTGTCCTCTTTGCTCTCTCTGAGCAAGTAAGAACAAAGGAACTCTAAGAAATTTTTAGTTTTTTTTTTAATTTCCAGTGTTCAGAGAAAGAAGGGGAGACAGACTTAAAGGAGTAGAGAGATGCGGGATGGGCAGAAAGAGAAAATACAGATTTGAGTAAGGGTATATAGAAGAATGGAGTGGGCGAGAATTTTTTCTCCTACCCACTCTAAAGTGTGTCCTGCCAGAAGCAGTTAGTGGAGCTGCTAAACAGCTTTGTTAAGGTGTTTATCCCCCAGACACAGTTGTGAGCTGTGGGTGTTCAGGGGTATAGAAACAAATTCAGAGTATGCCAAGAACACAAGACAAGGTTTCCTAGGCAGACAGTGTTGTGACTCATCTGCATAATCCCCTCACCATGCTCAAGAAGGAGGAAGGAAAGACCATGAATCCTGGGGATGTCAGCCCTGACAGCTTTATTACAAAGAAGGAGCCACTCAACTACTATACATTCTGGCATTACTACTTCCAGGCAAGTAAGATCTAACCTATTAAGAGGATACTTGGATTTCTTGCTAATTTATTTCTCTCTAAAATACAAAGTGGGGAAAGATGAAGATGATGAGACATATCTGACTATACTAAATCACGAAGAAATTCAGCTTCTTGTCAGTGTCTTTAGGCTACCTAGGACTATGGGATAAAAGAAGATGGAAAGAAAAGAATGGATTCTCATTTTTCATTCTACACTCAGCAGGGTTACTTTTTTTTTTTTTTAAGATTGATTTATTTGAGAAAAAGAGAGAGAGAGCATGAGCATGCATTAAAGCAGGGGGAGAGGCAGAGGGAGGAGAGGGAAAGAATCTCATGCAGACTCCTGGCTGAGCAGGGAGACAGATGTGAGCTTGATCTCAGAACCTTGAGATCATGACCTGAGTTGAAATTAAAAAATCCTAAACTCAACACATTGAGCCACCCAGGTGCCCCAGAGCTATGTTTCAATGCACACATTATTACTGTCAGTGCTATTGTCCTTATCCTCTCATCCCTTCTGTCTCTTTTCTTACCTCTGTCTCTTTCTTTCTTTCTCCCAATATCAATTTCTCTTTCTCTCAGTATCACTCTTTCTCTCTCATTTCTCTCTTACTTTCTTCCTCCATCTTGTTAGTGGGGGAATTTGTTATTCCATTTGTCACTTTATTAAAAAAATACAAATAAATTTTTAAAAACCCTTAATATTGTAGTAGTGCATTCAGCTGTACTACTGTATTATCTGTCTGCCTACCCATCATCTATCCATCATATGCCCATATTAAGAAAGAGTTGTGTTAGTATCTTGATTAAAGAATTTACCTAGATTTTTTTTTTCTGAGCCAGAAGTGGGACTAGTAAAAAGCAAATGAGAGAATTAAAAGTGCAATTAATTTTTATGAATTTTAAAACTGAAAAAATGCATGCCTAAAAACTAGCAGATTTATCTATTTCTAAGTATGTTCCAAGGATTTTATGTCCAGATTAGATGACTCTAAGTGTTAAAACTACATCAGGTGTAGTTAAGTCTGGATTTTGCTAATCAAAAAGAATGTGGTCAGAAAAGTAGTCAACTACTAGAATATTATTGAAAATAGAAGATAAAAATACTGCAGAATATTAACAGAGGAATGATCTAGTGTGTGTGTGTGTGTGTGTGTGTGTGTGTGTGTGTGTTTTCAATATTCCCTCTGGCTCTGCCACAGGAAACAATAGTGGAGGGAGGGGAGTAAATGAAATGATTATCTCAGCTATAGTTAAATGACCATGGTGGCTTGGACAAGAGTAGAGAGTACCACAGTGGAGCCCTCTAAGTTGACTAGATTCAGAAATAGTTTGGGATACAATGATCAAGACTTCCCAATAAAGTGATTTTAGACTGTGGTTAAAGAAAAAAAAAAAAAAAAGATTGGTGTTAGGTATCAGTGATGATATAAATGGTGTTGCTATTTACTGAGACAAAAACTGACAAGAATGTAGATTGCAGAATACTAGACATCAGGTCTTTAATGGAGTTGTTTAGCTTAGATACATAGTAGACATTCTGTCTTCCATCTTAGACAACTCTAGGGGAGCTAATGTACAAGGTATTTAATGAAATATTTTACCTAGAGACCATCAAATAAGTGTCTTAAGCTGGATAAACAAGTGTAAAGTTCAAAATTGGAGATAGTTTTTAAAATCTGCCCAATGAGTGTGTTTAAAGGCATGCAACTCTGTAATATAAGCCTTCAAAGGAGTAATAAAAGGGAACTCAGAAGTAACTCCTGTTGCAGTTCAGTGTTAAGTGGATAAACCATGGATGGGAGCTAGCAAAAAGACTAAGAGAAATCACTGAGATAGAAGGAAGCAATTGCACTACTGGGTATTTACCCCAAAGATACGGATGGAGTGAAAAGAAGGGCCATCTGTACCCCAATGTTTATAGCAGCAATGGCCATGGTCACCAAACTGTGGAAAGAACCAAGATGCCCTTCAACGGACGAATGGATAAGGAAGATGTGGTCCATATACACTATGGAGTATTATGCCTCCATCAGAAAGGATGAATACCCAACTTTTGTAGCAACATGGACGGGACTGGAAGAGATTATGCTGAGTGAAATAAGTCAAGCAGAGAGAGTCAATTATCATATGGTTTCACTTATTTGTGGAATATAACAAATAGCATGGAGGACAAGGGGAGATGGAGAGGAGAAGGGAGTTGAGGGAAATTGGAAGTGGAGGTGAACCATGAGAGACTATGGACTCTGAAAAACAATCTGAGGATTTTGAAGGGGCGGGGGG
>NW_019154105.1:14773879-14780021 GCF_002288905.1 Enhydra lutris kenyoni | reverse complement strand
AAAAAAAAAAAAAAAAAAAAAAAAAAAAAAAAAAAAAAAGAAGGAAGCCTGGTAAGCAAAAACAAATGTGTTTCAAAGAAATGATTACAGTAACAGTCTCTGGTGTGGCCGGAAAAGTCAAATAAGATGAGGACTTGACAGCAAGGAAGCTAATGGAATATTTGATGAGGAAAATGTCCTGCAATAGAGGGGAAAGAAAGTTAACTGTAGTGGATTGTGGACTGAATGGGAAGCAAGCAAGTGGGAAAGACCACTAAAGAAAACTTTTAAGAGTTTTAAGAGTTTTGTTGTGAGAGGAAGCTAAACATTCTGTTTATGCTGGAGATAGACTTAAGATAGAGAAATTTTTGTGGTTGACTTTTTTGGTTTTGTTTCTTTTAATTATTTTTAAATATTTTATATATTAAATACATTATTTTATTTATTTAGTATATTATTCATTTAGTCACTGTACAGTACTTCTTTAGTTTTTGATGTAATTTCCCATGATTCATTATTTGTATATAACACACAGTGCTCATTGCAGTATGTCCCCTCCTTAATACCCATCACTGGGCTAACCCATATCCCCACCTCTCTGAAGCCCTCAGTTTGTTTCCTGGAGTCCATCATCTCTCGTGGTTTATCTCCCCCTTTGATATCCCCCCAGTTCATTTCTCCCTTCCTTCTCCTAATGTCCTCTATGCTATTTCTTATGTTCCACATGAGAGAAACCATATGATAATTGCCTTTCTCTGTTTGACTTACCTCCCTTAGCATAATCCCCTCAAGTTCCAATCATGTCTATGCAAATGGTGGGTATTCATCTCTTCTGATGGCTGAGTAATATTCCATTGTATATATGAATCACATCTTCTTTATCCATTTGTCTGTTGTAGGACATCTCGGCTCCTTCCATAGTTTGGCTATTGTGGACATTGTTGTTAGGAACATTGAGGTGCATGTGCTCCTTATTTTCACTACATCTGTATCTTTGGGGTAAATTACCAGTAATGCAATTGCTGGCTCATAGGGGAGCTCTAATTTTAACTTTTTGAGGAATCTCCATACTGTTTTCCAAAGTGGCTGTACCAACTTCCATTCCCATCAACAGTGTAAGAGGGTTCCTCTTTCTCCACATCCTCCAACATTTGTTGTTTCCTGCCTTAGTTTTAGCCATTCTCACTGGTGTAAGGTGCTACCTCAATGTGGTTTTGATTTGAATTTCCCTGATGGCTAATGATGTTGAACATTTTTTCATGTGTCTGTTAGCCATCAAAAATACCAATGGCATTTTTCAAAGAGCTGGAACAAATAATCCTAAAATTTGTGTGGGACCAGAAAGACCCTGAATTGCTAAGGAAATGTTGAAAAAGAAAAACATAGTGAGGGACATCACATTGCCTGATTTCAAGCTATATTACAAAACTGTGGTCACTAAGACAGCATGGTATTTGCATAAAAACAGACACATCAGTGGAACAGAATAGAGAGTCCAGATATGGATCCTCAACTCTATGGTCAACTGATTTTCAACAGATCAGGAAAAAAATATCCAATGGAAAAAAGACAGTGTCTTCAATAAATGGTGCTGGGAAAATTGGGCAGCTATATACAGAAGAATAAAACTTAACCATTTGCTCACATCATACACAAAGATAAATCCTAAATGGATAAAAGACCTCAATGTGAGACAGGAATCCATCAAAATCCTGGAAGAGAACATAGGCAGTAACCTATTCAATATTGTCCACAGCAACTTCTTTCAAGACATGTCTCCAAAGGCAAGAAAAGCAAAAGCAAAAGTGAACTTTTGGGACTACATCAAGATAAAAAGCTTCTGCACAGCAAAGGAAACAGTCAACAAAACTAAGAGGCCACCCATAGAATGGGAGAAGATACTGCAAATGACATTATAGATAAAGGGCTGGTATCTAAGATCTATGAAGAACTTCCCAAACTCAACACTCAAAACAAAACAAAACAAATAATTAAGTCAAAAAATGGGCAGAAGACAGGAACAGACACTTCCCTCAAATGCTAAATATTTTAATTGTTTAAGCCTACTGAGATATTTATATACCTATGAAGATGATCCAGGAGAGTAAGGGAAACTGCTAAGAATATAATGAAGAAAATGGAAAAAAAAATCTTCACATGGCTTGCAGGGCAAGATCCATGATACAGGTGGAGGGTTTGGGCTTTGATGGATAAAAAATGAGTCACTTACTGTACTAAGAAGAACATAAATGGTAGATTAGTAGACATGAATGTGGGAATGTGAAATAGTTCCTGAATGATTTTTCATAATTTTTCAGTAGAAAACTTCATAAAAGTTAGGTATGGGAAGTTGGGTTTTGAAGAGTGGTAAGAGAGTATGAAATATTTGCTTTGTAAAATGGGAAATTATACATTTTAGGAAAGTGTAGCAAGACAGTACTAAGTGGTCACTTGTTATTTGTTGGCATAAACATTAAATGAGAAAAGTGAGTCTTCTTGGGTTTTCTATTTTTCTTTTTCTTTCTGGAAATTTTCAGCTGTTTTGCTAAAGATAGAGAATAGGTAGCTAGCTGGGTTTAAGCAGGACTAGATTTGGTTAGGCATATCAGTCATTAGACCTATTAGTAAATACTCTAATTTTCTCCCCTACCATGTACCCAATATTATTGTACTGCTAAGAATAAGTGTAATTATGTGACTTTTTTTTCAGATATATAGGCTAATGTGACATATATCACTTCTGAATTAAGCTCTAAGGGCCATACCATAAAATTTTCACATCCTCCTGCTATAACTAAGAGATTTTTGCCAGTTCTGAAGTAAAGTGATTTGGATCCGAATGCAATAATTGCAAGGAATAAATCCTTATTTGATGTGTTTATTATTGAGTGTTGTTGTTTCTATAGTGTTATTGAAAGTACCTTAACACAGTAAGCTAATACAGAGAAGACAGAAGAAATCAAAGAAACTAGGGCTACTTATCAGGGCCTGACTATCACACCACACAAATGATGTAAGATGCCTGAAAAGAAAGGTAAGTTAATAGAGAAAAAAATAGCAAGCTCAATGGATTGGATGTCTGAATGAAGTTGAAATGTATTTCTTTAATTGGTGGAAATAGAGTAAATGACCTAAAAAGTGGGGGATTGTTATCGAGCACAAAGCTTGAAATTGAATTTCAGAGATAATTCAGTTGGGTATGACATGGACTTGGTTATTACTCTGGGGATGTGTTGTCGAGGTTGGGTGGATGAAAAGATTATTAAAAGTGAGGAAGTACAAGATCTGAGAGGCCAGGATATATAGATGGATGTCTCCTAGGCATTACAAATTTAACAAATCATATTTACATAAAAGTATACATTATCTGACAAAACATTTAAGATAACTTATAACTTTTACAGTCTAATTTTCTACTAAGACCAATGAATCTACTCCTCAGATTCTGCATTCTCATCACAGAAATATCCTTTTTTTTTCTAAATATACTCTGTTCTTCCCTGAACCTAGGCCTTTGTACATGCTTTTTTCCTTTTTCCTACACCAGAAACTCTCTTCTCCCCAGACTCTGCTCCAACACACTTTCCTCAGTAAATATAGTGTTTGTTTTTAAGATCAACATGAGCAGTGTTAACAATGGAAAAAAAATTTCCTGAAATTTACCTATTATTACCTCTAAAATTGAAGATCTTCTCATTGACTGCATAGTACTGCGTTATTTTTCCTGTCACAGTATTCTAAATACATATTTACTACCTACCTTGCTAACCTGAGATCTTCTTGATGTTAGGAAATGTATATTTTTGCATGGTGTATCACACTTACCAGTGAAGTTAAGTTAATTGAACAAGTTGGTTGCTCAAACACCATGATTTTGAAAGAATGAATTTATGGAAGGCTTTTTAAAAAGTCTTGGACACAGTGGTGAAATCCCCAGTATTTTTGTTTAAATAAAAACTACTTTTCTCTTTAAAGACTCTCATCTTATAAATGAAAGGCTAGGTTGCAAAACCGTGGTAGCTAGTTTACCTTTCCTTTTTTTTTTTTTTTTTAATTTTGATTGTTTGCATCAGGGAATGACCAATTAAAGACTCAAATCCCTGGATTAAATCTCATGACCTTGACTTTCTTTTATCACTTCAAAATCATTAATTTGTTTCTTGTATCTATTCCTCTATTTGTTCATTTTTTCACAAAAACCTGTTTTTTCATGTAATTAGAAAGTTGATTGACAATCAGCAACTATATTTTTGGTAAACTTTATAAAGAATGTTAAGCACCATAAAGCAAATCCATTATTTGATTAAAAATAGCAACACTTTAAGATAACAGAAATGAATTTCAGTCTTTAAATTCTTTTTTATTTTTTATTTTATTTATTATATTTTATTTATTTATTATTTATTTATTTATTTATTTATTTATTTACTTTATTTATTTGTTGGAGAGAGAGAGAAAGCACAAGTAGGCAGAGTGGCAGGCAGAGCAGGCAGAGGGAGAGCTTGGCTTCCCCGAGAGCAAGGAACCTGATGCAGAACTCGATTCCATGACTCTGAGAACATGACATGAGTCAAAGGCAGACACTTAACCAACTGAGCCACCCAGGTCTTTTCCAAAATAAGATAGATAATCCAAGAAGTAAATACAAATTATGTCTTTAGGCAGATACAATGGCCAAATAAAGATTAGTTAATGCATATGACTTAAATACCTCCTTTTCAACAGATTACTTCATACAATAGATTTTTTAAGACTTTTTCAGAGAAGTTTCATATTTACAGCAAAATTGAGAATATACAGAGATTTCCCATATACCCCCTGTCTTCACATATGCATAGCATTTCCCATGATCAACATTCCCTACTAAAGGGCTACATTTGCTGCAGTTTGATGAACCTACATTGACACATCATAACCAACCAAAGTCCACAGTTTGTGTTGCAGTTGACTCTTGGTGTTACACATTCTGTGGGTTTAGACAGATGTATATGGCATGTAACCATAATTATGGTGTCATACAAAGTAGTTTCAGTCCCCTGAAAATCATCTATGCTCCAACTCTTCATCCTTTCAACCTCTGGCAAATACACATTATTTTATTGTTTCCATAATTTTGCTTTTTCCAAAGTGTCATACAAATTATATAATTTGTAGCCTTTTGACACTGGTTTCTTTCACTTAGTGATATGCACTTAAAGTTCCTCCATGCCATTTCATGGCTTGATAGCTCATTTCTTTTTGGGATATACCACAGTTTACTCATTCAGGATATCTTCTTCTAAGTTTTGACAATTAGGAATATAGATGTTATAAACATCTGTGTGTAGGTTTTTGTGTACATAAAAAGTTTGGGTAAATATCAAGAGGCATGATTCTTGAATCATATAGTCATAATGTGTTTGATTTGTAAGAAACTGCCAAACTGTCTTCCTAAGAGGCTATGCCATTTTGTGTTACCATCAGTCCATTTGTTATTAGGTTGTTGTTTTTTTGTTTTTTTGTTTTGTTTTTTTTTTGCTGAAGTTTAAGAGTTCTTTATATATTTTGAATAGTTATCCTTTATTAGATTGCAAATATTTTCTCCCAGTCTACGGCTTGTCTTCTCATTCTCTTGACATTGTCTTTCACAAAGCTCAAGTTTTAATGAAGTCCGGCTTATCAATTATTTCTTTCATAGATTGTGTCTTTGGTAATGTTTAAAAAGTCATTGTAATATCCAAGGTCATTTGGATTTTCTCCTATGTTACTTTATAGAAGTTTTATAGTTTTGCATTATACATTTAGCTCTATGATCTGTTTTGAATTAATTTTTGTGAAGGGTGTAAGGTTTGTGTCTAGATTCTTTTCTTTCTTTCTCTTCTTTCTTTTCCTTTTTCTTCTCCCCTTCCTCCCTCCCTCCCTTTTCTTTCTCTTTCTTACTTTCTCCCCTTCTTCCCTCCTTCATTTCTTTTCTTCTTCCTCTCCTCTCCTGTTTCTCCTCTTCTCTCATCTCTTCTCTCCTCTCCTTTCTTTCCTCCCTCCCTTCCTCTCTTTTCTTCTTTCTGTCTTTCTTTCTCTCTTCTTTCTTCCTCCCTTTCTTCTTTCTGCCTTTCTATCTGCCTTTCTCACCTTTCTTGTCTTTCTTTCTTTCTTTCTTTCTTTCTTTCTTTCTTTCTTTCTTTCT
>NW_019154105.1:14768305-14773779 GCF_002288905.1 Enhydra lutris kenyoni | reverse complement strand
CTTTCTTTCTTTCTTTCTTTCTTTCTTTCTTTCTTTCTTTCTTTCTTGTTAGTTGTTCCAGAATCATTGATTGAAGAGACTGTCTTTGCTCCACTTTGTCTTTCTTCTTCATTAGAAATCAGTTGACTATAAAGATCTATTACTGGGCTCTCTATTCTTTTCCATTTATCTCTTTCTCTATTCATTTGGCAATGCCATGTTGTCTTTATAACTATAATTTTATAGTAAGTCTTTAAGTAGGGTAGTGTGGGTATTGTGTTGGCTCTCCTTGGTCTTTTATCTCTCCATATAAGTGTTACAATCAGTTTATCGATATCCACAAAATAACTTGCTAAGACTTTGATTGGGATTGCATTGAACTTATAGATGAAGTTGTACAGTGTTTTCCCTCATGTGTTTATAGCTTTATGAAATATGAGTCATACTGTAAAATTTCTAGATCTGGGTTTTCTAATAGAGCTTTTTGAAGTTATGAAAATGTCCTATATCTTCCTGACAGAACTATGCAATCTAATAGCCAATTGTGTCTACTATTAGAAATGTTTAGAAGGATTCAGAAACTAAACTAATTTTTAAATGTGATTTTAATTAAATAAAATTTAAATATCACCAATAGCTATGACTACATGTGAATAGTACAGATTTAGCACACAAAATCCTACAGAACAAAGTCTTTGTAAATTAAAGACTAATTTCAGAAAAAAAAATTCCTGACCTTCTACAAACACCAATCCAAAATTTAATTAGTTATTTAAAGGTGTGTGTGTATCATTTATCAAATAAGATGCATTTGATATTCACATTTTACCAAATTAAAATACTGTAAAATCATAATTCATAATTTTCATTGAATATATTATCTTTAAAAATTAGAAATTTGAAGACCATATTTTGATAAATGTTAAAGGCCTTTTCTCAACATCCATATTTTTCTCTATACTCTCTTCTATAAATTTTTACCACTTCAGTTACTTACAAGTATTTTTTTGTATTTATTTAAATTTGAACATATTTAACATACAATGTTAAATTGGTTTCAGGTGCACAACTTAGTAATCTGACAAGTTTATACATTATGCTATGTTTATCACAAGGACAGCTACTGTCTGTCCCATTATGTCCCTATTAAAATTTCATTGACTGTATTCCTTATGTTCTACCTGCTATTCCCATGACCTACTCATTCCATAACTGTAGGCCTTTATCTCCTCCTCTTCATTGGTTTTGCCCCTTCACTGATTTGAGCTCCTGTAAATCATCAGTTTGTTCTGTATATTTATAGTTCTGAATCTGCTTTTCATTAGTTCATTTTTAAAAGATTCCATTTGTGAGTGGAATCATACGGTATTTGTCTTTGTCAGTCTGACTTATATCACTTAGCATAGTCCCCTCTAGGTCCATCCATGTTGTCTCAAATGTCATGACTTCATCCTTTTTTGTGACTGTGTAATAATCCAATTGTGTGTGTATGTGTGTGTGTGTGTGTGTACAAATTATCCATTCATCTGTTGATAGACACTTAGGTTGCTTCCATGCCTTGGTTATTTTAAATAATGCAGCAATAAACATTAGAATACACATATGTTTTCCAGTTAGTGTTTTAATTTTTCCTAAGTAAATACCAAATAATAGAATTATTGGATCATTGTTATTTCTATTAATTTTTTGAGTAATTTCCATACTGTTTTCCACAGTGGTTGAATCACTTTACATCCCCATTAATAGTTCCTGCAGTTTCCTTTTTTTCCCCACATCTTCACCAACACTTGTTTCTTGTCATCTTCATTTTAGCCATTCTAATAGGTGTGATATGATATCTCATTGTGGTTTTGATTTGCATTTCCCTGATGATTAATGATATTAAGCATCTTTACATGTGTCTTTTGGACATCTGTATGTCTTCTTTGGAAGTATGTCTGTTCAGTTCCTCTGCCCATTTTTTAATTGGATCGTGTGGTTTTTGGTGATGATCTGTTTAGGTGCTTTATATATTTTGGAAAGTAACCTTTATTGGGTATATCATTTGCAAATATCTTCTCCCATTTAGTAGGTTGTACTTTTGTTTTCTTGATGGCTTTCTTCACTGTGAAAAAGCTTTTTATTCTAATGTAATCTCATATTTTTTGTTGTTTTTGTTATTGTTAATATTGCCGTAGGAGAAATATCTAGAAAAATTTGCTATGACTGACATCAGAGAAATTACTGCCTATGTTTTCATCTATGATTTTGTTGGTTTCAGGTCTCACATTTAGGTCTTCAATTCATTTTGAGTTTATTTTTGTGTATGGTGTTAGAAAGTAGTTGAGTTTTATTTTTTAAATGTAGCTGTCCAGTTTTCCCCCACACCATTTGTTAAAGAGACTGTTTTTCCCCATTGTCTATTCTTGCCCCCTTTGTTATAAACTCCTTTACCATATAAATGTGGTCCATTCCTGTGGTGTCTATCATGTTCCTTTGATCTATATGTCTATTTTTATGCCACTACCATATATATTTTTTGATTAGTGCATCTTTGTAGTATATCTTGAAATCCGGAATTGTGATACCCCAGTTTCATTCTTCTTTCTCCAAATTGCTTTGGCTATTCAGGATCTTCTGTGGTTTCACACAAATTTTAGTATTACTCTAGTTTTGTGAAAAATGCTGTTGGTATTTTTACAGGGATTACATTAAATCTGCCTTTGTTGTTAGTGTATAGAAATGCTACCAATTTCTGTGTATTAATTTTGTATCCTGACACTTTTTTGAATTTGTTTATTGCTTCTAGTAGTTTTTTGGTGGAGTCTTTAGGATTTTCTATATATAGTATCACGTTGTCTGTGAATAGTGATGATTTAATTTCTTTTTTACCAATACGGATGCTTCTTATTTCTTTTTCTTGTCTGCTGTGGCTAGTATGTCAAGTACTAAGTTGTATTTAAGTGGTAAGAGTGGTCATCCTTGTCTTATTCCTGATGTTAAGGGAACAGATCTGTTTCCCCCACTGAGAATGATATTAACTGTGGGCTTTTATATAAGGCCTTTATTATGTTGAGGTATGTTCCTTCTAACCACATTTTGTTGAGAGTTTTTACATGAATCAATACTGAATATTGCCAAATATGTTTTTCTGCATCTCTTGAGATGTTCCTAGAACTTTTACCCTTCATTTTGTTGATGTGGTATATGACACTGATTGATTTATGAATACTGAATCATCCTTGCATCTTGGAAACCAATTCCACCTGATCACAGTGAATGATCTTTTTAATGTTTTGTTGTATGTGGTTTGCTAATACTTTGTTCAGAATTTTTGCATCCATGTTCATCAGGGTTGTTAGCCTGTAGTTTACTTTTTTGTGATGTCTGTGTTTGGTCGCAGGGTAATCCTGGCCTTATAGAATGTATTTGGAAACTTTCCTCTGGTTCTACTTTTTGAAATTGTTTGAGGAGACTAGATACTAACTCTTCTTTAAATATCTGGTAGAATTCAACTCAATAAATATTGTTCTTGCTTCTCTGAGTAAACCAAGAATGTCCCCATTAATTAAAAAGTTAAAAAATACTAGTTTTCAATATTTTCAATGTAAAATATTCTTCTTTATCTGCCTTCTTTCCTTCCTTCCTTCCAGAGAGAGAACAGTGGTGGGAAAGGTAGAGGGAGAGAAGAGAGAATCCCAGGCAGACTCCAAGCCAAGAGCAGAGCCTGATTACAGAGCTCAGTCTCATGACCCTGAGATCATGACCTGAAACAAAATCAAGAATCAGATGCTTAATTGACTGAGCCATCCAAGTGTCCCCCAATTTTAAAATATTCTTATCAACATTTAAGCAATTACTTTTCAGATATCCATATTAATGTCATAAATACTACTGACATTCTTACACATAGTCATGGAGGCATTATGGAAAATAATAGGCTTTCCTTGGTCAGTCGTTTTAAACTTTTTCCTCAGAATTTCAGGAAATAAATTTCTAAATTATTTAAAAGTTAAGTAAATAATGATTCAATTATTCTGTTTGCTAAGCAATAGTAGACAGAAAATTTTTTCCAACGAAGAGTGTGGGGTTTTCATCTTGTTTTATTATTCTGCATTTAGATACCTTAGGATTTAATGGTACAATAAAATATTTTTATCATTTTTATTGTTTTTATCATAAACCAGTATCTTAAAATCATGAAGATATTTTTAAACAACATTTCTTGGTATTGAGTATAGTTGTGTTTATTTCACAAATGAGAAATCTCAGAGATATAGCTTAGATTTATGTAAAAAAGCCAATATAAAATTAAATTTAATCACTAAAATTTGGATATTTAACTACCACAAAACAATGCATTAAAAGCACTAGTAAGTATTGGGACACTGCATGGCTCAGTGGGTTAAAGCCTCTGCCTTCAGCTCAGGTCATGATCTCAGGGTCCTGGGATGGAGCCCTACATCAGGCTCTCTGCTCAGCGGGGAACCTGCTTCCCCTTTTCTCTCTCTGCCTGCCTCTCTGCCTACTTGTGATCTTTGTCTATTAAATAAACAAATAAAATCTTTAAAAAAAAAAAGCACTAGTAAGTATTAAGACAATGGGACTGATTTAATGGTCTACTCAGAATATATCATTGATAACATTTAAACAACATCAATTTTATACATATTCTTTTTCAAGAACTTAGGATAGCTACAGAAGATAGAAACAAACTTTATAATGTAGAATGTATGAATTTAATCAATTATGAAGTATTAATTTACCATGATATGTTAAGTATAGTGGAGTATACATCAGAAAATAAGATGTCTTCAGAACTTAAAATCATTGAAGGCTCATTTGTCAAATATCTCTTGAATTCTGACAAGCACCATTCAAGCAGTGGTTGAGTGTCTGAGGATAAACCACACTGAACACATTAACATTAAGTCTCTTTTATCCTTCCAAGCACCTTTTGAACAAAGGTTGTATGTCAGAAACTATTAATAAAAATGTTTTAAAGTGATTTATTCCTAGAAAATAGCATTTAGTTGAAAATAACTCTAGAGTTCTTAATTGAATTGCCACTTACTGGAGGAAAAAAAGCAAAATAAACCAAGGAAATGTATTATTAAAATGACTCATTAAAAATGTTGCCATGATGACCTATTGTTCAACGAGTTCTTCCTTACTGAATGTCCATTATGAGCACACAATTTGTGAATAAAAATTAAAGGTTTTCTTATAGCCTTAGTGTATATATGTTAAGCTGGCTTAACTATTATTCACTTGACATTTGTTTCTTAAGCATTCACTACATTTAATTATTTTCTGACAACAAAAGTAAGAAAGCCAAATTACATAGATATCAATCTCTGGGACCTTATTATGTAATTTGATACTTTTCATAATAATTTTGAAATAAGTCAAATTATTACTCTTATTTGCAAAGACTGTGGTACAGACTGGTTAACTAATTTGTTTTTTTTTTTTTTTTAGGGTTTTTTTTTTTTTTTTAAAGATTTTATTTATTT
>NW_019154105.1:14693077-14768205 GCF_002288905.1 Enhydra lutris kenyoni | reverse complement strand
TAAGGTTTTTTTTTTTTTTTAAAGATTTTATTTATTTATTTGTCAGAGAGAGAGAGAGGGAGAGAGAGCAAGCACAGGCAGACAGAATGGCAGGCAGAGGCAGAGGGAGAAGCAGGCTCCCTGATGAGCAAGGAGCCCGATGTGGGACTCGATCCCAGGACACTGGGATCATGACCTGAGCCGAAGGCAGCTGCTTAACCAACTGAGCCACCCAGGCGTCCCAACTAATTTGTTTTTTAAGAGTATTGAGCTAGTGACTGATAGCCTTAGATATTTCATAAAGGCATAGAGCATTTCTATCACTGCAAGGATCCTTTGTGTTGCCATTTTTTAAAAAAAAATTTTTATTTCTTTTTAGTGTAACAGTATTCATTGTTTTTGCACCACACCCAGTGCTCCATGCAATCCATGCCCTCCCTAATACCCTCCACCTGGTTCCCCCAACCTCCCACCCCCCGCCCCTTCAAAACCCTCAGATTGTTTTTCAGAGTCCATAGTCTCTCATGGTTCACCTCCCCTTCCAATTTCCCTCAACTCCCTTCTCCTCTCCATCTCCCCATGTCCTCCATGTCATTTGTTATGCTCCACAAATAAGTGAAACCATATGATAATTGACTCTCTCTGCTTGATTTATCTCACTCAGCATAATCTCTTCCAGTCCCATCCATGTTGCTACAAAAGTTGGGTATTCATCCTTTCTGATGGAGGCATAATACTCCATAGTGTATATGGACCACATCTTCCTTTGTGTTGCCTTTTAATAACTAAACCCAATTTCTTGCTGCTAGCTCCTATCCTTAACCCCTGGCAATCACTAATCTGTCCTCTATTTCTATAATTCTTCTCTTTCAAAAACATTGTGTAAATGGAGCATACATTGGATTGGCTTTTTCCATGCAGCATTACTCTTTGGAGACATTCACCCAAGTTGTTGCATAACTAATTTCTTCATGTTCTTGAGTAGTATCACATGGTATGGGTGTACCAAAGTTTGCTTAAACATTCAATTGTTGAAGAATATCTAATTTTTTCCTGGTCTTGACTATTACAGACAAGCCTGTAGTCATTCAGGGCCAAGGTTTTATGTGACTATAGTCCTTATTTCTCTAGGACGGATGCCCAGAAGAGCAACTGACTGTAAGGTGCATGCCTGGTTCTGGGCTTATGGCATGAGTGTGTCTCATATTTTCATATTCATTTCAATATAAGTATTTTTTCAGTCCTCTAATATACAGAAAACACTCAATTAGTTTTCTGGATTTCTCAGAGAATTGATGCAAGTTTAGATATACATTTGTTATGCTTATGGTGGGAAGAAGAGTCAGAAGCCCCCCAAGCTAGCATCTTGCCAATGTTTTTCTTTGAATGATTTTAAACAGTACTGTATATTTGACTTTGAGATCCACATATTTATTAACAAATATAGATATACTGTATATGTTCTATGGTTTTGTTTTTGCTTTTTTATTTTTGGGCTTTTTTTTGGTATACTGGAATCTATATGTAAACTAGAACATGAGGTCATTTACAAATAGTGGCAGCTTCATTTCTTCCTTTCTAATCGGTATGTTGTTTGTATTTTCTTGCTTTATTTTAGTGAATAGAACTGCCTTATTGTGATGGATTACATTGACTTTTGAATATCAAAACTTCCTTGCAACGTTGGAATAAATCTGAATTCATTTGGGTGTATAATTATTTTTAATTATTGCTAAATTCTGTTTTCTAATATTTTATTGAGAATTTTTGAATCTAAATTTATACCAAATGCTGATCTGTAGTTTTCTTGTATTTGTCAGGATCTTTTGTATCACAATAGTAGTAGTCCCACAAAACAAATTGAGAAATGTACAATCCTATTCTGTTTTCTGGAAAATATTGTATAGGATTAGTGTTAATATCACTTTAATATTTGACACATCCTTTGTTAAAACTAGCTGTGCCTGGAGGTTTCCTATTTTGAAGTTTAAAATGCATATTTAGTGCTTTTAATAGTTATGAGGATATTTAAATAATTTTCATATTGGGTAAATTGGGGTATTTCTGCTTTTTGAGGAATCATTTCATTTTATATTAGTCAAATTTATGTTTATAGTAGTGTTTATAGTATTCCTTTACTATCTTTTTGATCTTTGCAAGCTCTGTAGTGATAAATGTTGTTTCATTCATGATGTTAGTAATTCATGTTGTCTCCCTTCTTACCTTGCCAGTCTTGCAAGACGTTTCCCAATTTTACTATCTTTTCAGAGTCAGGGTTTTCTTTTTTTCTTCTTTAGAGAGTCTGGTTTTATTATTTTTTGATGAAAATTCATTGATTTTTTTCTCTATTTTTTATTCCTGTGAATATCTTTGTGTTTTTGTTGTTGTTGTTGTTTTTGTTGTTTGTTTCTAGGTTCTCAAAGTTTTTTGTTGTTGTTTGTTTCTAGGCTCTCAGAGTTCTCAAAGTTTAGGTTATTGACTTGAAACATATCATTATTCTAAAGATTTTTCTTCTTTACCCTGTTAATATGGCCAATAACATTGAGTGATTTTTGAATATTAAACTTGCCTTAGATTCCTGAAATAACAATTTAAGCTAATGCTATAAATTTCTTTTTCCATCTTTAGCTATTTTATACAAGTTTTGATACATTATATTTTCATTTTCATTCAGTTAATTATTTTGTTTCTCTTGATTTCCTTTCTGGGCCATGATTATTTAGAAGTAAGTTAATCTTTATATTTTGGATATGTCCCTGTTACCTATCTTCCTTTATACAAATGTTCATAAAAATTATCTGAAGTCATGGGGTGCCTGGGTGGCTCAGTGGATTTAGCCTCTGCCTTCAGCTCAGGTCATTATCTCAGGGTCCTGGGATCAAGTCCCGCATCAGGCTCTCTGCTTGGCAGGGAGCCTGCTTCCCTCTCTCTCTGCCTGTCTCTCTGCATGTAATCTCTCTCTGTCAAATAAATAAATAAAATCTTTTAAAAATTATCTAAAGTCAGAAATATGGCAAAGGATCACTGTATGTCTTTGAAAAGCTATCCCAGAACATTGTCCAAAAGCCTGCCTAAAGTCCTAGGAATCCAAAGGGATTGTGGAATTTGCCTTTGTCTGTCTGACTTACTTCACATGACATAATACCATCTAGGTCCACCCATGTTGCCGCAAATGGTAAGAACTCACCCTTTATTGTAGCTGAGTAATATTTGTGTGTGTGTGTGTGTGTGTGTGTGTGTGTGTGTGTTTCCATATCTTGGCTATTGTAAATAATGTTGCAATAAACATAGAGGTGGATATATCTTTTTGAGTTAATTTTTTTTTTTTTTTAGATAAATTACTGGATCATATGGTATTTTTTTTTTTTTCTTTGAGAACTATCTATACTGTTTTCCACAATGGGTACATCAATTCACATTGTCACATTGCCACCAACAGCGCTTGAAAGTTCTCTTTTCTCCACATATTCACCAACATTTATTTCTTGTCTTTTATTGCCAGATGATCTCATTGTAGTTTTGATTTGCATTTCCCCAAGGATTAATGATGTTGAAGACATTTTCATGTGTATCTTTGCCATCTGCATGTCTTCTCAGGAAAAATAAATGGTTCCCCTGCCCATTTTTAATCAGAGCATTTGTTGTTTTAGTGTTCAGATGTGTAAGGTCTTTATATATTTTGGTATTAACCCCTTCACCAGAAATATCATTTGTGAATATCTCTTCCATTTAGTAGGTTGCCCTTCTGTTTTGTTTGTGGTTTCTTTTGCTGTATAAAAGCTTTGTGTTTTGGTATAGACCTGAAGTTTAGACCTTAGTTTATTTATTTTTTTAGGATTTTATTTATTTATTTGGCAGAGAGATTGAGGACAGAAGGGTGAGCAGCTGGCAGAGGGAGAGGGAGAAGCAGGCTCCTTGACTAGGGAACCTGATGTGAAGCTCAAGCCCAGGACCCTAGGATCATGACCTGAGCCGAAGGCAGATGCTTTACAACTGAGCCACCCAGGCAACCCCTCCCAATAGTTTATTTATACTTTTGTCTCCTTGCCTAAAGAAGCATATCTAGGAAAATATTGCTACGGCCAGTGTCAAAGAAATTACTGCCTATGTTTTCTTCTGGGATTTTTATGGTTTCAGATCTTACATTTAGGTTTTTAATCCATTTAAATTTTTTTTTTTTTTTTTTTGGTGGTGTGTGTATGTTGTAAGACAGTGCTCCAGTTTCATTCTTTTGCATGTAGCTGTTCAGTTTTCCCAATGCCACTATTGAAAGACACTATCTTTTCCTCATTGTATATTCTTGTCTCCTTTTCCTAGATTAATTGTCCCTATGTGCGTGGGTTTATTTCTGGGCTCTAATCTATTCTGTTTCATTGAACAGCATATTTATCTATTTTTGTGCCAGTACCATACTGTTTTGATTACTACAGCTTTGTAGTACAATTTGAAATCTGGAGATATGATACATCCACTTTTGTTTTTCAGACTGCTTTGGCTATTGAGGGTATTTTGTGGTTGCATACAAATTTTAGTATTATTTCTTTCTAGTTCTGTTAAAAATGCTGTTTACACCTTGGTAGAGATTGCATCAAATATGTAGATTGCTTTGGGTAGTATGGAAATTTTAACAATACTGGTTCTTCTAATGCATGAGCATGGAATATATCTTTTGATGTGTTTGTGTCACTTTCAGTTTGTTTGTTTTTTTCATGAATGTTTTATAGTTCCAGTGTACAGGTCTTTCACATCCATAGTGAAGTTTATTCCTAGGTATTCTTTTTTTCTTTTTGGTGCAATTGCAAATGGGATTGTTTTTGTAATTTCTCTTTCTGCTACTTTCTTATTAGTGTATGGAAATGCAACCAATTCCTATGTATTAATTTTGTATCTGACAACTTTACTGTATGTAAAGTATTATGTCATCTGTAAATAGTCATGATTTAATTTCTTCTTTACCAATTTGTATATCTTTTATTTCTTCTTTTTTTAAGATTTTATTTATTTGACAGACAGAGATCACAAGTAGGCAGAAAGACAGGCAGAGAGAGGGGGGAAGCAGGCTCCCTGCTAAGCAGGGAACCCAATGTGGGGCTCGATCCACAGGACCCAGGGATCATGACCTGAGCCGAAGGCAGAGGCTTTAACCCACTGAGGCACCCAGGTGCCCCTGTCTTTTATTTCTTGTCTGATTGCTATGACTAAGACTTCCAGTACTATCAAGAATAAAAATGGAGAGAAGACTTCCTTGCCTTGTTTTTGATCTTAGAAGAAAAACTGTTTTTCACCATTGAGTATGATGTTGTCTGTGTTTTTAATGGTCTTTAGCATGTTGAGGTATGTTCCCTCTACACCTACTTTGTTGTGAGTTTTTATCATTAACAAAATGTTGAATTTCATCAATTTTTTTTGTGTCTGTTGAGACAATCTTATGATTTTTACCCTTCATTTTGTTGATGAACATTATATTGACTGATTTATGAATATTGATCCATCCTTGCATTCCCAGAACATCCATTGAATGTGGTAAGTGTTGAGTGCAATTTGCTAATATTTTGTTGGGGATTTTTGCATCAGTGTTCATCAGGGATATTAACCTGTAGTTTCTGGTTTTGGTTTTTTTTTTTTTTTTTTTAAGTGTCTTTTTCTTGTTTTGGTATCAGGATAATGTGGCCTCATAGAAGGTATCTGGAAATCTTCCTTCCTCTACAATTTTTTTTTGGACTTGTTTGAGGAGAATATGTATTAATTCTTTAAATGTTTGGTAAAATTCATCTATGATTCCATTGGGTCCTGGACTTTTATTTTGATTTTTTTTTTTTTTTTGGTTTACTGATTCAATTTCATTACTAGAAATTTGTTTATATGTTCTATTTGTTTCTGTTTTAGCTTTAGAAGACTGAAGACTATGTTTCTAGAAATTTATCTGTTTCTTCTGGGTTGTTCAGCCTGCTGACATTTAATTTTTCATGATATTTTTATAATCTTTTTTATTTCTGTGGTATTGATCGTTACTTCTTTTATTTCTGATTTTGTGTCCTCATTTGTTCTTGGTGACTCAGGCAGTCTTATCAATTTTGTTTATCTTTTTAAAGAACCAGCTCTTGATTATATTGATTTTTTTTCTTTTTCTTTTTGTTGTTGTTGTTGTTTTAGTGTCTACTTAATTTCTGCTCTGATACTTTAATTTTTTTCCTTTTATTAACTTTAAACTTTGTTCTTTTTTTTCCCTTTCTTTAAATGTATAGTTTTTATTTATTTATTTTTATTTTATTTTTCTTTTTTCTTGAGATAGATCTGTATCATTATCATTTTTCTTCTTAGAATTATTTTTGCTACATCCCAAAGATTTTGGACCATAGGGTTTTCATTTTCATTTGTCTTTATAATTTTTTTGATTTTCTCTTTTATTTCTTTATTTTACCATTGAGTGTTTAGTAGCATATTGTATAGCCTTCACATCTGAAGTGGTTCTCTTGTAGTCAGCATACCGATAAGTCTTTATTACTATTATTATATATTCTGCAGCCCCATGTCTTTTGATTGGAACATTTACAATATTTACATTAAATTATTATTGATGGGCATGTATTTATTGCCATTTTTTAAATAGTTCTTCTCTTGTACACTTTCCTGTGATCAGTGACTCTCTGTAGTGCTAGGCTTGGTTATTTTTATTTTTTGTATAAAGTTCATTTTTTGTATAAACTACTATAAGTTTTAGGTCTATGGTGACCATGAGTTTTATATGTAGGATCTTAAGTATGTGAAATTCGATATTAAGTTGATGATCGTTAAGTTTGAACACATTCTAAAAGAACTTATGTTCACATCCTCCTCCATATTTTATATATATGTTGTCATATTTTACATCTTTTTTTTTCATAATTGTCTTCTAATTATGACATTTTATTTTCCACACAAAGTAGTCCCTATAACATTTCCTATAAGGCCAGTTTAGGAATTTTTAACATCCTTAATTTTATTTTGGGAAGCTTTCAATTAAGTTCAGAAACCATACCTAATTTTACTTTCTTTTTCTTTCCCCATTTATAATAATTATCTTAAATATTATTTCTGCCTATATTTAGAACTGCATTAGATGGTGGTATGATTTTTGATTCATCCATATATATAATGTCCAGGGTTTTCATTGTACTTAGTGGGAGGAATAATCAAAAGTATGCTTGCTCAATCTTTTCAGAGGCAAAAAATTGAGACTGTGTCAGCTTTTTATTTTTTTCAAATTTTGATAAAATTCTCATTAGGTAACATTCAATACATTATTGGTTTCAGGAGTAAAATTCAGTAATTCATCACTTACATACAACATCCAGTGCTTATAATAACAACTGTCCTCATTAACACCCATCACCCATTAGCCTATCCCCCAACCACCTCTCCCCATCAACCCTCAGTTTGTTCTCTACCTTTAAGAGGCTCTTATAGTTTGTTTCCCTCTCTCTCCCCCCATATATTCATCTGTTTTGTTCTTAAATTCCACATATGTGTGAAATCATATAGTATGTGTCTTTTTCTGACTTATTTCAATTAGTGTAATGTACTCTGGATCCATCCACATCATTGCTAATGGTTCTGATGGTGGAGTAATATTCCATTGTGTATATATACCATGTCTTCTTTATCTATTCATCAGTTGATGGACATTTTCACTCTTTCCATAACTTGGTTATTGATAATGCTACTATGAACATCAAGGTGCATGTACCTCTTCAAATCTGTGTTTCAGTATCCTTTGGGTAAATATCTAGTATTGCAATTGCTGGATTGTAGGATAGTTCTGTTTTTAACTTTTTGAGGAGCCTCCATACTGTTTTCCAGAGTGGTTGCACCAGTTTGCCTTCCCACCAACAGTGCAAAATTGTTTCCCATTTTTTGCATCATTGCCAACATCTGTTGTTTCTTGTGTTGTTAATTTTAGCCATTCTAACAAGTGTGAGGTGGTATCTCATGGTTTTAATTTATATTTTCCTTATGATAAGTGATGTTGAGCATCTTTTCATGTGTTTGTTAGCCATCTGGATGTCTTCTTTGGAAAAGTGTCTATTCATGTATTCTGCCCATTACTTAACTGGATTTTTTTTTTCATTTTAATTTTTTTTGATGTTGAGTTTGTAAGTTTTTTTTTTTTTTTTAATAGGTTTTGGATACTAACCCCTTATTAGATATGTCATTTGCAAATATCTTCTCCCATTTTCTAGGTTGCCTTTTAGTTTTGTTGATTGTTTCCTTTGCTGTGCAAAAGTTTTGATCTTGATGAAGTCCAAATTGTTCATTTTTGTTTTTGTTTCCCTTGTCTATGGTGATATGTCTAATAAGTTCCTAGGGCCAAGGTCAAAGAGGTTGCTGCCTGTTTTCTTCCATGGATTTTGATGGTTTCCTATCTCATATTTAGGCCTCTCATCCATTTTAAGTTTATTTCTGTGTATGTCATCAGAAAGTTGTCCAGTTTCATTCTTCTGCATGCTGTTGTTCAGTTTCCCCAACAACTTTTGAAGAGGCTGTCTTTTTTCCACTAGATAGTCTCCTGCTTTTTGGAATATTAGTTAACCATATAATTGTGGGTCCATTTCTAGAATTTCTATTCTGTTCCATTGATCTATGTGTTTGTTTTTGTGCCAGTACCATACTGTCTTAATGATCACAACTTTGTAATATAGCTTGAAATCTGGAATCACGATGCCTCCAGTTTTGTTTTTCTTTTTCAGGATTGCATTGTCTATTCAAAATCTTTTATGGTTCCACACAAATTTTAGGATTGTTTGTTCTAGCTCTGTGAAAAATGGTTTTTGGTAGGGATTGCATTGAATGTGTATATTGCTTTCAGTAGTATAGATATTTTAACAATGTTCTCCCAATCCATGAGCATGAAATGTTTTTCCATTTCTTTGTGTCCTCTTCAATTTCTGTCGTAAGTGCTCTATAGCTTTCAGAATACAAATCTTTTAACTCTTTATTTAAGTTTATTCCTAGGTATCTTATTATTTTTGATGCAATTGGAAATTGGATCAGTTCCTTGGTTTCTTTTTCCACTGCTTCATGATTGGTGTATAGAAATGCAACATATTCCAGCACACTGGTTTTATATGGTGTGAGTTTGCTGAATTTATGTATCAGTTCTAGCAATTTTTTGATGGAGTCTTTCAGGTTTTCTACATGGAGTATCCTGTCATCTGCATATAGGAAAGTTTGACTTCTTCCCTGCTGATTTGGATGGCTTTTATTTATTTTTGTTATCTGATTGCTGAGGCTAGGACTTCCAGTACTTTGTTAAATAATAATGGTTAGAGTGAACATCTCTGTCTTGCTCCTGACCATAAGATAAAAGCTCTCAGTTTTTTTTTTCCCCATTGAGGATGATATTAGCTGTGAGTCTTTCATATATGGCCTTTATTATATTGAGGAGTGTTCCATCTATCCCTGTTTTGTTGAGGGTTTTTATTAGGAAAGGATGCTATATTTTGTCAAATATTTTTTTCTGCATCCATTGAGAAGATCAAATGGTTGTTATCTTTTCTTTTATTAATGCAGTGAGCTTTTTTAAAGTGCAGATTTTGATATGTATTGGTGAAGATTATGTCTTGAGAAGAGACACATATATGTGAAAGAAACTAATTAGAACCTAGGAAAAGACAGTAGTACAATTTGACTGAAGTCAAGAACAATTTCCAAAAGTTTCCAGGAATACTTTCTATTTTGGGTGGAGGAATGTAAAATAAGTAGAAAAAGGGTTTAAATAGGGAGAGAAGTATACTATGGTAACTCAGTGCAAAATAATAGTGGAACTGTTTTGAAAAATGGATAGAAAATTTTTAAATCATTTAAACATAACTTTCAAATTTCTCAATCTCTCCAAAAGTTATTGTAACTCCAATATACAAATGATAGATATTAAATCTTGAATAAATTCTTTCATATCTCCAAATTTCACCTTCACACAAGACATCATGTAACTTACTAAATATAGGTATAAATGTAGCAAGTAGTGATAATTTAGAGATTCTATGACTACAAATAAAGACTGCATTATTTCTACAGAATTTTAGTAGATTTGGAAGAAGGGTCTAGTTAAGTTGGAGGTATAGGGGGATAGAAAATTATGGAGACATATTTTATATGGAATCAAATGAGAGAAAGAGACATGTTGAAGTGACTCCTTAGGAAAATGCATGGAAGAATACTGGTGGGAAATAAATCTTTAAAAATAAAAATAAAAGTTCCAGCATTCATTGTTTATGCACCACACCCAGTTCTCCATGCAATACGTGCCCTCCATAAAACCCACCACCAGGAAGAGTCCACAGTCTCATGATTTGTCTCCCCATCCAATTTCCCCCAACTCAATTCTCCACTCCATCTCCCAATGTCCTTTATGTTATTCCTTTTTGCTCCACAAGTAAGTGAAACCATATGATACTTGACTCTCTCTGCCTGACTTATTTCACTCAGCATAATCTCTTCCAATCCTGTCCATGTTGATACAAAAGTTGGGTATTCATCCTTTCTTTTCTTTTCTTTTCTTTTTTTTAAGATTTTATTTATTCATTTGAGAGAAACAGTGAGAGAGAGCATGAGAGGCAAGAAGATCAGAGGGAGAAGCAGACTCCCCATGGAGCTGAGAGCTCAATGCGGGACTTGATCCCTGGACTCCAGGACCATGACCTGAGCTGAAGGCAGTTGCTTAACCAACTGAGCAACCCAGGTGCCCAAGTATTCATCCTTTCTGATGGAGGCATAATACTCCATTGTATATTTGGACCATAGCTTCTTTATCCATTCGTCCGTTGAAGAGCATCTTGGTTCTTTCCACAGTTTGGCGACTGTGGCCATTGCTGCTATGAATATTGGGGTACAGATGGCCCTTCTTTTCACTACATCAGTATCTTTGTGGGTAAATACCCAGTAGTGCAATTGCAGGGTCATAGGAAAGCTCTGTTTTTAATTTCTTAAGGAATCTCCACCCTGTTTTCCAAAGTGGCTACACCAACTTGCACTCCCACCAACAGTGTTAGAGGGTTCCCCTTTCTCCACATCCTCTCCAACACATGTTGTTTACTTTCTTGTTAATTTTGGCCATTATGACTGGTGTAAGGTAATATTTTCAATGTGATTTTGATCTGAATCTCCCTGATGGCTAATGATGATGAACATTTTTTTCATGTGTCTGTTAGCCATTTGTATGTCTTCTTTGGAGAAGTGTTTGTTCATGTCTTCTGCCCATTTTTTGACATGATTATCTGTTTTGTGTGTATTGAGTTTGAGGAGTTCTTTATAGATCTTGGATATCAGCCCTTTGTCTGTAGTGTCATTTGCAAATAACTTCTCCCATTTTGTGGGCTGCCTCTTTGTTTTGTTGACTATTTCTTTTGCTGTGCAGAAGCTTTTGATCTTGATGAAGTCCTAAAAGTTTATTTTTGCTTTTACTTTCTTTGCCTTTAAAGACATATCTTGAAAGAAGTTGCTGTGGCCAATGTTGAAGAGGTTACTGCTTATATTCTCCTCTGGGATTTTGATAGATTCCTGCCTCACATTGAGGTCTTTTATCCATTTTGAGTTTATCTTTGTGTGTGGTGTAAGAGATCAGTTGAGTTTCATTCTTCTACACATAGCTGTCCAATTTTCCCAGCACCATTTATTGAAGAGACTGTCATTTTTTCCACTGTATATTTTTTCCTGCTTTGTCAAAGATTATTTGACCATAGAGATGAGGGTCCATATCTGGGCTCTCTACTCTGTTCCACAAGTCTATGTGTCTGTTTTTGTGCCAGTACCATGCTGTCTCGGTGATCACAGCTTTGTAGTAAAGCTTGAAATCTGGCAACGTGATGCCCCCAGTTTTGTTTTTCTTTTCCAACATTTTCTTAGCAATGAGGGGTCTCTTCTGGTTCCATACAAATTTTAGGATTGTTTGTTCCAGCTCTTCAAAAAATGCCAGTGAATTTTGATCAGGATGGCATTGAAAGTGTAGATTGCTCTAGGCAGAATAGACATTTTAACAATGTTCATTCTTCTGATCCATGAGCATGGAATGGTTTTCCATCTTTTTGTGTCTTCTTCAATTTCTTTCATAAGTGTTCTGTAGTTCTTCGAGTACAGATCCTTTACCCCTTTGGTTAGGTTTATTCCCAGGTATCTTATGGTTCTTGGTGCTAGAGTAAATGAAATCAACTCTCTAATTTCCCTTTCTGCATTTTCATTGTTAGTATATAAGAAAGCCACTGATTTCTGTACATTGATTTGTATCCTGCCACATTACTGAATTGCTGTATGAGTTCTAATAGTTTGGGGGTGGAGTCTTTTGGGTTTTCCATATAAAGTATCATGTCATCTGCGAAGAGAGAGATTTTGACTTCTTCATTGCCAATTTGAATAATTTTATTTCTTTTTGTTGTCTGATTGCTGTTGCTAGGACTTCTAATACTATGTTGAAGAAGAGTGGTGAGAGTGGGCATCCTTGTCATGTTCCTGATCTCAAAGGGAAGGCTGTCAGCTTTTCCCTGTTAATGATGATATTTGCTGTGGATTTTTCATGGATAGGTTTTATGAAGTTGAGGAATGTTCCCACTATCCCTATACTTTGAAGGGTTTTAATCAGGAACAGATGCTGTATCTTGTCAAATGCTTTTTCTGCATCAATTGAGAGGACCATGTGGTTCTTCTTTCTTCTCTTACTGATTTGTTCTATCACATTGATTGATTTGCAAATGTTGAACCACAGTTGCATCCCATGGATAAATCCCACCTGGTCATAGTGGATAATCTTTTTAATGTTCTGTTGGATACTATTAGCTAGAATCTTGTTGAGAATCTTAGCATCCATATTCATCAGGGATATTAGTCTGAAATTCTCTTTTTTGGTGCAGTCTTTGCCTGGTTTGGGGGTCAGGTAACACTGGCTTCATAAAAAGATTCTGGAAGTTTTCCTTCTGCTCATATTTTTTGAAACAGCTTCAGGAAAATAGGTATTATTTCTTTTTTGAATGTTTGGTAGAATTCTCCAGGGAATCCATCAGGTCCTGGGCTCTTGTTTTTTGGGAAGTTTTTGGTCACTGAAAAGAAATAAAATAAAATAAAATGGAAAAAAATACAAATAATGTTATTAAAGAAAATAGACAGAAGTTAACATTGTTCAAACTAAACTTAACCCCAATCCTGGAATTTTAAATCCTTGAAAATTCTTTTTTTGGAAATGTGCATTCTAGAAATAATATATCTTTTTTCACTTTCCCACCTTTAGTCTTAGAAACCTGAATCTAGAACAGACAAGAAATGGGTATCTTGTTTGACGTACTTTCTGTTCCTACTTTATTCTCAATAATTATTTTAAAATTTGCAGTTTGGTGTGGTTTTCAAAAGTTTTAAATATGCATAGATTTGTGCTTAATCTTCTGTTATAAGAGAAACTTAATTTATATTCTCTGCTAACTTCTTTCTTGAAACAGTGAGGACTTGTCCTCAACTCAATGTTTTTAAGGACTAAACTATTTTTGGGGAGTTATAAGAAGATGAATCTGTACCTTAATGAAGACATACTTTCTTATCTGAGAGAATAGTAGTCCGTTAATGTACTACTTTGTGTGAATTGGGGTTATAACTTTTGAAAAGACAGAAAAATTTTAAAGTTGTAGCCCAACACAAGATTTTAAGGAAAAAGAACTTTGTGTGCCAAGTTTAAAATAAAGCATCAGGATAAAAGACACTTTAATTATGCGATATTGGGCAAATTACTGAACTGTCTGCCTAAGCTCAGTTAATTCACTCTAGAGTTGCTTTGGTTAGTAAATTTTTTTTAACTGTATAACAGTACCTGGCACACTTTAGGTGCCTACTAATTTTTAGTTTTCATTGTTATTATATTTTTGATTGTGCTGACAAAAATAAATTCCCAGGAAAAGAGCTTGAACAGGAAGTGTATGAATGGCTGACAGGGATAGAGAAGTTTCATTTGCTTGATTTTGGCAGTAAAGATTTTAAAGTCTGATTGAAAACATATCTTTAGATTTATCTTTAAAGAAGTAGATTCTTTTTTCTGTCTAAATTACTGTTTCTTTTTCACTGACTTTTACTCATCATATGGTGCTTCCACATTCTCCACCCTAAGAAATTTCTTTTGTGACCCCCTCGCTTCTTCCCTAGGACTCTGGGGACACATCAGCTAGTATTAAGCCACATCTTGCCTGTGATGAACTGTATAAATGCATCCAATAGCACCAACAGAAAAATCAAGATCATGATAGCATCTCATCTTAGCAGATCATAGGCTATATTGTGGAATATTCAACAGCTTTGTGTTAATATTCTAAAAAGCACAACCTAGAGTCCTTTAAATGTGAGGGGAGATAAGGATTAAAAGAAGAGACCTTATGTGTGGTTACTAGAACTTTCTCCCTTGATATTAAATCTTTAAGGAAATCCTATTCCTGAGGTGACCAAATATAATGGCTTTGGGTCTATACCAACATTGCTTGTGCACACATGTAAATAGTCTGAATCTAAACAAATTGTTTTCTTTCTATTTTATTTTAGTTAGTAGAAATCTATATAAACAAATATTTCAAAATTAAAATATGTATGTACTTATATACACATACAGATATGTATTTGTTGCTATATTTTTTATATGTATACATTTGTCATTATTGACACATTCTTTGAAAAACCACCTATTGGGAGCCTAACAAGTACCATGATGGTTACAATACAGTTGTTAGGGGTATAGAGCTAAAACATAGTTTCTGCTCTCAAATTCACAGGTAAGTGGGTGAATATAGGCATTTCACAAAAATACAAATGTTGACTTTCATACACATACAGAGGGAGCACATGTTAAAAATTTAAGTCATTAAGAAGACAACCTGTAGAATGGCAAAACTGGTTTTAAAAAGAATGTGGATGACTAAAATATATATAATCAATAAGAAATAAAATGTTAAAATTCAGTTGTAGAAATGTAAATATATATTTGCGAAATTGATTATAAAACTATATTTAAGGTTATCTTTTCTACTGAATAGAAATTATGAGCACTTCTACCAGACAAAAATTATTTGCAAATTATCAGTATTCAAGGTAGCATCTAACATTACAGACATTGGGTCCTAACAAACAGCAAAAACAATCAATCAATCAATCAATCAAATAACAGAGAAACCCCTTTGGATTCAGATGACTTTAGGCAAGCTTTTTGGACAGTGCTCCAGGATAGCATATCAAAGACTTACAGTGATCCTTTGCCATATTTCTAACTTTGGATGATGTTTATGAACATTTGTTTAAAAGAAAACAGGTAAATAGAGTTTTCAAATAATATTTTGGAGTGATATAAGATTCAGAAAACACATGCCAGAAATTTCCTTTATAAATGTGTCAAGTAAAAGAATGATCTAAATAAATTTACTTCTAAACATTGTCTTACATTATGCAATCAGTTTTTTAAAATTGCCATATTTGACATTCTAAAGTTTGTTCTTTTGACATAATCTATTGTGAATGCTTGTAATTTTCTTGACTTCCCTGGTAACCCTCAGTAATTTTAATTTTTATTTTCTGCATAGTCTATTACTTTAATCTTCCTAAATGCTATTCAGTAGGTTTCAGATACAGCTGCTATCTTCCAAAGTCTTCAAATCTTGATGTGGCTGTAGAGCCCTTATCTAATCCATGTGAATGAGGAGATTTACAGCTTCCATGATTATTACCTCAGCCCACTCTGTATAACCTAGCATCAAGCAGCAATCTCTGAAGTAAAATCCTCTGCTGGGCCATCTGTTAATATAGGACAGTTTAAAATACTATTTGCATTTACTATATCCCACAGGAAACCACAGTAAGATTCCCTCTTGGGCAAATCTGTGACATAGATATTAGAACAGAATTGTTAAAAGCAATTTAAAAAAAATAGAAGATAATCTTGCACCTATTAACTCAATTGGGAATATATTTGAGACCCTTATTCCCTTACCAACTTGTCATTTCCATGAGCAGATGTTAATACAAAAATAAAAACCACAATATGAAAAACACAAATCAACTCTTGAATTAGTGGGCACAACTTCACACTGAAACACATCATTACCCTTTTTCATTATGAGATTCTTTGTTGGCAGATCCCAAAGAAAGACTGGCTCACATAGCTCCAGATAATAACTTGTCTTTTTAGTTCTAGCCTTTATTCCAGGTTAAAAGTTAAGAAAAAATAGTAAAAATAACCTGTGGTTATAGATTTTTTCAAGGTTTTAGTACTAGGTTTGATCAACAAATAAAATATTCAAGATCCTTAAAATTTGAAAACAGAAAACTTTTGGCAATATTAAGAATGTCTAAAAATTTCTGTTTCCCTGCTCTATTATCCACTATACAAATTATGTTATTTTATTCTTTGCAAATTGCCTCTGATTCTACACTAAACCTTGCATAAAGAATCATTGTTTAATTACATTTGAGGGAAAAACACACCTAATATCTGTTGGTTCTAAAAAAAATCTGAGAAAATCAGATAAGGGCCTTCTTGAAATATGTTTTTGTTACTCTTCTCCTATTTATTTTACAACAAATCCAAATGTATGTTTACTCTTGTGATATTTTTAAAAGATAATGAAATGCCTGCCTTCTTTAACTTTGTCTTACAAATTCGTCTCTGTCCTTCAGTCATTAAAACAAGCCCCTGGCTGCAAATAAAAATAATTAATATTATCACAAGAATTTATTATTTTTGTAAAAATAGAGTTTATTTTAGCAAATTGAATATATGATGAGAAAAAATATATAATTGCTCTGCTTCCCACTACCAAAAATTAAGCATCATTATTAAAATTAGGTTAGTATCTTTCCAGACACATTTATTTGTTTATAGAAAAACTAGGAGAGTCAAATAGATTAAAATCCTTTGTTAAGAATACAGCTATATTATATGTAGCAATTTGAATATGGATTATTAAATTGTATTTAAATTAATACAAGAAAAAGCAGTTGAATTATAAGCTAAGGAATGGCTATCTGCAAGGTAGACAATACCTTCAGTTAAGTTTTAAAAACTTAAGTTTCTTTAATACTAAAAAAGATATTATGACAAAAATTATTATGGCTGGAACACATTTATTTTAAACACATGTCTTGATTGTAGGCAGATTTGCCCCCTGCTGCAATGAGGTCAGCAGCACTCAGGCATTTCCTCTCACTCCTCAGCTCACTTTTTTAGTTCCAGAATCATTTTCTTCACTCCCAACATTGAAAATATTTATTTTCCTGTGTTGGTAAATGCATTTTTTTTTATAGTTTCAAGTTTTTTTTTTTAAAGTTTCAGATTGTCGGGCGCCTGGGTGGCTCAGTGGGTTAAAGCCTCTGCCTTTGGCTCAGGTCATGATCTCAGGGTCCTGGGATCAAGCCCCATATCGGGCTCTCTGCTCAGCGGGAATCCTGCTTCCTCCTCTCTCTCTGCCTGCCTCTCTGCCTACTTGTGATCTCTGTCTGTCAAATAAATAAATAAATAAATCTTAAAAAAAATAAAAAAATAAAGTTTCAGATCATTAACATACAGTGTAATACTAGTTTCAGGAATAGAATTTATTGATTCATCCCTTACATACATCAAAAGTGCCCTCCTTAATTTAATAATAATTATCTAGAAATTTATTATCTAGAAATTGTTCCACATTTAAGAGGCATAACTGCTTATAATGATCTTTTGTCTATGGTTTCCTCATTATTTAAGTCCTTTGTTTTGATACGTATCTTGAAAGCCTAGATTCCTTGGTCATGTTCCTTCCATCCTTCCATCTTTCCTGTCACTATTTTTGAAGTTGTGTTAATGAGCAAGGTTTTTTTTTCCTTATTGTTCTTAGAATTTCTTCTTTTCTTTTTTTTTTAAGATTTTATTTATTTATTTGACAGATAGAGATCACAAGTAGGCAGAGAGGCAGGCAGAGAGAGAGAGAGGAGGAAGCAGGCTTCCCACTGAGCAGAGAGCCTGATGTGGGGCTTAATCCCAGGACCCTGAGATCATGACCTGAGCCGAAGACAGAGGCTTAACCCACTGAGCTACCCAGGTGCCCCTCTTCTTTTCTTTTTTTATTGAAGCGTAGTTGACACACAATGTTACATCAGTTTCAAGTGTGTAACATAGTGATTCAACAACTCTGATAAGCTATGATCAACACAAGTGTAACTACCATCTGTCTACTGTAGAATGCTATTACTGTATACCATTGACCTTTTATCCCTGTGACTTAATCATTTTATAACTGAAAGCCGGTATCCCCAATCCCCCTCCTCCCCAACCCTCCTCTCACCCTCTTATTTTCTGGCAATCATTAGTTTTTCCTTTTTATTTATGGGTCTGTTCCTATTTATTTATTTCGTTAAAGATTTTATTTACTTATTTGAGAGAAAGAGAGAATGAGCAGGGAGAGGGGCAGAGGGAAAGGGAGAAGCAGACTACCTGCTGAGCAGGGAACCACACACAGGGCTCTATCTCAGGACCCTGGGATCATGACCCAAGCTAAAGGTAGACACTTAACCAACTGAGCCACCCAGGCACTCCTTATTTACTTTTTTAATTCCACATATAAGAAAAATCATAGTGTTTATCTATCTCTGTGTGACTAATTTTACTTATTTTATGAAGCATAACACCTTCTAGGGCAATCCCTGTCATTGCAAATGACAAGATCTTGTTACTTTTTATGGCTGAGTAATAATCCACTCAGGTATGTGAGTGTGTGTATATGAGAGAGAGAGAGAGAGACAACTTTTTTATCCATACACTTAGGTGCCTTCCATACTTTGGGTTATTATAAATGCTGCCATAAACATAAGGTTGCATATAACTTTTTGAATTAGTGTTTCATTTTTATAAGATATTGACAAACCTTCCATTGACCATTTTCCCCAACACACTTTTTAATTTTTTTTTTATTTATTTACTAGAGAGAGAGAGAGAGAGAGAGCGCGTGCATGCACAAGGGGTGGGGAGGCGCAGAAGGACAAGCAGCCTCTCTGCTGAGCACAGAGCCCAACATGGGGCTCGATCCCAGGACTCTGAGATCATAACCTGAGCCAAGGTCAGATGCTTAACTGACTGAGCCACCCAGTGGCCCCTCCCCAGCACACTTTTAAAGATTTTATGTTTGCATTTGTTCTCTCTTTATTCTTTTCATGAATAATGTTATACAGTATAAAATAGGATTACTACCTAAAACTATTAACCTTTTACTTGGAATCTGGAAGAAAGATCTGCTTTTTAAAAATGGATACAAAATTGTGAGTTCACACTGCACAGAAACTTAATTTCATATATGTTTCAGAAAAATATATATATATATATCTCCCTTGCATAAGGTTTATAAATGAAATATAGTCCCCTAGTCAAATTTGAATGTCAGAGCAAAAATTGAATATTTTCTTTTTATTCTAAGTGTGTCCTCTGTAACATACTTATACAGAAGTTTTCTTTTCCTTTTTTATATGTCTGACATTCAGATTTGACTGGGGACCTATATTTTTATTGACTAAACTGGGTAACCCTATCCTTAAGAAGACAAGACAAATGTGAAATGGAATAAAGTAAGAAAACATAAGGTCCAAAACTATTGAAATAAGTGGTTATGTATTGAATATTCATGAATGCCCTCGAAAGTTGTATGTTGAAATCTTAACCTCATATGACAGAATATGATGATATTAGGAGGTGAGGTCTTTTGGGAGGTTATTAGGGATTAGTGTTCATGTAATATGAAATACTTTTTCTCTTCCTCTCTCTCTTCCTCCCTATCCTCCACCCCCCACCCCTGCCCAGCAAATGAATCAAGATGATCTCAACCAGAGCCCAATCATGCTGGAACACTTATCTCAGACCTCAAGCCTCCACAATGTGAAAAATTTATGTTGTTTAAGTCACCCAGTCTATGGTTTCTTGTTATAACACACTCCAAACTAATTGAGGCAGCATCAGATTTTCTTAAAGACATTATTTTATCATTTTTCTTCTTTTTCTTTCATAGTTGCCAGTTCTTACATACTATGCTCTGAAATTTTTTCTGGTACTGTATTCACTTATATATTAACTTAATGCTTTGAAATATTACTAAGAATACCCATACCATAGAATATTATACAGAAATGACAATGAATAAACTATAGCTACCAAAACAATATGAATAAATGTCACAAAACAAAATTTGGGGAAAATTATAGCCAGACACAAAAGAATATTGTATAATCCCAGATACATTATGTTCAAAAATAGTCATATTGATATTAAATATTCAAATAATGGTAATCTCCCCCACACCTCCTCCCCAAGTATGTTTGGGAAGGATATGAAGAGGTTTAGTGAAATACTGGTATTATTCTATGTTTTGAGCTTCATGGTTGTAGCATAAACATTCATCTTGTGAAAGTTTGTTAAGCAGTACATATATTTTTTTTCAATGAATATTGCAAATTTTTAAGTCAAAAAGTTGGTTATTCATCCTTTCTGATGGCTGAATAATATTCCATTGTATATATGGACCACATCTTCTTTATCCATTCATCTGCTGAAGTTGCCCAACCACTTTCAATGGTTACCCAAGCCTATTAACATTAAATATATATTCCTCTATCCACCAGGATAGAAAATGCGTAATATGGCCTAATTCATTCTAGCAGGTCATCTCTTACTACCCGAGTAATGTGTCTAATCAGATATTATAAACATCTTTTGTCTTAACATCATTGCCATCATCATCATCCTTCTAATATAACATTATAACATTATAGTATAGCTTAACATATGTTATTTAATCCTACTAATAACTCTGTGAGAAAGGTCCTATTACTATCTTTCTTTTACAGTTGAGAAAATTAAGACATACGGTTTGAATAATTTGCTCAAAATCTACAGCTGGTAAGTGGTTGTTTTGTAATGAGAAGACCTATGTAGGAAAATATTCACAAAAATAGCTGGGTTTATGTCTTCTTTGAGAGAAAAACAAAAAGTAAAAAAATTATCTAATATGAAATATTAATTATCCACCTTGTTTATAGGACAATTTACATGTAATTTGTTGTAAATTGTATATATTATATTTTATATATTATATATCTTTTAGTAGAAATATGCAACCATCTTAGCAATATAACAATGTGTTTATAAGGATCATAATATCCTTTTAACATACTGATACATTGTGACCTCAAGTAACCAGAAGCACAGGCTTAAATCCCAAAGGTCATTGAAATACTGTGATAAATAGAATGGTTTTCTCCACTTTGATCCTAACATTTACTTCATTATGTTTCAAAATCGTGTACATAATGCATGTACTTATGCTGTGTAATAGATATCTATCTATTAGTTTATGTCTACATAAACCACATTTCCAAACTCTCATTAACAGCAGCAAAGTAATTCTGTCAGACCACAAAGGCAAAAGGCAAATATGTAACTTGATTAGTTTATCAAATTTTTATTTGGTAGAATTATTAAACCTTAGTTTTATTTAGAAAAATATGGAAATAATACAAAATAGAATAATACAAATTCTAACCCTATGAATGCCCTTTGTCCTGAAGAATTCCTAGGGATAAGAAGAAAGCAGGTCATAAAACACATATGTGTATAGTTTTGGGCTGGATTTCTTCCAAAATCATATTTAGAAGGACTTTAGCTCTCTGAGAAACTGAAAATCAACATTAAGTCCACTGAGGTTGGTCAAGGGAAACTCTGTGAGAAAAGATAATTCTGGGAACACATTAAATTCCTCCAGAAGGAATGCTTTCTCTCTTTTGCTCACACTTGTTTGGCTGTAGCAAGAGCAATCCCATTCCCAAATGTGTTTGGGAACAGTCCTCAAAAGCAGTGAGGGTTACAGTTCTAACTTCCACACATATACAAAACAAAGTGATTAGGTAGGAGGAGAAGTCATATGTTCTTAGGTAGTGTTATTTCACGGTGTCTGTGTCAGGCTACACCCACCTTGAAGGAAAAAAAAAAGAAGAATGCCAGAATGACTATTTCTCATACTTATTTCCCTTTCTTTGAGGACATACAGTTGAGTAGAATGTTTTAGAAAGGAACAAGAACAGCCAGGTAAGAGAAAGATTTTTCTCTCCCTAAGCCCTGGCATACAAGTCATGAGATATTAATTAAAAATAAAATGTAAAGATCAGAAATATAGGGTGCCATAAGAAAGTCCTAAAGAGGGATGTTTGTGTGGGCTCAGTTGGTTAAGTGTCTGACTCTTGGTTTCTGCTCAGTCATGATCACAGAGTCCTGAGATTGAGCCCCCTGTTGGGGTTAGCACTCAGCGAGGAGTCTGCTTTTTCCTTTCCCTCTGCTCCTCCCCCAACTCTAACCGTCTCTCTAAGTAAATAAAATCTTAAAAAAATATATATCCTAAAGAAAATATATTTACAAAGAACAATATAATAACTATTGTTTATGGAACTCAGGGAAACCCAAATGACATTGAGAAGGTAAGAGATGATACGTTTTTAAGATAATTAAAAACAGTTTATTTGAGCCGAAGGCAGATGCTTAACTGACTGAGCCACCCAGGTGTACTGGTAATTCTATTTTTTTTTTTTTTAATTTTTGGAGGTGACTTCACACTGTTTTCCACATTTACATTTTTACATTTACATTACCAATTTACATTCTCACAAGCAGTGCTCAAGTGTTCCCTTTTCACTACATTTACTATTTATATATATACTATTTATATTACTATTACCCTTACTATTCCTTGCCTTTTGCCATTCTAACATGTATGAGATATTTGACTGTGCTTTTGATTTGTGTTTCCCTAACGATCGGTGATGTTGAGTGCCTTTTAATGTACCTATTGGCCATCTGTGTATCTTTTTTGGAAAAAATGTCTATTCAGATGTTGTGCTCATTTTTTAATGGAGTTGTTTATTGAGTTATATGAGCTCTTTATATATTTTAAATAGTAATCCCTTATCAGATATATGATTTGCAGATATTTTCACCCATTTCTTAGATTTCCTTTTCATTTTATTGATGATTTTCTTTGCTATGTGGAAGCAGTTCAGTTTGATAAAGTCCCACATGTTTATATTTCCTTTTGTGGGCTTTGCTTTTAGTGTCAAATCCAAAATAATCATCTCCAAGACTTATTTAAGGCAGCTTATAGCCTATTTTTCTTCTATGAGTTTTACTGCTTCAGTTCTTACATTCAAGTCTTTAATCCATTTTGAGTTTATTTTGTGTATGGTGTAAGAGAATCTAGTTTTATTCCTTTGCATGTGCCTCTTTGAGGAGACCGTCCTTTTCCCATCGTATATTCTTGGTTGCTTTGTTATAAATTAATGGACCATCTGTGCATGGGTTTATTTCTAGGTCCTCTATTCTGTTCCATTAATCTATGCATCAGTTTTTGTATTAATACCATACTGTTTTGATTACTATAACACTGTCATATAGTTTGAAATCAGTGAGTATGATACCACCGACTTTGTTCTTTCCCATGCTTTAGCTATTCAGGATCATTTGTGGTTTCATACAAACTTTATGTTTGTTCTATTTCTGTGAAAACTCTATTGGAATTTTGATATGGATTGCATTAAATCTGTAGATTGCTTTGGGTAGCATGAATATTCTAACAATATTCTTCTAATCCGTGAGCACAGAATTTCTCTGCATTTATGTGTGTCTTTTTCCTTTTTTTTTTTTTTCCCCCCAGCAATGTCTTAGTTTTCATTGTGTGGGTCTTTCATCTCCTTGGTTAAGTTTATCCCTTTTTTAAGTGTAATTGTATATGTGATTGTTTCCTTAATTTCTCTTTCTGATAGTTTATTGTTAGTTAATAGAAATGAAACAGATTTTAATATATTTTGTAACCTGAAACATTACTGAAGTTGTTGATTATTTCTAACAGTTTTTGGTGGAGACTTTAGGGTTTTCTGTATATAATATCATGTATTCTGCAAAGAGTGATAGTTTTACTTTTTCCTTTCTGATTTGGATATCTTTTATTTCTTGCCTCATTTCTCTGGCAAGGACTTCCAATACTATATTCAATAGAAGTGGTGAGAGTGAGCAGTTTTGTCTTGTTCCAAATATTAGAGGAAAACTTTCAGGAGTATTCTCCATTCAGTATGATGTTAGCTGTAGCTTGTCTTATGTGGCCTTTAATATATTGAGGTTCATGTCCTGTATACACACTATGTTGATAGTTCTTATTATAAATGGATGTTGAATTTTGTCAAACACTATTTCTATATCTATTGAGATGATGATATGATTTTTTATCCTTCATTTTGTTGGTGTGGTATATCACATTGATTTGCAGATGGTGAGCCATCCTTGCATTTCCAGAGTACATTCTACTTGTTCATGGTGTGTGAAATCCTTTTCATGTATTATTGGACTCAAGTTGTTAATATTTTGTTAAGATTTTTTGCTTCTATGAAGATCATGAAGGATATTGGCCTGCAATTTTCTTGTGGCCTCCTTTTCTGGTTTTAGTATCTGAGTAATACTGGCCCTGGAAAATCTTTAAATAGTCAACATGTATGTAAATTTCATAATACAAGTTAGGAAAAAAGTGTTGTTTCCAAAGCATGAAGAAAAGTAAACACTTTGTCAGAAAATAGAGGTAATTTTTCCAACATTTTCTATTACTAGTTAAGTAGGCATTGATTTAGAATATGCAAATTGGCACACTCTCTTCTGAGTGTTTTCACTTGTATTAATTTATTTGAAACTCACACCAACCTTATAAGGAGTATTCTCATTGGGTTAATTTACAGAATAGAGGACTGTGGCAGAGACAGATTATATTATAAAAATGTGCACAGGGGTGCCTAGGTGGCTGAGTCATTAAGTGCCTGCCTTTGGCTCAGCTCATGATCTCAGAATCCTGGGATCAAGCCCCATGTTGGGTTCCCTGCTCTGTGGCTAGCCTGCTTTTCCCTCTGCCACCTGCCTGCTCGCATTCCCTCTCTGGCTCTCTCTCTCTCTCTCTCTCTCTCTCTCTCTTTCTCTGTCAAAAAAAAAAAAAAAAAGTGTCCAACGTCATACTACAAATGACCAAAGGAACCAGAATTCTAACATAAACTATAATCCAGTTACTACTCTGTCATTGTTTTGAAGCATAAACCACAATCAATGATTACGTAAATTGTTTGAAACCATAGCTTCTGAGCTCAACCACAATGCTTTATTACACCTCGTTAAATGATCTAAATGCCTTCTTTAGATTTGTTGTAAATAAATTAATAATGGGGGGCTGATCATGATCACTGTTAAGTATTAATCATTTATTTTTGAAGTATCATTGAACAAAGTGAGGCAGTTTTGAAATATGTCTCTACACCTGCTTAGGCAATCTAGTCCCATAACATGGTGCTCTTTATGTGCTCCTTCTGATACATATCAACATTTTATTCATTATAATAGGGATCTAATAAGTGATCATCTATATCTTAAAAGAATCAAAGTCTGTTTCACACTTTGGATCCCATAACTGATGAGACAACTTTATAAATCAGTATTTGTTGAATGCCTGCTATGTTGTGGATACTGGGTGATACCAAAAAAATGTAATGCATTTCTAGCTATGGAGACTGGCACACTAACTGGAGAGCAGTCTTATGCTTCCAGAAGAATTTAGAGAATTATCTTGGGATCCTGTTACTCTTATCTCCTAGTTTTGTGGCTTGCAGAATTTTTTTTTATTGTTTCTTGAGAGCTTTACTATATAATTTTCTACTCTCTACTCTCATATTACTTTCTTCAGTAAGTCCTTTCGAGGGATTAAAATATGAATCATCTCCTAAAATGGATAAAGTCCATACAAGTGTATATCACTGTACATGGATAGGATAAATGATAATGTGTCAAGAAGCTCAAACATCTGTATCATTCTCTATGTCTGTATCTATATACCTACATCTGCATAAACATCAATGTCTAAATTATTCACATGATACACACTGAATGAAAAAGAGGTAATGAGAGGCAGTAGCACAAAGAAGGTTTTTGTAGAAGAAGATCATTTATTGATGTTATTTTCACATATTTTATAAGACTTATATGAAAAGCTTATGCTAAGTATTGGAAACAATATTGAAATTTATTGTTTATACTAAACCATAGCACACCTCTTTCAATGTAAATTCCTTCTTCTACATTTTCCTTTTTTATTTCATAATGCGGATTTCCATGTTATTTGATTTGTTACTTTATTTAATTTATTATAGACCCGTCCTTGCCAGAAGGACAATGCTCCATGGGACAGAGATTTTCATTTTGTCTACTGATATATCCTAAGTATCTAGAAGATGCCTGGCACATATTGAGCTCTCAATAAATATATGTGGAAATAGCATTTCTGTGGTGATATTCCTTCTCTGAAGCATTTTATAGAATAGCTGGAAATTTTAAAAAAAGCTTATGAGAATTATTTCAAAGGGGTAAGTCAGAGTTATTTCAAGAAAACGTAACTGAAGGATCAAAAAAGATATGGAGTGGCATAAGTTTCTGGTTATACAATAAAAACGTTCAGGCAAGTTAAAAATAGGAGGAGAATCAAGTTTTGGTTTTTGTTTTTTAATACTGGCAAGTATTGTTATATATTTAGTTAACTCAGGATTTTAAAAGGGAGGAGAGAAAAATCTAGCTGAAATAAAGAATTAGTGTGAGATGGGTCATGGAGAAAGAATGTAACACTTAATCAGCTTAACTCCTTGAAATAGGAGTGCTTATGAAGATAGGGAAAGAGAAGGGAGTGTTGGTAATGTTGAGTAATGCATATTTTGTGCCATTCTTTAATTGTTGACAAGAGTGCAATATATTCACAAAAGACAAAGGTAGAGGTTCATATACTTCACCTAGGATAAATAGTATATTTATTAGTACGTCTGTTTTAGTAGGCTGAAAATTCAGTGTTCTTCAGGTTCTATACAACCAAAAAGAAAATGTAATGATAAAAATTAAAAAGTAATCAGCAATAATATTGAAAATAAACCTCATTGTACTTCAAATTTACTTCCCTCTTCACAAAAGAAATAGACTCTGCACACTAGTCACTCTGCCAAGGTTTTAACATTCAGTAATATCCCACCAGTGCACACTAAAGAAAATGGAAAGCAAATGCCATGCCAAGATTAGACGTTTGTAGTTCTGTCTGCCTTTCCAACTCTCATCACACTCAGACACCAGGGACTGAAACAACATCATTTTAAACTTAAAAGTAAATTTTGTCATGTGAAAATTGCAGTTGAAATAAATCCTAGATAAGCATGCCCTTTTCTCTCAGGGAGGAAAAAAAAAAAAAGTAAACTTGGATTATAAGGATCAAATTGCCCCACTGCTTTGAGACGTGTTCAAATATTCAGTTATGCACTATGCATTTGCAATTTATGCATTCTTATTATATTTCTGGTTTTGTCATGTACTAATGCTAGGTAAACAGATTCTCTGCAAAATAAACTCTACTTAAGAGATGTTAAGTTTAGGACACATTCATGTGAAAGCCAGCAAACACAAATTAAAGCTACCTCCTGGTACTCAGACTGCCCTGCTGGGCAAAACAAAACAAAAACAAAGCAAAAGAAACAAGCAAACAAAAAAAACCACACACATTCCCAAAGTCAGGGAAAGGGATGAAAATTAGAAGTTAACATGACCACAAAATGGTGTCTTTTTTTTTCATGTTTGCAAAAATTAGAAACATCAAATTCAGTTATTTGATTTCTTAGTGAAAAAATATCTAGTTCCAAAAGTACAAAAATCAGTAGCAAGGAAATGCACTGAAGTGTATATTTTACATGTTTAATTAAAAAAAATACCAAGTAGCCAATATTTTTATGCTCTTTGAATGTGACTTATGTTTTTAAAACGACAAGATGATAACAGTGGTAACTGTATTATATGTTTATAGTTCCTTAAGAATTATAGAAGCATGACCAATTCTAATTTTTTATTTTTGTGGCAGATATATTGAGGTACAATTTACAGACTATATAACTTATCCATATTTTTAGTATCGATTCAGTATCTAGTTAGGTATTAGAATTTAGCATACTCATAGAGCTATATTGCCATCACCACAACCAATTTTGAAATATTTCCATTACCCTAGAACCAAATATTACACCCTTTAACTATCACCCCTCCAGCCCTACATAACTACTAATCTACTCTGTTCTTACACATTTCCCTTTTCTAGGTATTTCATATAAATAAAACCATGTGTTTTTTGTTTTGTTTTGTTTTGTGACTGGCTTTTTTCTCTTAGCATGTTTTTAAGGTTTGTGTATGTTGCAGTATGTATCAATACTTCACTTTTTATGACCAAATAATATTCTACTGTGTGGATAAACCACATTCTGTTTATCCATTCACCAGTTGGTAGGTATTTGGGTTGTATATTGTGAATAATGCTGCTTTGAATATTAGTGCTCAGATTTTTGTGTGGACATTTGTTTTCATTTCTCTTGAGTCTATACCTAATATTGAAATTGCTGGGACAAGTGATAACACTCTATTTAATATTTTGAGGAACTCCAAGAATGATGTACAAAGTGACTGTGCCATTTACATTTCTACCAGCGTGTATGAGAGTTCTGATTTCTCCACATACTACCAATACTTCTTACTCCATACTCCATACTCTACCAATATTTCTTACTATCTGTGTAGATGGATGGTTTCCAACAAATTTCTGAAGTTTTCAGCCATTATTTCTTTGAATACTTTCTCTTCTCCCTTCTCTTCATCTTTCTTTCTGGGACTCCTCTTAAGTATATGTTAGTTAGTGCTTTCAATGATACCCTCATTTATCTGAGGATCTGTTCATTTCTCTTAAACTTTTTTCCCCTCTGTTCTTCAGATTGCATAATGACTATCAGTCTTTCTTAAGACTAGTTCCTTTTCCTGCCAGTTCAAATCCATTGACCCCTTTAGTTAATTTTGGTTTTTTTGTTTTGTTTTGTTTCATTTTACTTATTTATCTTTGAACTCCAGGATTTCCATTTGGTTCACCTTTTTTTTTCTTTTTTTCAATAATTTCTATCTTTGTTGATACTCCGTGTTTGATGAGACTTTGTCATCATATCTTTCTTGACTTTTTAAAACACAATTTCCGATATTTCTTTGAAAATACTTATAATGGCTCCTTTAAAATCTTTGTTAAATCTGACTATGGGTTGCTCTCACAGGCAGTTTCTGTCGCCTGATTCTGTCCCATGTCAAAAATTCCCAATTCTTTACTTGCCTTATGAGTATTTATTGTTGGAAACTAGATATTTTAGAAAACATATTATAGTAAATCTAAGTACTAGTTACCCACTACCCAGGGTTTGTTACTGTTGATTGCTTTTTTGTTTGTTTAGTGACTGGCTGGATTATTGTAGAGTACTCCCCAGCAGTGTGAAGCCCCTAAATTGTTCTTCAGGTGCACAACCCAACATGCACAGTCACCTGGCCTAACAATGCTTCTACCAAGGCTCGCTCTCTTTCTGATCCTGTACTGTAGATAAGCCTACTAATTTCCAGTTGATTTTTCCATCTTTAACAATGCCCTTGGGCATAAATTGCTCCACGGACTGATCCAATTTAAATCTGGCTTATTTGCAGGGATGGTTTTGAGGTCAGTGTTTGAGATTTGTTTTAGTATATGTGCTGCCGAAGCGAGCACAGTGTTTGAGATTTGTTTTGGCTAGCTAGTTCTAACTAGCTTATGGTTTTGCTTAAAGCTCCAAACTACCAGTCTATTCCTAACTGCTTTTCCCCCCACACTTTCCATTGTTTTTAAGGGCATCCTTATGGTTAAATTTCCACTTCATTTCCAATAAAGCTATTTCTTTTGAGAGAAAGTTCAGAATTTTCTCTCTGGACAATGTTTCAAAGTCATGGCTCTAGAACTAACCGGGGTCAGAGATAATGGTGTATTTCTCTCTGAATGCCACCTCTGCTTTAGGAAGTGGGTATTCAATAGAGGAAGCGGTGGTAGCCTTAACCTCTGGTCTTCTCAGCTTTCCTGTCCTGACTTGTAACCTCCACTTTATAGATAAGACAGGGAGGATGAACAGAGGTCCTCTAGTTTTAGTACACAGAGCCCAAGCTAGTACCTCAATCCCACAAATGAGAGCTGGACAGAATAAGGGAGCCTCTTGACTATACCCATTAGGAATTTAGTCTAAGAAGTAATTGGGAGACAAAAGGTAAATTGTTGATGCCCCACCCCTGAGCTGGGGCTTGAGTTGTGTTCATGGTTTCTCTTGCCTGCGGTAAAGTTTCTATCCTACTGGGCTAGGAGGGCCAGGAGAGGGAAAAGGTTGTGGTTTAAATGTCAGACTCTTGTTGTTCTTAGGGATTTTAGTATATTTTCTTGAATAAGTATTTATTTGCTGTATACTCTTGGAACTATTTCCAGAGACTTTAATTAAAAAAAATATATATCACCAGTTTTTCTAGAAAGTAGATCTACAGAGCTCTTCATGTCACCCTTCTAAAAATGGAAACTTTAACCTTTCAATTTAGGAACGCAAGTCATAATGTTTCAAATTGTCAGACATTTATCTTGTGCTTTATAAAGCTCAAAAAGACTAATCCCTAACTTGTAATCTTATTGATGATTAGAAATGGTTAACATATCCACAATTATAAAGTAATTAAAAGGAAAAAACTTTAACTCTGTAATTGCTAAATTCCTTGTAGTAATAATAGTAACAGCTTTTACCAGCATGATGTTTTTCAAAGCTCACACAGAATTTTAAATTAATTCTGGCAGTAAACTTTTGAGATGGTTATTATAAATTTTGTTTCTTATTTTACTGATAGGGAAACATAACCGTTCTTGTCCCTCAGAGCCCTTCCTCTGTTCTCTCCTGCATTGCAGAGGCTGACCCTTAGGCTACACTTTCCATACTCCACTGCTACCTCAATTCTGGATATGATCAGACAACAGTAACATAGTAGGAATTGCCAGTGTAGAGGAAAGACAAAAGCCAGGTTATTTATCTTCCTCCTTTTCCTCTCCCTTCTCTCCTTCCATTTTTACTACCTGTTATATCTCTGATATATAATTCCAACTACCATCAAATAGACAAGTCAGTTGCTACATTTTCCGAGTAAAGTGGACCATGTACTCCAGTAGTTTTGCTCCCTCTTTTTGCCTGTCTGGTCTTGGATTTCTAGTAACTTTCTGCTGGAGTTCATCCATAGAAAACTTACTTTCTCCTTTTTTAGTCTCACAAATCCCTTATTATCCATGTGGCCAAGTGTCAAAATTAAAAACACCTTTGTTTTAAGTATTCAAATGGTTTCTCTTGTGAATTAGGTTCTCACTGAAACAAGTCTAAGCTGTTAAATGACAAAAATGAAACTTGAAACCAGTATATTTGAACATAATCTCAACACTATTTCCACTTCTATACCGAGTCGCCTTTCAGACTCAGTCCAATGTTGGTCATGTTTGGGAAAGGGGTATTCTCTTTAATGTAGAGAGACAAAATCTGTAACACTTTGTGGAGTGACAATTCTTAAAATTCTGTGTGCTAGAAATATAATCAATGTTACTTCTGTGATTATTTGGGAGATAATACTAAATCTCATCATGTATTCTTTACTGTTATCAACTTAAATAGCAAATGAGATAATATGATGTTTGATAGAATATGACTTATATTTGATATAATATTACTTAATAAATGTCAGATTGAAAGTATTTAGCTACCTTTGCCCCTATGCAACCTCTGACTTATTTCAAATCGAAGAGCACCAAAAAAAAAAAAAAATCAAATAGATTGGCAAACCACTATGTTTTAATAAATTATCACAATTCATATATAATCATAGAATATAAATCATGAGAAAAAAATATTTAAAGTCACTAAGAAATAATGTTCTTTTCATCATGAAATATATTTTAATATATATTATTAGTATGGGTAGTATTTGTGAATTTATATGTCAGATTATATTTAGTCATTGAAAATACACATTTTACTTATTGTTTGCCATATTAACTAGCTGTCTTTTTTAAATTAATATTTAATAGAGGACTGTCAGACAGTAGAAAGGTTGAATGTATCCTGTTTATACATATATGCTCATACATATATGCCCAATCTAATTCATGAATACGAGGTCATTTAAAAAATTATAATGCAGATGACTATATTAAGCAGATTTAACTTTAAGCTTACTTTACCATTTTTTCTTAAATGAGGTATTGGTTTGGTTCTAAAAGTACAATCACAAGGAAAGCCTATATCCCTTTTTATCCATAAATTTGTCTCTGTTTTTGTCTTATCTAGTTGCATAAAATTTATGTCATTTAAAGCTCATTCTTTTTTCTTTTCACTGTTACTATCATACCATCAACAAACACATATCAAGTGCCTACACCTACACTCTGTTTACCAGAAATGTATTTAATTTAAAAAAGCAGTTAATGTCCTTTTCCAGTTACAAAATCAAATTAAAATCTATACTGACAAAATAGAACAAATTATGAGATGGTTAATATAATGTACAACTTCACAAACACATGCATGCTTGTACACACACATTCACCCACACTAGACACAATCATACATGATGACAAAAATTCTAGAATTTTAAACTAAATGTGTATGCTAAGTGTTCCAGAAAAGCAGGTTAAATAAGCAATGACTTCTTATTACAGATTCCCCATTTAAATAGCTACAATAAAGCCATCTGGGCGTATTCACAGATGCACAGCCTGGCAGCAAGCCCAGCAGTTTACAGAAGGTCATGTGCTAAGTTTGGACATCCCAGCATTCCCTTTGCACTAAATCTTCAAAACCAGATTATGGAGAAAAGAGTTGTGAATGTAATGCACATGTATAGTTAGCAGTATTTTTGCTTTTGACATATTTGAAATCGATTGCAGTTTAAGGAGTTATGTACTTTCTAACTCCATACTGAGCACATAATGGAAAGTCATTTCAGTGTAATACTTTGTAAGACCCAGTTCTATAAGTCTAGTTAGTTCTTTAAATGTGTAATTCAAGCTTATACCTTGACTAATTTTGTGATTCAGTCCATGATTAGATTTAATTTCTCTTCTTGTTTTTAAAAATCTAATTTTTTTCTTACTGAATATATAGTTATGAACAGAAATAAATTAAAAAAATATTGTGTGGTGGTCCTCAACCAAGGGTGATTTTCTCCCCAGGGGATATTTGGCAATACCTGGATACATGTCTGTTACAGTAGAAGAAGGGATTGGTACAGGCATCTAATACATAGTGGCCAAGTGGGCCTTGAGCTTTCTATAATGCCCATGACTGTCTTCTTATTATTGGACTAAAAATGTCAATAATTCTGAGGCTTAATATCCTGTTACAGTATATGTCATTGATGATTATATTTTATTGTCCTCTCACTACTTCATAAATATACATGACCAGTTTGATGTGTTATATATAAGAACACGAGACTTCACTGGCTAGACCCAATAGCATATTGGAGATGGCAAAATAAAGAGTCTAATTGCTGGAGTCTAATTGCTGGAAATTATTTAATTCGAAAGTGAGACAAAAAAAGATGGATTGATAATAAATAATACCTCACTGGGCTGTGAGAAAATATAAGGAGATCTCACAAACATGTAATTATAATTCCAGAGGGAGAGAATGGATCAGAAAAAAAATAATTTAAAGATCATAACAGAAAGCATTTTCCAAATTTGATGATAAACATCAACTTAAAAATCTAAGAGGTTTAGTGAATCTCAAGAAGATTAAAAACAAAGGAAAAGACATCTAGGAACAGCATAGACCTTTAAAAGTAAAAGATAAAGAGAAAAATCTTGAGGATGGTTAGAGAGGGAAGATGAATCTTATACAGGAAACTACTAGAAGTTATAGAGGCTGAAAGAAAAAAATAAGAATATTTTCTACTTTTCCTAATTTCTATATCCAGCAAAAATATCCTTTAAAAATAGAGGAGAAATTAACATGTTTTCAAGCACCTATAAAAGTGAAGCGAATACATTGCTAGCAAACTGCTCTACCGGAAATAAGAAACTTAATCAGATTGAAGATAAATTATACCAAAATACCTGGAGAAAAACTAGATCTAAAAGAAGGAATTGAGAGCACCGAAAAAGGACTATGGTACATATAAAAAACTACTATTTTATTGTTAGGTAATGTAAAAACATATTACTGTTTAAAACGGAAAATAATGCTGTTGTAGTAATTTGAGTTTATATAATTTGTAGAAGTAAAATACATAATAACCAATGTGTGGGGGATGATGTATGTAATTAACTGTTGGTAAGGTTCATATATTTTAAAACTATGAATATAAAGTGATGATAACCTTAAGTACCCTGGGATAAATTAAAGACACATTTCATAATTCTTACAGAAACCACTAAAATATAATAAAGATACACTTGGTTAAAAATTCAATATACAGGGGCGCCTGGGTGGCTCAGTGGGTTAAGCCGCTGCCTTCAGCTCAGGTCATGATCTCAGAGTTCTGGGATCGAGCCCCGCATCGGGCTCTCTGCTCGGCAGAGAGCCTGCTTCCTCCTCTCTCTGCCTGCCTCTCTCCCTACTTGTGATCTCTCTGTCAAATAAATAAATAAAATCTTTAAAAAAAAAAAAATTCAATATACAGAATAAAATCCATCTAAAAATATTAGAATCATCAAAAGTAAAGCAAAAAAAAAAAAAAAAAAAACAGAAACAAAAAAGAAATGGGAGGGAGACACACCAGCAGTAACTATTTAGGCTTAATACAAGGTATCAATAGCTCTGGTCAATGGAATGAACTTAACATTTCAATTAGAAGGCATAGATAATCATAGAAAAGCAAAAAAAAAAAAAAAAAAAAAAAAAGACCTAACTATAGGTTAGGTTGCATCTCTGAAAGCTGTTCTTTAAATATAAAAACATTCATAGGTAAAAGTGTGGGAAAAATTATATCATACTAATAATAACCATAAGATAGCTTAGTGGAACAATATCAATATTAGATAAATTAGGGTTCAAGATAAGGAGTATTATCAGGGATAAAAGGGGCACCTTATAATTATAAATATTTCGATTCAACAGAAACACATAAAATAAAAAATGTATCTGTACCTAATAACAGAACTCCAAAATACAAAAACGAAATTTTGACAGCACAAAAGATAGAAATAGACCCAAAGAATTTTCAGAAGTTTTTTTTCTTTCATTTGTCTATATTTAGTAATCAACATATTGTACAAACAGGCAGAATGACAAAAAGTCCGTGAATATATCTCACTTTTATTATTGTACTAAAGTAAGCAAAAAGACAGATAACCAAGAGAAGATAATTACAAAGGTGTATATTTCTACTTAGAATTTTAATTCAGAGTGCATGTATTTTAACCATGAAATTCATCAAATTCATATTGTTCAGATCATGTTAAGGATATCAACATTATCAAATAAGATTGGCACACAATGATTGACAGAGGGTAAGGAAGATTTGTCCTCGTAAGTGGTGACAAGAATCCAGCTTGGAATTAACCCATTTGCTACTGGTAAGTCAAAAGTCTTTATGATACATGATACACATAAAGATCATAGTTAGCTGGATAAGAATGGTCACATATACTTAAAGCAGAACAGTCTGTGACTTGATAAATTGTTAACAACACTTTGTTTTCAACACTAATTGACATAATGCAAAAATATTGTGTTGCTGATATATTTTTACAAAGCTAACAACATTTATCCCAGTGTCTTCCCAAATTTTTTGGACCATGCCCCCCAGTAAGTAATGCATTTTGATACCCAACACACATATACATACTCACTCACTCATATAAAAACCTGGAATTAAAAAACTGTTTCATAAAGAAATGTATCCCCTTACAATGCATAATAGTAATCTGCCCTATTCTGTTCTATTCAATTACATTCTATTCTACTTCATTCAATTATATTTATTAATGAAAAGCTTAACCCACTAAATTGATTTCACGATCCAGTAATAAGTCATGAACCGCAATTTGAAAATTAATATTTAGACTATAATAATCACATTTGGTTAGAACAAGCCACAAAAATATACAATAAGTGTAGTCTGTAATCATCACATTAAACTATTTAGACAATCGTATAGACATTGGGGAAGGTACGTGCTATGCTGTGTGCTGTGAAATGTGTAAGTCTGATGATTCACAGACCTGTACCTCTGGGGCATATAACACATTGTATGTTAATAAAAAATAAAAATAAATAAAAAAGACAATGTGAGTAGAAATATTTAACTAAATTATTTTTAATCGGAAAAAATGACGGTTCTTAATACTGTTCATCTGAGAGGTAGGCATGATTTGCAGTGTGTTACTTATTATATATGATCAGTTTTCCTCCTCAATTAAATAGGTCCCATGTGTAAAGATGGTTTCCTCAATGAGTCTTGAGAAGTGAATGTGGAATGAGATATATAAAAGGAAGGAGAATTAGAAACATTAGTGAAAAGGATTAGAGTAGAATAAGATCAAGAGAAGAAAATCACGCAGGGGCGGCTCCGTGGCTCAGTCCATTAGCATCTAACTTCAGCTCAGGTCATGATCTTGAGATCCTGGGATTCAGCCCATCACTGTGCTCCCTGCTTGGCAGTGTTTCCCTGTCCCTCCGCCCCTTCCCCTGCTTACACTCTCTCTGTTTCTCTCTCAAATAAATAAAATCTTAAAGAAAAGCATACAAACGAATATAAGGCAAAAAAAGAGAAAATAAAATAAATATATACAAAATATTAGACAAATCAATAAAGAAAAAAAAAGAAATGTGATGCTAATGCTCTGAAATGAGAAAATATCAGTATCAAGAACTCTTCAAGAGAAGAATTTACTAACGACAGCAATACTTGAGCACTTCTTACTTCTTATAGTACTAACTGTACTGAGCACTTACCTTACCTTCTTACCTTCTTTCCTAGGCGGTGAACATGTGCTAACTTATTTATAGTCTTGTAACAACCTAGAAGGCAGGCACGGTTATCGCCACTTCACAGAAGAGCAAACCAAGGCAAGGCTTTCCAGATCACACATCTTGCAAGTATTAGATCCACAACAGGAACAGAAATTATCTAGCCCCAAAGCCCACGCTTAACTACTACCACACATTCCAAAGTTACTACATTATGAGCTAGACATGTGAATAAGGAGATTTTAAGAGTCTACAAGGCAGCAAATGAAAGAGCCATGCTTCAAATCCACATGACTCTAAATTGAAACGTTGTTTTCTTAAGAACTATGTTCTACAGAATTATTATGAACATTAACTATTCCCTCCACCCTCTGCTTCATGCTTTATCCACTTTGTAATATACCATTTAATTCTCACAAAGACCAAATAGAAAACTATTATTATTATCTCTCCGTTATGTATATATGAAGATATTCAGATCCAGATAGCTTAGTAGTTTATATAAAGTCATGCTGGTAGTAAATGGAGGAACCTGGATTCAAAGTGAGGCCATCTAACTCTAATTGGTTAATCTTAACCAATATGGTATAATGCTTATCATAGGGATATTCCACAGGATATCATATTTGCAGTACTGTATTTAAAATCATAGCTATTACATATTTTATAGAAGCATATTCAAATGGAAGGAATTAGGGATAATGGCAGAGGAAAAAAGGACAATGCTTGCTGGAGGATATTTATAGCTATAACATTTAACAGTGAAATAAATGGCTGTGGGATATCATTCGTCCTAGTACAAGTTGTATACAGGTCTACTGTTCAAAAGGTGATACAAGTACAATGCAAACTATGAGCACGTTTAGTGGAAACAAGTCTTTACATAAATTAACAGTGAAGAATCATGACTGGTTACTGGAGAGAGTGAAAATCCTGAAATATTATATAGTTAACAAACAAAATTTTAAAAATATGGATTAGTTTATATAATTTCTAGAGTATCTTGGAGGCATGAAAGAAAGTTTTAAAGGTTGTTTTATAGTTGAATCTATGTATGTTAAAAAAAGAACAACTTAATATAATCAAATATAATCAAGCAAGAAACCTGGAAAAGCTAAAGTATTTGCAAATATGACCAAGCAAGCGTTACTTGGTTTAATCAATTCAATATTTCATAAATATTAATAAGAACTACATGAAAATATCTTTAGGAAAATAAACTCCAAAAGGAAAAGGAGAAAGAGAAATAGTGAGGGGCAGGCAATGACTTTTGGTTATGCATGGACATAAGTCATCAAAGATTGGGGCCCTTTATGTGGCTTCACATTAATTAAGAGTTTGGGCTCTGAAACCTGACACATGTGGTTTTAAAGCCATACTCACTCAACTCCATAGTAGCTCTGTGGCCCTAGTCTAGTTATCTTTAAAAGTTCCTTCAGAAATGTGACTACTTTTAACAATGACAGCTTTCCCTTCTTATTTAATTATGTATTGTTTCTATCTTTTAGGAAAATTTTCAATTATAATTTCTGCATGGTTTTCTCACATTACCTCTTACCCACGTGGACTTGCTTCCATAGATTTCTTATAAGTATCCTGCATTCCCTCCTATCTTTCTTCTGTTGTCTGTATCTTCTTTTTTTTTTTTTTTGGCCTATCCTTATATAATGATTATTTAATGGAGGAGCCCTATAAAAATAGCATAATTAATAAATAGGGAAGTGACAAAATAGAACCTAAGAAGGTGAGTCAAATTTGGATATTTTCAGAGTTCTGAAAAAGATAGGATTACTGTATATAATACCAGCATTGTTAAATTTGAATTTCAAATAAATATTATTTGGAACTTATTTATACTAAAAAAAAATGTTATTTGGTAAATGCAGCAATCATGAGGAACATGTACCAAATAAAACAATCCTAACTTTGGAAAATTCAATTTAAGATCATTTTGGAAGTTAACTAAAATTACAACCTAGGAACTTAGGAAGAAATGAAACTAAAAGGAAAAAAAATGCTAAAATAAGTTGAACTACTACAAGCAGAAGAATGAGATATAGAGCATGGACTAAGATTTAAAACTCTCCCTAGGTCAGAAGCTATAGAACACTCATACGAGGCAGGCAATTTTGTTTAGTACAAATAAAATGACTGACCCTAAGATATATCAGATATGACAGAAGATTTATTACAAGATTGAGTTACCAAGGGGAAAAAAGATTAATGATTATGTAAAATCCAAAGAGATAGAAGTCTAGATGAAATATTTATTTATGAATGGAACCAGAAGGATGATGCTGTATGTCAAGACAAAAGTATATCAATGCATTAGTTGAAATGGATGCAAGTATCCTAAAATTCTGTTAGAAAGAAAATGGCACCACATAGAAGGGTAATTTTGTCAACTTTTATTAAAACAAATAATTATATCAAACTTCTTTTTTCTAGGCAGAAGAATACTTTTCCTAGAAAATTTATATACAAGATCAATATGTAAACTAGACAATGAAATTGGAGTGGTAGAAGCAGTTGAGGGGCTCAAGCTCTCAATAAGAACCAGATTAGAAATTTAACAGCCTTAGACACTGTAATGATGGATTTCCTCACTCCAGAATAAACTAGAACATAAGCACACACACACTCAAAATTGTAAAATAATTTGGAGTCTCAAAATGTCAACTGATTTTTATTTTCAAATATAATTTTTTAAAGATTTTATTTATTAGAGCGAGAGTGTAAGCAGTGGGACTGGCAGAGGGAGAGGGAAAAGCAGACTCCCCGCTGAGCAGGGAGCCCTATGTGGGACTTGATCTCAGGACATTGGGCTTATCACCTGAGCATAAGGTGTATGCGTAACCTACTAAGCCACTCAGATGTCCCTCAAATATAATTTTAAAAAATTATTTTCCCATCTTTTGGAATATTTATTTTTTAATGATAGTTTATACAAGGGCATAGGTATACATTCTGGATAACTGAGCTATAGTAAAGGCTATGCTGTCTTTTTTCCTTCAAGGAGAGTTCCAAAGAACAAAAAGAGATTTGACCAAGAATAATTTTGAAGCAAAGGCACATAATTCAGTAAAAATAACAGGAACAATGAGCAAGAAGAAATAAAAATGAAATGTGGAGTCAGACACTGATTTTCCTTACCATTGTGATGTCAGAACTAAAACTTCATTATGCAAAATCTGGAAATGTTACGTGGAAATTATCTAATTCTTGTGATATGAGGGACTTATTACAAGGGAGATAAAAATAAGGAAAGAAACAGAAACCTCATTTTTATTTCAGAGTGGCAAAGCATGGGTATAATGTGAAATAGAATGTGAGGACATCTCTCTCATAAAGGAGTTATAAAGCTCTGTAATTTAAAGAACATAAGTAGACATTTCTAATTGCAAAATCATTTAATAGAGTTCAAAGGCAGAGAGTAGAAATTGAAGAAATAGTAGACAATAGAAATATTTCATCTTTACCTACACTAAATAAGCCTTTCTAGATATTCTATTCTCAGGCTTTTATTTATTACACTCTCTTCCTAGGAATTCCTGCCGGCTTCCACGAAGCTGGGAAGCCCTGCTCCTAGAACTTCAGATATCTTCTCCATCCTGTTAGTGTCCACAAGTTAAACAGATATTTCAATATTGCACAGGGGTTGTTCAGAGTGGAAATGGTGGGTGTCAGACACACATATACAAACATACATGCATATATAGTTGGTAGGAGACCAAAAACAATATAGATTGCATTTGCATCGCAACTCAGAGCCAGCAAGCAATCTTGTTTTGAAACATCTAAATATTACAAACCTCACATCTGGTCCTCATTTTGAGGGAAGAAATGCTGTAAAACAGAAATACCATTTCTTTTTATGTCTTGGAAACCTAGACTTAAAAAAAAAAAAAGATCTATTTATTTGAGAGACAGCATGGTGGGGCGGTAAGGCAGAGGGAAAGAGAGAAGCAGGCTCCCCACTGAGTAGGGAGCCTGACTTAGGGATCAATCCCAGGACCCTAAGATCATGACCTAAGTCGAAGGCAGATGCTTAACCAACTCAGCCACCTAGGGGCCCCAGAAACTGAGACTCTCTAGAGGGCTATACTTATTCATCTTGGCAGTGGGCAACCTTGGAAGACAGAAGTTGAGAGATTTTTCTCTCATTCAAGGCACTTAGTTTTAATGTAGCAGTTGGCATGACTCAATGTTGAGTTGAAAGGTAGCACACTTACTTTGAAGTCTACAGTGGCAAGGCAAGATAGCCATTTTTCTCTCTCCAGCCAGTAGACCCTGAGGAGGACCGCTGGTCAGTTTTTTCTTTGTTATGGGATGTAGCACAAACCTGGGGGCTGGCAGCTGTCTAAAGTCAAAAGATATTTGAATCAGCTTGAGAGTGTTAATGAGTTCTGTCCAATGCAAGAGAAAGATTAGTTCACTATCTACAACAAGCTTAGATTCCAGCAGTAAGATGTGTGAAGAGACAGTGACCAGAGGACGCTAAGTACAATGCCTAAACCAAAGGATGACATCATCTCACCAGTGCTGCCCCATCTTTGCCCTTTCTCTGCCCATCTGCCCTCCCCACCCCCACCCCATTGCCATAGGATGGAAAAGCTATACTCCTTATCCAAGAAACGCGTTCTGAAAATCTGGTTTTATTTTATTAAAATGAGATTGAACATCACTTAAGTAGACCATGTTATTACACAGGATTAAGTATACTGTTTATAACTAAATAAAGTTAATGTTTTTTCACATTAGAGCACGAGTGAATTCTCATGAGGAAATAAAATAAATTAAGATTATAAATTAATACTTTCTCAGCACATAAAAGTTATGGTATAGGTGAAGTTTGCAACTCACTGCTAACAATTCTATTAATTTTGCTGAAATTACTAACACCCAGTGACAATTACACTAAGTTTCTCATTCACACTCTTCAACAAATTTGCCTCCAGAATCTTGGTAATGGAGGGAATTGAAGGACGCAATGTTGTGGCAAGAAGGGCTGAGATCTTACCTTGAAAATCTCTTTGCTCTGAGAACATTCTTTTCATTTAGAGTGAATGTGTACTTAGTGTGGCTTTGCTAGAATTTAATGAAACTTATTTAGTGCTTTTCCCAGTGTCTTAAGGAGGGCCTACCTGGAACTGTTTGTTATGCTTTTAGAGCAGACAAATGCAGAAATTATGACTGGCAGTTATATGTGAAATCCTATTTATCCATGCAATACACAAGTTCAGTCTCTATAAACTTAAATGTGTAGATGTGCCTTTCCAGCTCTCTATAGATTCAGATTCATATAAGTTACTGATTACCACTTACAGGCTAGAACTAGTGATAAGTTCTTCATAAACATTTTATCCTTGAAATCTTCCGAAAATTCTGTGAAGTAAATATTATTATACCCAGTTTATAGATGAGAAAACTGATATTGAAAGCAGTTAATTAACTTCCCAAAGGCAAATAAATGTGATAGAACCAAGATTTGAATTTTGTTGGTCTTGTAATTTAAATTCTAATGCTTTTACTTTTGATGCTGCTGCTTTCTCTTTTTGTTTGTTTTTATTACTCCTTCTTTAGGTTCCATTAGAATGTTCTGAGGACTCTGATATTCAACCATCTTTCCCTGCTCCAAAACCCCTTCAAATTAAACAGATTGAGGCTTTAAAAATAATGTTTCAAAACAAAAGCCAAAACAAACCTAGCTTAACTTCATGGCAGATGTTCTAGTTCTAGGCTGAATTTGTCATCAAATCTGCCACTCCTTTGTATGATTTTATTGTTGTTGATTTTGGAGAATGACACTACATTAATGAATTGCCTTTCAAATCCCCCTTGAAAATGTGCCTATAGCCATGGACAGTAGGCCCAGGTGTGGTAGCAGAGTTAATTAGAATGTGCACATTAGATGCATCTCAGAAGGCTGCATATCCAATGCAAATTTCCAAGTGCTTAATGTTCATTCAGATGTATGTAGTGATTGCAGCATTATAGAGGACAAAACTAGAATGCTGTGAGCTTATGAGCTTGGACAGCCTTCTTGTGAACTCAGGAGAAAACTGAATGAAGTGAGGTGGCAAAATCTTACTGATTCCTTTGGAATTGATTCTTATTGCATTGACCAGTAGGATGCACAACTTGCATAATAATAATTATATTGACATAATAGGACATTAATTTTGGCTTGGTTCAGTTACACAGTATTTGTTTATCTGTGTACTGGCCCTTTTTAGAGTACTCATGTCAAATAAAATCCTAGTGTCACTTGACAAACTTGTCTAATACTCTTGTTTACCAACTAGTGATTATGTCTTATCTTTAAAAATTCCTATAATTTTTGTTGGGTTTTATGATTCAGGAAATTATACTCCCCCTGCCCCCAGGAAGGCTCACATTTGTAACAAGTTGAGAGAGACAAGTGTCTCTGTCAGACAAATGGAAATCAAAACATTATTCTTACTGAGTAAGCCAGTTAGAAAATGGTGCTTTAGATTTATGACAAAAAGGACTCAGTAACACCAAAATTGGGTTTGAATTAGGTAGTCACAAGCACCACTGGACAAACTCAGACCTCCTCTGTCAGTAAGAGGACTTTTCGTGTATAGCAATGAAAGTGTGGAACGAATGCATTTTATAGATAAGAGTTTCTTTTTTTTTTTTTCCTAAAGATTTTATTTATTTATTTATTTGAGGGAAAATGAGTGAGAGAGAGCATGAGAGAGGAGAAGGTCAGAGGGAGAAGCAGACTCCCCAGGGAGCTGGGAGCCCGATGCGGGACTCGATCCTGGAAGTCCGGGATCATGAGCTGAGCTGAAGGCAGTTGCTCAACCAACTGAGCCACCCAGGCGCCCTAGATAAGAGTTTCTAAAATGAATCAAAATAGAACCTAGCCATACATAATAGTTCTTCTCCTAAACTCACCAATCAGTTAAACTGGTTACCATTTGAAGATGTCAAATGTTTTATTCCATAGTAGAATAATATCTTGCTTTGTCAAAACAAAGCTAAAACAAGAACAACAGCAAACTATCAAAATTTTAAAGTGCACTAATTTGAAAATTGGAGTTATAAAAAAATAAGTTAGAGTCAGTCTCTCTGTCTCTCCACCTTTCTATCTCTTTATCTCTCTCTGTCTCTGCTTTAAACAATGCATGTAAAGCTACCTATGTATGAGGGTCAGTAGCACACAGAATTATTATAAGGATTTCACATTGACTATAGGAAACCACCACAGTTTTCACTAAGGATGGTCCAAAAGTCTTAAAAATTGTGATAAAAAATGTGTTTTCACAAGCTTGTCCATTTAAGCTGAGGTAACCCAAACTATTTCTTAAGCATCTCATGTTTCTATTATCTCCTATTGTATTAGTTTCCTATTGCTGTTATAAGGAATTGTCACAAACCGAAAGGCTTAAAAGAACACATACTTATTATCATACAGATTTAGAGGTTTGTAGTATAAAATGAGTTTTCCTGGGCTAAAACCAATGCCATTAGAGCTCCACTCCATCTGGAGACTGTGGGGGGGAATTTATCCCCTTGCCTTTTCCAACATCTAGAGGTCACCTACATTTCTTGGCTCATGGCCACTTCCTCTATCTTCAAAGACAACGCAGGTGCCATCAAGAACAAGGCCCAGTCCGTGCGCGAGGTCTTCTCCTGGCAGCTGATGCAGGTGCGCGGAGTGAGTGGGGAGAAGGCAGCAGCCATAGTAGACAAGTACAGCACCCCCGACAGCCTACTGGCCGCCTATGACGCCTGTGCCACGCCCAAGGAACAGCAGATGCTGCTGAGCACCATCAAGTGTAGCCAACTGCAGAGGAATCTGGGGCCCGCTCTGAGCAGGACCTTGTCCCAGCTCTACTGCTGCTACGGTCCCCTGACCTGAGCTATGCCATGAGGGCCGACTCTGCCTGCCCACATACCCCCACCCCCCACCTTCACAGGCCAACCAGCTTTTTAATCCGAATCTATTTGGCCACAATAAAAATATAAGTATTTGCAAAAAGGAGTATAGCATCTTCTAATCTAAGAATCTTCAAGAAACTCTTCTATAGTTTTCTTGTAGAAAATTTTTTGAAAAGGACTCTGTAATTACTTTGGGCCCACTCTACTAATCCAGGACAATCTCCTCAGTTCAAGGTCCTTGATAAACACCTGCAAAGTCCCCTTTGCCATGACTAAGATAATATACTTATAGATGCCAGTGATTTAAGACATGGATGCTTTTGCGAGCTATTTTTCTGCCTCCTCACCCAAGTACCTCATATAAACTGAAGGGTGTGACTTTTGCTTGACTATAAAAAATCAGAAGTAAAAGCAACTGTATAGAGTCCCAAGTTACAAATGTAATATTTAGCTTGGAGTAAAAGACAAAAAAACATGATTATCTCAACAGACATTGAAAAATCCAATATCCACTATGATAAAAACAATAACAAACAAGGAATAGAATTGAGCATTCAGAAATAAATTCTTACATTTATGTTCAAGTTATTTTTGACAAAAGTACCAAGATAATTCGATTGAGGAAAAATTATTTTTTTTAATTTCAGAAGAACTGTTTATTTATTTTTATTATGTTCAGTTAGCTACCATATAGTACATCAGTAGTTTTTGATGCAGTTTTTATAACAGTGTTTGGGCAGCTGAGTATACACGTGCACAACATGAAGCTGGATACCTACCAAACACCATATACAAAAAGTAAGATAAAATGCATGATAGACCTAAATGTAAGAGCTTAAATATTAAACTCTTAAAAGAAAACAAACAAATACTCATGTCTTTGGATTGGGTCATGATTTGTTATATATATGACACTGAAAGTACAAACAATGAAAGAAAAAACATGATAAACTGGATATCATAAAATTACAATCTTTTCTTCAAATGACAACCACAGTGAAAATGAAAAGACAATTTACAAATGGGGAGGAAAGGTTTTCAGCTGATATATGTGGCATCCAAAATATATAAAGATTTCTTAATGGCTCAATAAGAGTACAGCCATCTCTTGAAGTTCTTCAAATAATTGAAAATAGTTTATGTTTAATAGTTTTGTACAAAATTATGATAGGTTTGTTTGGCTTTTCTTGAGATACAACTACAGAAAAAGAATTGTAACTTCTCCCTCTTCATCTCTTCACATAACTCAGATAATAACACTGGCCATTGATATCCTCATTAAGGCATGTGGAAGGGATTTGAATTCATGTAGTCAAATCCTGATTAGGTACTTAATTACCTGTGTGACTGCTGATTAGTCATCTTCCTTTCATAACTCTCATTTATTTTTTGTTTGCAATTAAGTTAAACTTAATAATGCTAATTTATGGACTAATTCTATAAATAATCATCACACAATTGCTATAAGATTGCCACTGTTATAAGCCCATGGGAAACAGTGCCAAATATATATTTACTATATTTCAACGTACAGGTAGGTTTATAGGAATGATTATACAAAATAATTCAAACTAATCCTTACATTATCATATACATAGGAGGCCCAAGTAAGATATCACTTTTTCTTTATATGCCAGTACTGAGTCACTTCACATCTGTAATATTCTGCAATGCCTGTGCCAGTTCACCAGCATTTCCATCAGTAGCTGGCTATTGTATACCCTGAACAGGTCTTGGTGAAATTTGATTTGTATGAAGTAGACTTATTTCTCTAATTTATTAGCAATAGAATTTGAACCTGGCTTTGGGAATTACTGACAAATATATTAATCTCATAATTGCATTACCTAAAATATTTTGCCAAAAAATGTAAATATTTTTTTACATTGGTCACTAACTTAAATTCTCTTTAGTTAACTAATCCTTTCAATTTTACAAAATACTTTGTGATTTCCTACTTTTTTCTTAGAGATACAATGAAAGAATAGCAAGAGTAGAAAAACCATTTTATTTTACTTTAAAGATTTTATTTATTTATTTATCTATTTATTTATTTTTAGAAGAGGGTGGAGGAGCAGAGGGAGGGGGACAAACAGACTCTGCACTGAGTACAGAGCCTGACATGGGGTTCGATCTCATGACCCTGAGATCATGACCTGAGCCAAGATGAAGTCAGATGCTCAACAGATTGAGCCACCCAGGTGCCCAAAAACCCATTTTAAAAAATAGCTAGGTATTTTTTTTTTTCTGGAAAAAAAAAACAAAGATTTTAGATTACTATACGATGTGTGATGTACTGACTATTACTGAATGTGGAACAACTTGCTTTGTTGTCGTTGTTCCATGTGATTTTTGTTGAATTTCAGAATTTTGTCTAGTATCCTGCCAAACAAGGAAGAAAAAAAAATTATATTGAGAACAAACAGTTCTTGAAGTTAGCAAGTCAACGAGAAGCATAAAACTCTGCTTAATTTTTTTCCTTCATATCGCTGAGCTCTTTTCCACAACTTTGGTTGACGTTCAAAACAGGACATTGGTAGTAAGGCAACGGAATACAAACAAACAGAAGCCAAAAACAGTTTTATAACATTTTGTGAAGTAGGCCACAGTAATGCATTCTCAACTCTGCTGAAGTTAAAAAAAAAAAAAGTTAAAAAATCAAGATTGGTCAAATTACAGGTGATGATTTAAGAGAATGAGGTAGAAATGTTATAATTTCCATAAAGTTTAAACTGTTTATATAATTTCTAATGGAAACATAATGATATGAATTTTTAACTATCATTTCTGTTTATTTTACAAAATCTTACTTTTTTCAAACAGATATAAAGATTATTTATTGAAATCAAAACAAATCATATGTGTACAGATCCATGGAATTCAACAGGATGAATTTACAATTATAACTAGCACTTAGATGAAGAAATAAAAATCACTAAGTCCTTGGAAAACTTCTCCCCTTAAATTGGCTACAAGTCACTATCTGTCATAAAGTAACTATTATTGGCTATTAAGGAGAGCGTGTGTTATAATGACTACTGGATGTTATATGCAAATAATGAATCATGTAACACTACATAAAAAACTAATGATGTACTGTATGGTGACTAACACAACATAAGACAAAAAAAAGAAAAAAGAAAAAAGAAAATAAAATTTATTATTTTTCTTTCTTTCAAAAAAAACTATTAATCTGATTTCTGATACCTTCAATTGTTCATAGCTGTTTTGAAATTTTTATTTCAAGAATCATGAAATATATATTTTGTCTAATATTGATGAGAATGAGGAGAAACTGGTATTTTCATACATTGCTCAGAGGAAAGTAAAATGGTACAAATACTTTGGAAAGTTAGTTGTTTCAGTGTTCAGCCTATAATTAGCAGTTTTACTACAAATTATATACCCAAGAGAAATAAAGGCATAAGTCCACAAAAATCCATGCAAAAAATGTTCAGAGGAGTTTTATTTGTAATACCTAAAAACTGGAAACAATCCAATTGCATACTAAAGGAGAATGGATAGTAATGATATACTTAAAAATAATAATTCTACACAGCAGTGGGAAAGAATAAACAAATGTCACATGTAACAAGATGGATAAATCTCACAAGCATAGTAATTCATAATAGAAGTCAGACACAAAAACATACAGTTTTATATTTAAATTCAAGTACAATTAGCAAATTATATAAAGTTCAAGTAAGTTTGAAATCAGAATAGAGTTATCTTTGGAGAGTACCATAGCCAGGGAATATATACAAGGATACAAAAAGATGCTGAAAATATTCTAAATTTTGACCTAAGTGGCAATTATATGAAGGTCATATATATATGCAGTATTTAAGTCAAATATGAGATTAGTGCCCTTCACAGGTTTTTTGAATCTATTTATCCAATTTAAAACAAATAAGCAGCTTGTTGTCTGTATAGCAAAAAAAAGGAAAAGATCATATTTTTGGATTTTATTATGTCTTCCCGTCCAGGTATAGAGCTTATCCATTAATTTGTTTAAGTGCACTTTACTTTCTCTCAATATTTTAAAATTGTTTTCTGAATAAAAGTATTACACAGTATATTATTTATCTTTTATTTTTTTAATTACTATTTTTTAAAATATTTTTTATTTATTTATTTGATAGAGATTATAAGTAGTCAGAGAGACAGGCAGAGAGAGAGAGGAGGAAGCAGACTGCCCACTGAGCAGAGAGCCCGATACGGGGCTCGATTCCAGGACCCTGAGATCATGACCCGAGCTGAAGGCAGAGGCTTTAACCCACTGAGACACCCAGGTGCTGCCTTAATTGCTATTTTAAAATTTCTGAAAATAGTGATAGTTTTAGATTTTATTTTCCAGTTTGTAAGATTTAAAACCTTTTTTATTTTTTTGCCTTTTTGCATTAGCTAGTAATTTCAACACACACCAAATACAAGTGACAATAGGGGGTATTCTTTTCTGATTCATAGTCTTTAGGGAAAAGCCTGCTGCACTTGACCATTAATTTTAATTTTTGAAACTTTTGGTAATTTTTTTTTGCATTTTAAGAGCGTTTTAATTTTAATTTGCTAAGATTCATATTGTTATCATGAATATGTATTGACTTTCATAATTTTTTTAATCTACTGTGAAGAGAATACAGTTTGTATACCTTATTTCTTTAATATAGTGACTTATCAATCCTTAAAATGGCAGGCTTAGCTGTTGCTTTCTTTGTATTTATCTTGCCTCATACTTTTATGCTTATTTAAAAAGATTTTATTTATTTCTCTGAGAGAGGGAGAGTCAGGGTAGGGGCTGAGTGGGTAGCCTGACATTGGGCTAGATCCCAGAACCCCAAGACCATTACCTGAGTGGAAGCCAGAAGCTTAAATGACTGAGCCACCCAAACACCCCATGGACGTCTTAATATATCTTGTTGTATACCGATGAACAGATTTGGAAATCCTTGTTTGGTGTCCAATGCAATATCGTTTCTTCCCCATTTTCACTCTCTGCCCTTTACAGGAATTGAATTACATGCATTACTAATTGACTTCTCTCCTATATTTCTTTCTATGCTTGTCCAAATTTAGTATATTTTTGATTTTCTTCTTTTAGTTCACTCATTCTTTTTTGTGATATGCCCTATCTGCTGTTAAAATCATCTGAGTTTATAATACTGAATTTATAATACTGGATTTTAAAAAACTACTTGTGATCATTCCCCAAAGTGGGTCATCTGTGAGTCTGTTAATGTTACCCTTTTTTTTTTTTTCCTCTTAGTTCTTTTTCTTCACATGCCTGATTACTTTCTGTAGGATGCCAGGCACTTAAAATTTTAAAGTCTCTGTAGGATTTTTTGTCTTCTTCTGAGAGGTTTCTATTTATCCTCTGGCAGACTAGACAAGTGAAGACAAGAGCAACTAAGTTCAGTAGAAGCTGGGTTACACCTTTGTAGAAAGTGTGCACATTTGAACTTTTCGAGGTAATGTGTACACTAACTCTGTAGCCAACTTCTATTTCCAAGTGAGGTCGGGAATATTTTCTCAACTTTTTTGTTTTTGGAAATTCTTTCAGAAGTTTCAGGCAAACTCTTCACAGATCAGTGGCTCTTGGTAACTTCTTATCCTGCTGCACCGTGCATTTCAAGAACTTGGCATGCTTCAAGTGGAAAACTGGCTCACTTTTCAAGTGGAAAACAGTATCATTTTGCTGGGATTCCCTTCTTACAAGGTGAATACCCACATCTCAACTTCCTGACTACCTTTACAGTCCAAACCCAAATTTATGGCTCTCCTCTCTTGAGAACTTGCCAAAATCCTGCTCCCTTGAAAAAAGCCCTCTGCCTAAACTCACTCCCTAGATTCTTAGCCTTTCCATACACCAATAATGGCAGAAGTACTGAGAAGGAGAGGGCCTACAGGGTATCACATCATTTCTTTGCAGTTCCTTTGTCTCTGAGATTTTTGGACTTTCAAATTTTATTCAACTCTGGTAAAATCCTTTACCATACCTCATGTTACTGATTGATAAGTTTAAGAGTATATGGTAACATGGTAACCTCTTTATCAATGACATATGGGAAGTAATCATTCTAATTAGGGTCAGACACTACCAACTCCATCCGCTTCTCCACAATTCTGTAGGAAAATTCTAAGAGTTCTACATGTGTAACATAGCAGCACTGGCCCTAAGGTCATTACAGAGAAGAATATAAACTGGACATTTTGTCACTAAATACAGTGTTCCAAGATTAGCATTATATTTTCTAGTTTTTAAAGATAAATGAAAATTTGAAATGACAGACAACTTATACTATTTTTTCATGTAGTCCGTTATATTTTTTACATGAAACAGTTGTCATGGTAGGTCTAAAAAGTAAAATATTGCCCAGTCATTCATTATGAAGGAAATCTCTCTTAGAAGCTATTGGATGATGTCAGAAAAAATAAATAAAAAGGAAGAAACCAAGAAGTATTGGTACAGAAGAGTTCTAAGCCCAAGGAAAAGCTAAGAAACTTTAGGTGGAAATAAAATCAGTAAAAAAATGGAGGAATTTGAATGTATTTCTGAAGTGAAATGGAGGAGCAATCAGGAAAGTACGGGTGCAATAGAAGAAATTGTTCAGAAGTGAAAGAAATGTCATAGACTGCATGTCAAGGACAGACAGCTTCTGATAATCAAACCCATAATTGCGTTCATTCTAATCTGAAGTATACCAACTTGGTCTGAAACTTACTTCTTTTTATTTTTTTAATTTTTTTTGAAACTTACTCTTTTTAAAAACATTTTCTGTGTGTGTGGAATTTAATGTAATTATAAGTCAGAAGAAATAGAATTGGAAATATTACAAAGTAGTGACACACATGGGCACTGGGTGTGGTGCATAAACAATGAAACTTGGAACCCTGAAAAAGTAAAATAGAATTGAAAAATTGAAAAAAAAAGTAATAACACATCTCTAATGCTTTTAATTTTTTATAGTGTTAAGTCACTTCACTTCTAACATGTTCTTACTTGCTTTATGACTTATTGAAGAATTGGAAAAATGGAAACTAAGAGAGAACAGAATTCTTTAGTGACTTTAGTCCTTGTTTTGTCTAGGCTTTTAAGTTTAATAAGGGCAATAGGTAGCGGAGATTATGCAAAGCAAAGAAGGCTCATGGATCCTCAAGCTCATGAAATATGTGCCCTGAATACTGCCCCTGGATTTACTGACTTCCAGATGTAAGTTTGTTTTATTTGCAAGCCTTGCTGGGGTGGGGGGGGAAGACATGGTTCTGGGAATCTCATAAGAAACCACGTACCCAGGAAATTTTCAGCTGAGTTCTGTAGTTGCAGCGTATTGTGTCTGTGTAAGGTTGAAGAGTTTATCTGAAATGAGCTTCTGAACCTTTCAAGGTTTCTAACACAGTTTTGGTACAAAACACATTTTCCTTTGTCACAGTCTAGAATGTGGAAATACCCACTCAGTGAACCAATATCACATGTGACAGTCAGTCTGGCATTAGCAAAACATTTCTTTATTTTTTTCTAAAAATCCATCAATCAAAGAAATGAAAGTTAGGGGATTTGATAGACTGCACCTATATGCCAGTGTGCTGATGGATTTTGTCAATAAGGAATACTCACAAACATGAATCACTGTATGGCATATATATGTGTTTTTTTAAAAGGAAAATTATTTAACTCTTCAATAAAGACACTCAGCATTTTAAAAATCGTCCATCTGCATCAGAATGCTATTGCCTTTAGAGTCGGGGGGAAAAAAGTTGTTAATTTATCGTAAAATCAATTTTATGCTCAAAGTATATGCTATATTGGAAGATGTGAAGATATCAGATTATGAAAAAAACAATTATTGGAAAATAATTGTTATGTATTAATTTATCTTAAAATGATTAATAAGTATTTTACTTATTGAAATAATTTAGATTTACAGAAGAATGACAAACCCATTTAGCTTCTTGTAATGTAACACCTCACTCACATAACCATAGTGTATTTATCAAAACTAAGATTTTGTCATAAAACTAAACTAAAAATTTAATTTGAATTGCAATATTTTTTTTCTGTTACTGGATCCAATCCAGGATACCATGTTGAAATTTGTCTTTATGTTTCTTAATCTGAGTTTCTTAAAGTTTTCTTGTTTTTTATGATATCAATACTTTTAAGGAATACTGGCCAGGTATTTTGTGGAGAATCCTACAACAAGTTTTGTCTGATGGTTTCCCATGATTACACAGGGTTTATAGATATAGGGATGAAGACCACACAAGTAAAATGCCATTCTCATCACATTATATCAGAAAGTACATAATATCAACATGACATTAATGGTGATATGAAGTTGATTACTTGGGTCAGGCAGTGTTTGTAGTACTCTCTACTGTTAAGTTCATTACTATTATATTATCATTTTTTTTGTCCCATACTCTTTTCTTTGGATGTGAGTCATTAAATTTATCTATCCCATACTGGTGAAGGGAGGCGAGGTAGTAAATAATTGCCACCTCCTGAACAAAAAGTATCAGAATATATTATTTTAAATCCTTCTATAAGAATGAGTTGTCCATTTCCCTCATTTATTTGATATTCAATATTTTCATATAAGTATGGAGTCACATCTCTTTATTCTTTAAGTTGTTATAGGATATTATTGCTACTTATTTTGTTGTCTAAATAGTGAGATATCTTTCATGTTGGCTACTGTGTACATTTGACTTGCCCCTTTATCATTTATTCATTTATTTGTTTATTTTATTGAAATATATCTGACATAACATTGTGTAAATTCTTAAAAATTTAAAAAAGCACATCGTGTAAGTTTTAGGTGTATAGCATGTTAATTTAAATCATTTACATATTACAGTATGGTTGCCCTTTTAGCATTAGATAGCACCTTTATTACATCCTATAATTACCATTTATTTGTTGTGGTGGGAATAATTAGGATATAGTTTTTTAGCAAGTTTGATGTTTATAATACAATATTGATATCTATAATTACTATATCTCTAGGAGGTGGTTTTTGTTTTTGTTTTGTTTTCTTTTTTTGTCTGTTAGTTGCAAGTTTGTACCTTTAAACAACATCTCCTCTATTCCCCCATCCACCAGTACTTGGTGACCACCATTTTACTCTGTTGTTACAAGTTTGTTTTTTTTCAAATTCCATGTATAAGTGATAGCATACAGTATTTGTCTGACTTACCTCACTAAGCATAGTGCCCTTAAGATCCATCAGTGTTGTTGCAAATGGTGAGTTCCTTCTTTCTCAGGGCTGAATAATACACACTGTTTGTGTATATACATCTTAGATCTTTTTTAACCATCCATCTGTTGATGAGCACTTCTTTTGTTTCTATATGTCTGTGGTGAATAATGCTGGGAGTGTAGATGTTTTCTCAATATCCTCTTTTTGTTTCCTTTGGTATATACCCAGAAATGGAAGTTCTGTTTTTAATTTTTTAGGAACTGTCATACTGTTTTCCATAGTGTTTGCCCCAATTTGCATTCCCACCGACAGCACACAAGAGTTCTATTTCTTCTATATCCTTGTCAATACTCATTATATCTTATCTTCTTGATGATAGTCATTCTAACAGGGGAGAGGTGATATTGCATTGTGGTTTTGATTTGTATTTCCCTGATGATTAGTTATGTTGAACGTGTACATGTAACTGTTGATCATTTGTATTTCTTCTTTTGAAAAGTGTCTATTTAATTCCTTTGCTGATTTTTAAATTGGGGTTGTTTATTTTTTGCTATTGATTTTTATGAGTTCTTTATGTATTTTGGATATAAACCCCTTAGCCAATATATGGTTTGCAAATATTTGTTTGCGTTCTGTAGCTTGCCTTTTCCTTTCATTGGTTGTTTCTCTTGTTGTGCAGAAGCTTTTTAGTTTGATGTAGTCTAACATGTTGATTTTTGTTTTTGCTGTTTGTTCTCTTATTGTCATATGCAAAAAAAATCACTGCCAAGACCAATGTCCAGATGTGTTTTCTTACTATATGGTTCAGTTTCATCTTGTATTTCCCTTGCCTCATGTCCTAGTTCATTTTAATGGAGAATAGTGTTTGGAAATCAAGATCTGGGAATAGGTTTGTTCATTGTTACTGGGGTGTCATTGCTTCTAGGTCCTCTCAGCTGGCAGATCAAATAAATATAAGTGTGTATAGTAATGAGCACACATACACTCAGACATATACATCTACCTGTAGCTATTCTCTATCACTCTATTAATCTATCACCTATCTACCTTAAAATAAACATGAATGCCTATAACTATTCTAATCCAGCACCCTGGGATTCATTCTAGCCTCCCCTCTTAATTGTAAATTCTTTCTCTGACAGTGAAAAACCTGACTCCCATTATCTGTAATTTATATAGTTGTTTGTTCAACCTTGGATACATAAAGTAATTTCAGAATTGGTAACCATTATTTCTATGTGGAAAAAAATGATAAACTAGGATACAGGTTCGTAGACTTTTTTTGTTGTAAAGTGCAAGATTTACATTTTACATTTTAAAATGTAAAACCATTTTTACTTTGCTGGCCATATAAAAACAGGCGGTGGCCAGATTTTGCTCATAAATTGGTTTGATAACCCTTGAAATAGTTACAGCATTTATGTATAATTCTTTAACCATTAAAAGCATCATTTTCCATAGTTTCTTTTACTCCACACTTTCTGTAATGTTATATTATACACTTCTGTTAGTTTATTTTTAAGATCTCTAGTTATATTCTCTAGTTTGTACTTCAAGCATAATCAGCATAACCTTGATCTATTTTGTTTCTTATTGATTATCTTATAATTCCTTTAACTATGTAAGATGTGTAATTTACTGAATTGAAAAAAAAAAGAAAAAATTTGTTTCTCACTACTAAGTTTGCAATAAAAGGATTACCTCTGTAGAAATGCCATTACGGTGGTGTAAATAATCATTTCAGGAAAAAAAAATTCCATGCCTCATTTAAGATCAGAGCAGAAATCAATGAAATAGAAACCAAAAGAACAATAGAACAAATCAATGAAACTAGGAGCTGGTTCTTTGAAAGAATTAATAAGATCGATAAACCCCTGGCCAGACTTATCAAAAAGAAAAGAGAAAGGACCCAAATAAATAAAATCATGAATGAAAGAGGAGAGATCACAACGAACACCAAAGAAATACAGACAATTATAAGAACATACTATGAGCAACTCTACGCCAACAAATTTGACAATCTGGAAGAAATGGATGCATTCCTAATCTTAATATCTGAATCAGAAAAAGCAACAGGAATCATTTTGAGACTAGAGGAATGTGTCTTTTTGTTGTTGTTCTTGTTGGTTTCTTTTTTTCCAAGTTATAATTGACATATAACATTGCCTAAGTTTAAGGTGTATAGTATGTTGAATATCAGAGGCTGGGGAGACCAAAGAAATATTTAAGGGTCCAAATTTGCTACTAGTAGAGAAACTGCCATTTTATATTGTTCTAGGCAAAATTCTACAGTGTCCCTGAAGATTTTCCACCACTGATATCCACTTCATGTATAATCTCCAGAAAAGTGTCTATAGTATATATTATGTTGATTGTGTTTTATGTCCCAGTTGACCTTTAGATAGAAAAATTATATGGGGAGTCCTGACTTAATTTCACAAGCCCTTTAAAAGCTGCAAGTTTTCTCTAGCTGGCTACAGAAAAAGTCAGTGATTTGAAGTGTAAGACAGATCTGATGCACCATTGGTGCCTTGGTAATGAAGTAGCTACACAGTAAGGTAATGGAGACCTCAGTTTTATGCCCTCCCGCAAGGAACTGATTTCTGTCAACAACAAAAATAAGCTTGGAAGTGTAATTTTCAGCTGGGCCAAATTTTTTCCCAATATGGCCCAGCTGAAACACTGATTTCAGTCTTGTGATACTTAGAGCAGAGAATCCCAGCATTCTGTGCTGGAATTCTGACTTATAGAACTCTGAGATAACAAGTCTAATTTTTAGTTCCTGTGTTACTCATATAATTTGTTATAAAGGAATATAAAATGAAAATCTATGTGGTGTAAAAATATATACCTAGGGTAATTTTAATGCCTAAGATAATTTCCTAGCTAGTCTGGAAATCTTAGTGTATTATAGAAATTAGATATCTGTTTTGATTAGAAAATTGATAAATCTTGATATCTGGGTTGATCTACCCAGTAATCTAGAACAAATTATGTTAAGTCAAAGAAGATAATGCAATTGGACTACTCTTAAAGTGCTCCATAACCAGTGTAACATACCACACTCTTCTTCATGGGGATATATTTGTCATTATATATTCATTTTTTTAATTTTATTTAATCACACTGCTAAAATTTGGATAACATGATTTAACAGAATTCATAATATCTCAGTTTGGGGACTAAAATATTTCTGCCATTAATATTGGAAACTTTTCATGATTCCTCATATGTATGGTTGGCTTTTTATGTTTGTTTTTGTTGTGTGTGTGCGTTTGTGTTTAAGTTGTACCTTAATAGACAACTAAACATAAAAACAGTATTTTTATCAGAATAAATGATCAGAAAACATCCAAATCAAATTTTAATTTTTAAAGATAATTTTTTTTCAAGTCTTAAAACACTTCAAACAAAGCAATAGGGCTTTCATGATGATTTTACCCTTGACTTTTATAAAAGGATTTTAATGATTTCACATTAGGTAATGATTAAAGAAAAAATTTCTGCCTTAATTAGCAACCCTGACATGCCAAGTAATTTTTAGAGTACATGATCAACAATTCTTACTACTCTACATATTAAGTGTGTGTTATAAGATGTTATATCGCAGACTAGTGTCTAAGTTATAAACAATAACAATAGCAATAATATTACCATTATTAGATAGTTTTAAAGATTTACTCTTTTTTATTTAAATTCAATTTAATTAACATACAGTGTATTACTAGTTTCAGAGATAGAATTTAGCGATTCATCAGTTGCAGTCAACAGTCAGTGTTCATTACTTCAAGGGCCTTCTTCATCAGTGATTTATACCTATAGGTTCTTAGTATTTTGCATATATTTTCTCTAACATCTTTATCAACCTTATTGACATGTATTACTATTCCCATTTTATGGATGAGAAAAGAGGATACCAAATTTTATGTAACTTGGCCAATATCATACATCTATTTAGTTACAGAGTTAAGTCTGGTACTAAATCCAATGTTTTGGGTACATCTTTACTAAAATTTTATGGCATTTTCAAAATTCCTAGTAATTCCTACTTTTTCTCCCTCTTTATCATTTTATCTTGCTGCATTGTGTTAATAGCTATAAGCCTCCTCATCCTATTTTTGAGTAAGATCCAAAATAAATTAATAAAATAAACAATCAAAAAAGTACATTAATGAATTAATAGTAGTATTAGACAGCCACTTAACAGATAAAGATGTTAATGTAGTCTGAAGTCTTTTGAACTGGCTCATAGTAATGACACAACTTTATAAGCTAGACTTCTAAAAAGATATTAATTCAAATTCGGTTGTCTTTTTAACTGTTCATGTTTTAGTCTTCATCCCCCCATCTCGTTGTTGTAATCAGATAGAATATTTTTTAATTTCAAAAATTGTGTTTCTCAGTTCTTGAATTTTTATATTTTTGCTGTCTCTATGTCTATGTTAAGGTTCCCATCTAGTTACTCATTATGACTATATTTTATTTTAACTACTTATCACTGCTTTTTTCAAATCTTTTCCTGCTAGTTATAACCAATTTTCTCCTTCTTTACAGTGTCTAAAATCCATTATCTCTTGCTTAAAACTGTAATAGCCTCCTAATTATTCTTCTTGATTCCATTTTCACTCATGAACAGTTTATTCTCCACAAAACAGCCAGAATGGTTTCCTTAATAAAACGATAACATTACTCTTTTACCTACAGCCCTTTAGTGCCATTCCATTGCATTTAACAAAGTTAAACTCATTATTTGGCCTAGAAGACCATATCTGTTCTATCATAAGCTTACCTTTTTGCCAACATCTCCTGCAACTCTTTCCCACCAGCCCCCAGAGACAAATCAGTGGCTTTATCAATGCTGGTCTTCCTTCTCTTCCTAGTACTCCAAAGCATGTTCCATTTTCGACATTTTGGGTTATTAGACTAGCTGAAACCTCTCAGAAACATACTTAGCCATTTTCATTCTATGATTCTTCTTTCTTGACTGACTTATTAATGCAAATATCATGTACTCCAAAGGAGTTCTTACTGCCTAATATTTCTTCATGTATTTATTAGTCAATTTGCTTGTGGTTTCCACCTCTAGAACGTGAGTTCCAAGAAAGCAGTTGACATTCTTTTATTCATACTGTTGTTTCTGCAAAGGATGTAAAAGTACTTGACACATTGTAGGAACTCAGTAAATAATTCTTGAATAAGACAATGGATGAGGGAGTACCTTAATCAGCATAGATAACCCTAGTTACCTCTTTATAGGAAGAGACACTTCTAGAATTTCAAGTTAGAAAAATTTGCCAGAGTATTCTAATAAACATGAATTCTAATGAACTGGGTGGGGAGGAAGAAGTTCTCATAAGAATAACACAGTATTTGGAAGATCACAATATATGGAAAAGGAAAAAAGTTTGGCTTGGTGACCCCAGGTACAACATATGAACCTAAATGTGCATGAGGTAATGTTGTTTCTTAATAAAACTTGTGTAAATACTAGAAGCTTCACTCTGGTTGGTGCTCTAACAATCTTCCTTTGAAAACAGTTTCTGCGGATGAGATTATGAAGGAAAATAGACATAGGCTGAAGGGAGGGAAAAAAATCTCTTTTCTAACCAGGAACCTCAACTGTTACAAGATAGACAACTGGTTCCCAACTCAGGTTCAGCTGTTCACTCCTCAAAAATCAATACTCAAGAGACAAGTGATGGCAGGAAAGGAAAGATTGTTTTATTCACAGAGTCAGGAACCTGGGAAGATGGTGGACTAATGCCTCAAAGACAGTCTTCCCAGTCCAGGGGAAGCAGAGGGTTTTTAAGGGGAAGGCCGGGGCCACAGTGGGGTCTAAGTGAAAGTGGAGCTGGTTCTCATGACTTTGAACACACTTGCTTCCATCAGTGGCAGCTATTTTTTTAATTATATATTTTTAAATAATCTCTATAGCCAGCATGGGATTCAAACTCATGACCCTGAGATCAAGACCTGCATGTTGTACCAACCGAGCCAGCAAGGTACCCCAGTGGTAGCTATTTTCAAATGTGGTCAAGCCTTATCTTCTGGGAAAGTCTGTTCATTCGTTCCTCAAGTCCAGTTATCTGCAATATCTGAAGGAAAGTAGGTTAGTTCTGCTACAAACCAAGGGACTTATGTCAGCAAGCAAGGGGTGTGTAAGCTTAAAGCAAGTTAATCTTTAAGACTGTTTAGAATGCTGTTACACATCTAGCCCGGGAATACTTGCTACACTGGACAAGCATCTACTGTGCACTGTATGTGATCAGTGTCTGTGAGCAACTTCTCGTGACAGTGACCAAACACGGAGATTGACTTATAGTTACAATTTGGCCTGATATTTGAAAACATCACTGAATATTTTGGATTAAATAAGCCATGCTTGGCGTTCTTCAATGATTTCAGGCAAGGGTAAGTCTCAAGAGAAAAAACAATAGATTTCTTCCTAATAAGGTTGGAAAGATGTCAGTGTGATTAAATGGAATAATATGGCTCTATTTGTATCCTAAACCACTAAATTGGGTTTTTATAGCTTTGTAGAAGATGGAGCAGTATGCAGTTTTTACAAAGTTTGTAGAAAGCATTTTATAAAATTGGAAATAAATATAATGCTGAGCAACAAATTTTGAATTTCAATATTGTAAAACTCTGATTTCAAACATACATACAATATTCAAAATCATTTCAATTTTCTCTTTTTGGTTGATTGTATAATATGCGATTACAATTTTTAAATGTCTTCCAGTTTATGCAGTGTGAATACATTACTAATAATCAGGTGAATACCTTCAAAATCATGTATACACACACATATATTAGTGAATGTAATATTTTTATACTTAATGGCAGTTCAAACATCTAACTATAAAAATTCAGTTTTACCAAGACATTAAAGAAATAAACATGTATCACATTTTAAAAACTATTTGTTTTTAGTTCTTTTCTATCTTTACTTGCATGGTAATATTATTTAAAACTTAGTTAAATTCATTTGTGTACTTCAGTCCTTTGTAATTTGTCTAGTGGTACATTTTTATTTTATTTCATAATCGCATGAAATTTGGAGATAAAACATTCTTCAAATGTGTTTTCATGTGTTTGCTGTACATACAGTCCGTTTCATGAGGACAAATTTCCACTTCCCAGCAAGCATCATTTGAAAGAAGCTTTCTGAGTTGCTGACATAGCCGACACATGGAATAGTAGCTTGTATAGTATGTTTTTTTCCTTTCATTTTTTACTCTGATTTATCAAATTCTCTCTCCATACACTCATAATTTGGGGAATGTTTCACAATTTAACAAGTATTTACAGCCATCATCTCATGTTTTTGAAATTAAAAAGAATTGTATTTATCCCTGCCTTCACTTAAACCACTTAGTTTTGGTTAAAACCAAGACTAAATCTTGGTTTAAGATCCACTGAATCATAACCTATAAAGCTTTATTATTATAATATTTACAATTATAAGCATTAATAATTATCAATGTGTCTTATTTATATATTCTCATGGTTGACTATAACACAGAAACAATTGTATTCTCAGATAAACAATAAAAGTTACAGTTGAACCTACAGGACAGCAGAACATAGCCCTTAACTAATAATCTCAGAAGTTTGTTTTCTTACATGTTTATAATGATAGAGAAAATAGACTTTTTTCTTTTGAATATAAAGCACATATATTGATCAGATGAAATGATAGATCAGTACAATATGAAAATAAACAATGTAAGTTTATTGAAGCATTGAAAGTTGTAATATTACATTATGAACATTTTATATATAAAAATAAATGATTATTAATTCAGTGTTGCTATAAGACTGTACTAGTGGCTTATCCAGCATCAAATACCATCCCAAAACTTAATGATCTAAAATGAGAGTCATTTATCATTCTTCTCAAGCCTGAGGGTTAGTCATGGGTCATCTAATCTAGATTTGACTCAGTTAATTTTGACTTAGCTAGTCTATGCATCTGAGTCAAATATAGGTTCAATTTATAGCTGGGCTTTTGAGGAAAGGCTTAGTCTGGGCAGCTCTATTTTGTGTTTCTTTTATTCCTCCTGAGACCTGTGGGCTAATTGTGTAGTTTTTTTTAAGGCAACTTGGTTATATAATTGACAGCTCATTGACCAGAACAAGCCACCTGGTGCTGCAAAGGGGCAAACAATTGGGCCCTGCCTGTATAGGTAGGTGCTACAAAGTTTCATGGTAAAGAGAATGGATATAGGCTGAGAGAAATTTGGATCATTAACACAATCTACCAAAGAGGGGAAAAAGTAATAATGTACTTTCAAAAGAAAGTATGTGCTATGAACAGAAAAGTACCAATTCAAATATTTTACAATTTAAAAAGAAATTGTGATCTCTAACCATATACCCAGTTCAAAGAAAAATATTAAAGTGAGCATACAAATAAAAAGCAAAAACAGAGATACTGGTCTCCAACTGGACACCAATAAATTCTGTCTAGTTTAAAACATCAATAAATGTCGAACTAGAAACACAGACAAATGTTGCAAGATAGGGAAAGAACATAGTGAATGGAAAGCCTCACTTCTTAGTAAAAATATGGATTAGAATTGAGAAGTGATGGTAAGCTTAAAGATGTTGCATGTACTAAATTACAGAAACTAAGCAGAAAACTTAAAACTGTGGTAGGAAACACCTTACAGTTTTGTTTAGCAAGGTCAAAAAAATAAGAGATGGAAGACTCCTTGGAAACTGTTGCAGTGGAAACAAGTATTAAGTGACAATGAAGATAAGAAAAAAAAGTTAAATAAATGATTTTTTCAAAGATTTTATTTATTTATTTGACACAGAAAGAGAGATCACAAGTAGACAGAGAGGCAGGCAGAGGGAGAGGGGGAAGCAGGCTCCCTGCTGAGCAGAGAGCCCGATGTGGGCCTCGATCCCAGGACCCTGAGATCATGACCCCAGCCAAAGGCAGAGGCCCAGCCCACTGAGCCGCCCAGGAGTCCCAAACCATTAAAAAAATTTTAAGAATTCTATAGGATTTAAGTCTGTCAAAATACAGTACTTTATCCCAACAGAATTTAAATACCTTAGAAGTACAAATGCTGCTTATAAACTTTAAGTTGTCTTTAGTTTTTGCCCTTCGTAGGTGGGGGTTCATAATACATTTAGAATGAAAGACATAAAAAGAAATTTCCTTGTCCCTGTTAAAAGTTATATTAGCTAGAATAATAATACTTTCGATTCCTTGACATTGTTGGATCTTCTGAGAACAACTTTATTTTTCTTCTTTGTTCCAGATGACAATACTATGGGATGATGCAGATATAGATGATATAGATATAGATATAGATACAGATATAGATATAGATGATATAAATATATCACTTCTTTATCCATTTATCTAACAGTGGACCTTTAGGTTGCTTCCATATCTTGACTTGTAAATAATGTTGCAATGAACATAGGTGTACATATATCTCTTAAAATTTGTGTTTTTATTTTCTTTGGATAAATACCCAGAAGTGAAATTGCTGGATCATATGGTAGTTCTATTTGTAGTTTTTGAAGAACCTCCATACTATTTTCAATAGTGTCTGCACCAATTTATATTCCCACCAACAGTGTACAAGTATTCCTTTATGTCTACATTCTGACGAACACTTGGTATTTTTTCTCTTTTTGATAACAGCCCATTTGACAGTTGTGAGGTGATATCTCATTGTGGTTTTGATTTGAATATCCCTGATGATCAGTAATGTTGAACATCTTCTCATGTGCCTCTTGGTCACCTATATGTCTTCTTTGTGTAAAAAAAAAATAAGTCTGAGTCTTTTGACAATTTTAAAATTCAGATATTTGTGGTTTTGATATTAAGTTATGTAAGTTCTTTATATATTTTGGAAATTAACCCCTGGTGAATATATGATTTGCAAATATGTTTTTCCATTTAGTAGGTAAAGTTTTCATTTTGTTGATGGTTTCCCTTGCTGTGCAAAAACTTTTTGGTTTGATGTAGTCCCATTTGTTTATTTTAGCTTTTGTTAGCCTTGCCTGAGGAGACTGGTCCAAAAAATTACTCTTATGATCAATGTCACAGAGATTACTACCTGCCATTTCTTCTAGGAGTTGTATGGTTTCAGGTCTTACATCTAAGTCTCTACTCATTTTGAATTTATTTTTGTGCATGTCACTGTCCAGTTTTCCCAGCACCATTTTTCTAAGAGACAGTCTTTCCCCCATTGTATATTCTTGCCTTCTTTGTCGTAGATTAATTCCTTATATATCCACTTTTTATTTATTTATGGACTTCTGTTATATATAAAATTCATTATATATGCACTATTTATTTATTTCTGGCCTTTCTATTCTATTCCATTGATGTTTGTATTGTGTGAGTGCACGTGTGCATGTGTTGCCTTTGTCTGGTTTTGGTGTTAGGGAAATGCTGGCCTCGTAAGATGTTGGGAAGCATTCCTTTCTGATTGGAGAAAGATAAGTACTAACTCTTTAAAGTTTTGGTAGAATTTACCTGTGAAACTTTCTGGTTCTGGACTTGTTTGGGGGAGTTTTTAAATTATTTTTGTAAATTTTTATTTATTTTTTTAAATTTCTTTTCAGTGTTCCAGAATTCATTGTCTATGCACCACACCAGTGCTCCATGCAATACATGTCCTCCATAATACCCACCACCAGGAGTATTTTAATTATTGATTCAATTTTGTTACTTATAATTAATTGGTATGTTCAGATTTTCTATTTCATTACCATTCAGACTTAAATGATTATGTGTTTCTAGGAATTTATCGCTTTCTGTTAGGTTGTTCAATTTATTGGCATATAATTTTTTATAGCAGTTCCTTATAATCCTTTATATTTCTGTGGTATCAATTGGAATCTTTCCCCTTCATTTCTAATTTTATATTTTGGGTCCTCTCTCTTTCTTGATGAGTCTGCCTAGAGATTTGCTTATTTATCTTTTCAAAGGACCAGGTTTAAGTTTCATTGATCTTTGTATGGTTTTATAAATCTCTATTTAATTTAATTTCACTCTGTTCTTTATTACTTTTTCCTTCTACTATATATTTTGTTTTTCTAGTCCTTTAGCTATAAGATTGGATTGTTTATTTGTGATTTTGTATCTTGAGGTAGACCCTTATCACTATGAAGTTTCCTCTTAGAACTGCTTTTGCAATGTCTCATAGATTTTGGAAAGTTGTTTTTCCATTTTCACTTATCTTAACATATTTTTTTTATTTTGTGATTTTTTCATTTTCCCACTAGTTAGTTTTTCAGTATCATGTTGTTTAGCCTCCATGTTTGTTTGTTTGTTTGTTTCCAGTTATTTTTCTAATAGTTGATTTCTAGTTTCATACTGTTGTGGTCAGAAAAGTTGCCTGATACGATTTCAGTCTTCTTAAATTTATTGAAATGTGTTTTGTGGCCTAATATGTAAACTCTCTTAAAGAATTTTCCAATTGTACTTGAAAACAATTTGGATTCTACAATTTGGGGATGGAATGTTCTGTTAAGTCCATCTGGTCTAATGGGTCATTTAAGCCAATGTTTTTGGTTTTGGTTTTTTTTTTTTTAATTGGTTTTCTGTCCGGATGATTTATCCATTGATATCAGTGGAGAATTAAAGTTCCCTATTATTGTGTTACTGTGAATTTCTCTCTTTTCCCTATTAATATTTGCTTTATGTATTTAGGTATTTCTGTGTTTGTTGCATCAATATTTATAAATAGTGTATCCTTTTCTTGGATTGACTACTTTGCATTATGTAGTACCCTTCTTTGTCTTTTGGTACAGTCTTTGTTTTAAAGTCTATTTTGTCTGATATAAATATTACTACTCCATTTTTTGTTTCCATTTCCATGCAATACATTTTTCTGTCTCTCTCTGTCTTTATGGGTCTTTAATTCTGACGTGACTTTCTTGTAGGCAGCGTATAGATGGTTCTTGTTTTTTAATCCATCAATTATCTGATGCCTTTTGATTGGAGCATTTAGTACACTTACATTGATAATAATTATTGATAGATATGTACTCATTGCCATTTTGTTGTTTTCTGGTTGCTTTTGTAATTCTCTGTACTTTTCTCTTCTCTTGGTCTTTCCCCTTATGGTTTGATTATTTTCTTTACTGTTATGTTTGGATTCCTTTCTCTTTCATTTTTGAGTATTTAGTGTAGTTTTTTGGTTTCTGGTTACCCTGAAGTTCATATACATCTGTCTATGTCTTCTATATCTATATAGATAGAGATATATAGCAGTATATTTGAAGCTAGTAGTCTTTTAAATTTAAATGTATTCTAGGGGCACCTGGGTGGCTCAGTGGGTTAAGCCACTGCCTTCGGCTCAGGTCGTGATCTCAGAGTCCTGGGATCGAGCCCCGCATCGGGCTCTCTGCTCTCTAGGGGAGCCTGCTTTCTCCTCTCTCTCTGCCTGCTTCCTCCTCTCTCTCTGCCTGCTTCCTCCTCTCTCTCTGCCTGCTTGTGATCTCTCTGTCAAATAAATAAATAAAATCTTAGAAGAAAGAAAAAAGGAAAAAAAAATGTATTCTAAAGGCATTACTAGTTTATTCCCTCCTTTACCTTTATGTTTTTGGCATATTTTACACCTTTAATTTTGTGTGTCCCTTAACTACTTAATGTAAGTTATACTTGATTTTATAATTTTTGTCTTTAACCTTTATGCTATCTTCTTAAACCATTGATCCATTGCTTTTCCTATATATTTGCCTTACTAATGAGAGGTTTTTCTTTCATATATTTTCTTATTTTTAGTCATAATCTTTTCTTACTAAAGAAGACCCTTTTAACATTTTTTATAAAGTCAGTTTAGTGGTGACGAACTACTTTAGCTTTTGCTTATCTAGGAACTCTTTATCTCCTCTTCACTTCTGAATGATACCCTTGCCGGGGAGAGTATTTTTGGCAGTAAGTTTTCCCTTTTAGCTCTTTAAATACATCCTGCCACACCTTTCTGATCTGTAAAAAATTCTGCTGAAAAATCAGCTTGATAGCCTTATGGAGTTTCCCTTGTATGTGACTATTTGTTTTTTTCTTACTGCCTGTAAGATTTTCTATTGTTAATTTTTGCCATTTTAATTATGATATATTTTGGTGTGAATATCTTTAGGGTCATTTTGATTGGGAATCTCTTGTATCCTGGATCTAGATGTGTTTTCTTCCTCAGGTAGGAGAAGTTTTCAGCCATTATTTCTTTAAATAAGTTTTCTGCCCCTTTCTCCTTTCTCCTTGTGGGACCCTTATAATGTGTTAGTATACTTGTGTTAACCTAAAGACCTTTAAGCTATCATCTTTATATATATATATATTTTTTTTTTTCTTTTTGCTGTTCTGATTGGGTAACTTCCACTATTCTATCATTTAGATCACCAACACATTCTTCTGTATTTTTTAATCTGCTGTTGATTTTTTTCTGATGTGTTTTTCATTTGTTATTGAATTTTTTAAGTAGTTATTGATTCTTTGTGATTTTTTTTCTTTTATTTAACTCTTTTTTGACATTTTCACTCTTTTCATCCACACTTCTCCCATGTTTGGTGAGTTCTATATGACTGTTACTTTGAACTTTTGTCAGGTCACATAATTATCTTCATTTCATTAGAGTATATTTTGGGGAGTGGGTTATCAATTCTTTCACTGGGAACATCTCTTTCTCCTCATTTGTTTTACTCTCTGTGTCTTCTTTCTTTCTTTCTTTCTTCCTTCCTTCCTTTCCTTCTTTTTTTTAATTTACTTTTTAGGTAGTTAACATGCACCACAGTATTGGTTTCTGGAGTAGAATTTAGTGGTTCATTACTTACATAAAATGCCCAATGCTTATCATAACAAGTACCTTCCTTAATACTCATCACCATCTAATCTAGTCCATCCCTCACCCACTTCCCTCCATCAACTCTCAGTTTCTTCTCTCTCATTAAGAGCCCTAAATAGTTTATTTCGAATCCATGAGTATGGAATGCTTTTGCATTTCGTTGTGTCCTCTTCAATTTCTTTCATAAATGCTCTATAGTTTTTAGAGTATAGATCTTTTACTTCTTTAGTTAAATTTATCTAAGTATCTTACTGTTTTTGGTGCAATTGGAAATGAGATTGATTTCTTTTTTTTTTTTTAAGATTTTATTTATTTATTTGACAGACAGAGATCACAAGTAGGCAGAGAGGCAGGCAGAGAGAGAAGAGGAAGCAGGCTCCCTGCTGAGCAGAGAGCCCGATGCGGGGCTCGATCCCAGGATGCTGGGATCATGACCTGAGCCGAAGGCAGAGGCTTTAACTGACTGAGCCACCCAGGCGCCCCAGAGATTGATTTCTTGATATCTTTTTGAGCTGCTTCATTATTGGTGAATAAATACACAACAGTTTTCTGAAGATTGATTTTATATACTGTAACTTTGTTGAATTCATGTATGAGTTCTAACAATTTTTTGGTGGAGTCTTTCAGGTTTTCTACATAGAGTATCATGCTATCTATAAAGAGTGAAAATTTGACTTCTTCCTTGCCAATTTGGATGTCTGTTATTTATTTATATATTTGTTTGTTTATTTATTTATTTATTTATTTTCTGATTGCTGAGGCTAAGACTTTCAGTACTATGTTAAATAGTAATAGTGAGAATGGACATCCTGTCCTATTCCTGACCACAGGGGAAAGACTCTCAGTTTTTCCCCATCAAGGATGATGCTAGCTGTGGGTCTTTCATATATGGCCTTTATGATGTTGAGGAATGTTCCATCCATCCCTACTTTGTTGACACTCTTTATCAGGAAAGGATGCTTTATTTTGTCAAGTGCTTTCTCTGCATCTATAGACAGGATCACATGGTTCTTATCCTTTCTTTTATTAATGTGGTGTATCACGTTGACTGATTTGTGAATATCAAACCACCCCTGCAGCCCAGAAATAAATCCCACTTAATTGTCATGAATAATTCTTTTAATGTACTGCTGAATTTGATTTGTTAGTATTTTATTGAGAATTTTTGCACCCATGTACATCAGGGATATTGGCCTATAATGTTCCTTGTTAGTGGTGTCTTTGTCTTGTTTTAGAATCAAGGTAATGTTGACTTTGTGGAATGAATTTGAAAGTTTTCCTTCTATTTCTGTTTTTTGGAACAGTTTGAGAATAGGTATTAACTCTTCTTTAAATACTTGGTAGAATTCCCACTGGAAGCCATCAGGCCCTGTACTTTTGTTTGTTGGGGGATTTTTGATTATTGTTTCCATGTCTTTGCTGGTTATGGGTCTGTTCAAATTTTCTATTTCTTCCTGCTTCAGTTTTGGTAACTTTTAAGTTTCTAGTGAGTTGTCCATTTCTTCTGGTTTGCCCAGTTTGTCAGCATAAAATTTTTCCTAGTATTCTCTTATTATTGTATTTCTGGGTGTTGGTTGTGATCTCTCCTCTTTCATGTTTTTATCTTCTTGGGTCTTTTCTCTTTCCTTTTTGATAAGCCTGGCCATGGGTCAACAATTTTACGCATTCTTTTGAAGATCCAGCTCCTATTTTCTTTAATCCATTCTACTGTTTGTTTTTTTTTTTTAATTTTCTGTATAGTTTAATTCTGCTGTAATCTTTATTATTTCCTTTCTTCTGTTGGCTTTATGCTTTATTTACTGTTCCTTTTCTAATTCCAGTACGTGTAAGGTGAAGTTGTGTATTTGAGACTTTTCTTGCTACTTGAGATAAGCCTGTACTGCCATATACTTTCCTCTCAGGAATGTCTTTGCTGCATCCCAAAGGTCTTGGGCTGTCATGATTTCATTTTCATTTGCTTCAATGTACTTTTAAAATTCTTCATTAATTTCCCTGTTAACCCATTCCTTCTTTAGTAGGATGTTCTTTAACTTCCATGTATTTGAGCTCTTTCCAAATTTTTTATTGAGGTTGACTTCCAGTTTCATAGCTTTGTGGTCTGAAAATACACGTGGTATGATCTCAGTTTTTTAATAGTTGTTGAAGACTAATTTGTGACCCAGTATGTGATCTATACTGGAGAATGTTCCATGTGCACTTGAGAAGAATGTGTATTCTTTTGCTTTAGGATGAAATGTTCTTAATATATCTGTTCAGTCTATCCAGTTCAGTGTGTTATTCGAAGCCACTGTTAACTTGTTGATTTTCTGCTTAGATGATCTGTCCATTGTTGTAAGTGGGGTGTTAAAGTCCCATACTATTATTGCATTATCATAAATGAGTTTTGTTTGATATTAATTGATTTATATATTTGAGTGCTCCCAAGTTGGGGCATAAGTATTTATAATTGTTAGATCTTCTTGATGGGTAAATCTCTTAATTATGATGTAATGCTCTTCTTCATCTCTTGTTACAGTCTTTGTTTTAAAATCTAGTTGACTGATGTACCTATGGCTGCTCTGGCTTTCTTTTGACACCCATTAGCATGATAGATGGTTCTTCATTGCCTCACTTTCAATCTACAGGTATCTTTAGGACTAAAATGAGTCTCTTGTAGACAGCATATAGATGGATCTTGTTTTTTTTAATCAATTCTGACACCCTGTGCCTTTGATTGGAGCATTTAGTCTGTTTACATTCAGAATCGTTGTTGAGAGATCTGACTTTAGTGCCATTATATTACCTGTAGTTTTGGTGTTTCTGGTGATGTTCTCTGGTCCTTTTCAGTCTTTGTTGCTTTTTCTCTTTTTTTCTCTACTCAGAGAATGCCCCCTCTTAAAATTTCCTGCAGGGTTATCTTAGTGATCATTAACTCCTTTAGTTTTTTGTTTGTCTGGAAAACTTTATATTACTCCTATTTTGAATGACAGCTTTACTGGATAAAGAATTCTTGTCTGTGTATTTTTCCTGTTCAACCCTTTGAATATTTCCTTGCATTACTTTTGGCTTGCCAAGTCTCTGTGGACAGATATGCTGCAAATCTTATCTGTTTTCCCTTGTAGGTTAAGGAACTTCTTTCCCTTGCTTCTTTCAGGATTCTTTCCTTGTGTAATTTCCTTGTGCATTTTGTGAATTTGACTATGATATGCTTTGGCAATGGCCCACTTTTGTTGAGTTTAGTGGGAGTTTGCTGTGCAGCTTGGATCTTGATGTCTGTGTTCTTCCTCAGATCAGGGACATTTTCAGCTATAAATTGTTCAAATAAACCTTCTGTCCCTTTTTCTCTCTCTTCATCTTCTGGGACTCTTATGATATGAATGTTATTACATTTTACTAAGACACTGAGTTTTCTAAGCCTACCTTTAAGGTCCATTACCTTTCTTTCCCTCTTCATCTTCATTATTTTCCATGATTTTATCTTCTATATCACTGATTGGCTCCTCTGTTTCATCCATGCTTGTTCTTATGGCCTCCATTTGTGTCTACATCTCAGTTGTACTATTTTTAATTACAGGTTGACTAGACTTTAGTTCTTTTATTGATATAGTAAGAGTTCCTCTAGTATCTTCTATACTTTTTTCAAGCTCAGCTCATATCCTTAAAACCTTTGTTTTAAATTCTAGTCCAGACATCTGACTTAAATCTGTATTGATTAAATCACTGGTCATGAGTTCTATCCTGTGTTCTTTCTTTTGGGGAAAATTCCTCCATCTTGTCATTTTGTCCAAAAAAGAAAAGAAGAGAAAAAAGAATAACAACAGCAACACACACACACACACACATACACAATAAAAACAAACAAAAATCCAAGAAAAACAAAAACTCAAAATAAGAAAACAACAAAAAACATCTACATCCCAGGTTTGTTTTGGTCTGCTTGTTAAAAAATAAAAATCTATATCCCAACAACAATTCTTTGACAACAAAGAATTTATTTATTTATAAAATCAGTAAATGCTAAGGATTTTTCAGATACTGTGCTAAGGATTGGGAATTTTATATATATATACATATATATATGTGTGTGTGTGTGTATGTATATAAATAAATAATTTGTGTCACCCATTATTCCTGCAACCTAGGGAATCAGGGTCGCCTATATTTGTTTTTAATTCATAAGAGACCTGTTTAGCCCCAAGACTTCATCCAGCCTTGAAGGAGTGGTCTTGTGTAAGAGCATTCTTTCTGTAGAATTCATTTGTCTTGCTGCTTTGGTAGGTTGGCTAAAGCTATAGCAGGTGAGCTAGGGTATCCTGGGACCCAACACCCCAGGGCCATCTTGATGAGATGGCTGGAGCTGGAATGATTGCAAGTTTGGGGTCCTAGATTGTGCTACACTGGTGCCACCTTGGCAGGACAACTGGAGCTAGAGCTAGGTGGTAGCGGGGATCACAAGGTGTATAACACAGTAGGGCCACCTTGATAGGGAGGCTAGTTTGGGCAGTGTCCCAGAATGCACTATGCTAGTAGTGACTTGGAAATATGGGGAACTGGAGTAGACATGGAATGTGGGGGGACCCTGGTGTACAATGCTTGGGCTGCCTTGGCAGACTGGATCGGGTACAGGCTTAGGGGGTGTTGAGAGTATCTCACCGTGATACACCTTTGCAGGACAGCTGAGGCTGAAGAGGACAGGGCTCAAAGGGGTTCTGGAGCATTCTGTGCCACAGAGGCCTTAGGGGGGTGACTATGTTGTGTTCAGGCCAGAGGTTCCTAGCCCTATGTCATTGTTGCATCCAGCTTGTGTGGGGAAGCTAGAGCTGGTGTGGGCCAGGACTCTGGGGAAGGCTGGGGATTCTAGGACTCTGGGGAAGTCCTAGAATGCTGGCTATTATGCCTAGACCCTGCTTCCCCTCACATCATCAAGGTGGAGTGGAAAAGTTAAAAATAGAGCTTGCTGACACCTCCAGTACTGGAGAATGTTCCAGCAGTTCCCCCACCAACTTGATGAATGCTCTAGATTTAGTAAATGGTGTTTCCTCATTTAAAATCCAGTTTCCCTTTGAACCGATTTTTTTTTTTTCCACTGAGCCCCAGGACAGGTGAGTCTGCATGCAAGCCCTTGAGTGGCATGCCTCCCAGTGCAGGATGCTATGTTGGGGTCAGGGTTCTTGTTCTCATGTCTTCATCTTTCCTGCCCTTTTCCATGGAGTTATTCTACCATTTATTGTGCAGAAAGGTGCAACCAGCCCTCCATTCCTTTTGAAAAAGAATTGCTCTAGATGGGTGTAGATTTGGTGTGTCTGTGGGAGAAAAAGAATTCAGGGTTTTCCTATATTTCCTTCTTGGACTGCCTTTCTAAGCCATCTTAAGAAACCAAAACACATTTTATAAGAAGACTTGCTGTGAAGTATATATTTTATTTTACAAAAAATATAAAAAACAAATATCATGATGGTAAATTTGAAACAGTTATTTCATTTATATTGCAGCAAAATGTTATGAGACAGAAACAGAATCAAACCTACCAAACAAAAATCCAAATCTTTAACAAGTATTTCTTTCCTTTCAATGACAACAAAGAATTTATTTATTTATAAAATCAGTAAATGCTAAGGATTTTTCAGGTACTCTGCTAAGGATTGGGAATTTACCATGAAAGAAACCTATACCCCCGCTCCCAATAGAAGAGACAGGTATTAAATATATGCTCATACCAATAAGATGTAATTCAAATTCTGTTGACAGTTCCATGAGTAAACACAGAAAACTAACAAATCATTTCATACCTGACCCTGAATTGGTGAAAGGGCGACAAGATTCCCTGGGAAAGTGATATTTCACTAAGGATTGAAAGAACATGTAAGATTAACTCAGGTGAGTTATTTTTGAGGGAAGGGTAGGGAGCAGGCATAGCCTATACATAGCTTTTGAGTCATGAAATCACATGTCCTTTGGAAGTGTACTTTCTGAGTCACTCTCCAACATTAAACTTAAGGGTGAATCAATGTACCTTATTGACATTTTCTACCATTGATTGTAATGTGTGTGTTATCTCTGGGAAGGCAAGTCACAATTAAATGCTGATATGGAAAAAAATGTCTAGAAGTATTTCCAATTAAAACAGTATTTATCCATGAAGCAGAGTAAACTTTCAAGGTCACTTTCCTTTCTTGACTACTATATATGTAATTGCACCTTGTGCTCAATTTCTGAAATTTTATCTCTCTTTTTTGCTTATTTTCTTCCTTATCAGGTACCACTCTATATTATACTTCATCTTACTTCTTCCTTTTTCATCAGGTTGTAAACTCCATGATTATAGAGATATCAGGTTTGTTAGCACCTAAAACTGACCAAACTGCAGAGCACAACAAACTTTAGACTGAGTGAATGAATGAATGAAGGTACTTACCACTTTGGAATCTATGAAGAGTTGGCAAGTAATGCCATGACATGTTTAAAAGTATAATGGAAAGCGGGGGGAGGAGTCAAGATGGCGGAGAAGTAGCAGGCTGAGACTACTTCAGGTAGCGGGAGATCAGCTACATAGCTTATCTAAAGATTGCAGACACCTACAAATCCAACGGGAGATCAAAGAGAAGAAGAACAGCAACTCTAGAAACAGAAAATCAACCACTTTCTGAAAGGTAGGACGGGCGGAGAAGTGAATCCAAAGCGACGGGAAGATAGACCGCGGGGGGAGGGGCCGGCTCCCGGCAAGCGGCAGAACAACGGAGCACAAAATCAGGACTTTTAAAAGTCTGTTCCGCTAGGGACATCGCTCCAGAGGCTTAACCGGGGTGAAGCCCAGGTGGGGTCAGCGTGGCCTCAGGTCCCGCAGGGTCACAGAAGGATCGGGGGTGTCTGAGTGTTGCAGAGCTTACAGGTATTAGAACGGGGAAGCCAGCTACAGAGACAGAGCCGAGGAGTGAGCTCTAAGCTCGGGGTTACCTTGAACCGGTCGCAGGCTAGGTCAGCTCGGAGCGCGGCCGGAGGCCAGGGTGACGGGAGTAATTGGGTGCTGTTCTCTGAGGGCACACTGAGGGGTGGGTCCTGGGCTCTCAGCTACTCCGGGCTGGAGACTGGGAGGCCGCCATCTTCATTCCCGCCCTCCGGAACTCTACGGAAAGCGCTTAGGGAACAAAAGCTCCCAAAAGCAAACCCGAGCGGATTACTCACCTTGGCCCCTGTCAAGGGCAGTGCAACTCCGCCAGGGGCAAAGACACTTGAGAATCACTACAACAGGCCCCTCCCCCAGAAGATCAACAAGAAACCCAGCCAGGACCAAGTTCACCTACCAAGGAGTACAGTTTCAATACCA
>NW_019154105.1:14683001-14690077 GCF_002288905.1 Enhydra lutris kenyoni | reverse complement strand
GGGGGGGGTGGGATTATGGACATTGGGGAGGGTATGTGCTATGGTGAGTGCTGTGAAGTGTGTAAACCTGGCGATTCACAGACCTGTACCCCTGGGGATAAAAATATATGTTTATAAAAAATAAATAAATAAATAAATAAATAAATAAAAAGTATAATGGAAAGTTATTCTTAAAATACTTTCCCTATTCAGCTGTTCTTGCTAAAATTTCTGAAGTAGAATATACTTTAGTATATTGAAAATAATTATTAGGATAAAAGTGTTATACATAGTAGTTCTATACTAAAGCAGGAAGAATGAATAAGGGGGAAGGAACTGGTTTAAGTATCGGTTTGACTTTATAATAGAGGTGGTTTGGAGACATAAAAAGTACTATGAAGACTAGAAAATCACAGATCTGTAATCTGAACAGAAAGCAGATGTTGTGTAATTGCAGATGATTTAGCATGACAACAGTGGTGCCTTGTGTTTGTCCCTCAGTTGGACACAGCTGTTTTGCCTGCTGGACAGAACAGGCACAGGAATATTAAGCCTATGAATTTCATTCTTTATTAGAGAACATAGACGTGGATAAATTAGAGGCATTAACAGAAAGGACCGTGTTAACATAATTTATGTCTGACCTAAACTTCGTATCCTTTCTACTCATATTCACCCTCCCCTCCTGCCAGGTGGCATATTAAAGAAGAAAATAAAAAATAACTGAAGCTCACATCCTACTGAAATTATGTGAAAGATCAACAAAAGTGATGAAATAAAATATAAACACATTTCAAAAGTGAAGAATTACTGTGATGGGATTTTGTTGTTTAGGAAGAGCTGGGGTTTGGATCTGTTGGAAGATAGATAATCCTTTTCTAGCAATCAGCTGGATGTAACCTGGCAGAGTTAGGAACATCCATATACCCAACATACTCACTTGCATACACAAATACATACAAGGAAGAGAAAGAAACCTAAGGGAAAAAGCTTTTTTTTTTTTTTTTAAAGAGATTTTCTTCATTTATTTGACAAAGAGAGAGTACATAAGTAGGGGGATGGCTGAGGGAGAGGGAAAAGCAGATTCCTACTGAGCAGGAAGTCTTGATGTAGGCCTCAGTCTGTAAGCCTCTTTATTTATTTTTTTAAAGATTTTTTAAAAAATTTATTTGTTTGACAGAGAGAGAGAAAGAGAGAGCACGAGCAGTCAGAGAGGCAGGCATGGAGAGAGGAGGAAGCAGGTTTTCTGTTGAGCAGAGAGCCTGATGCTGGCTCGATCCCAGGACCCTGATACCATGACCTCAGGCTTAACCCACTGAGCCACCCAGGTGCCCCCTATAAGCCTCTTTAAAGATCAAATGTATGAAACCATATTGCATGGGCTAGCAGGGGTCCCTGCATAAAAAAGAACCTTATCATCAAGATCTTAATAAGCAGAGAAAACAACTGGTTCCAGTACAACACGATGGATGTAGAACCAAACTGAATTAGTCTCTAACATGCCATATATCCTTTAAAAAAAAATCTTATTAAACATTCCATTTTAGATTAGTTATAAATTTACAAAAAAAAATCACAGACATTACAGACTTTTCCTGTCTTCTCCACACAGTTTGTTGTCCTATTGTTAACATTGTAGTATAGTACATTTGTCAAACTAACGAACTACTCTTGACACATTGTCATTGGTTAAAATCCAATTTTGATTTGCATTTATTAGGTTCTATCTACTGTCCTTTTATTGTTCTACAATCTCATCCAGGATGCCATGTTATATCTTACTTGTTTCCTTCATTAGACCATGATTATAAGAATATTATTAGGTCTGTCCCTGCTATAATCTTCACATGTAAAACTGACAAGACCATCGTGCTCAATAAACTATTGACTGATTGAATGAACTGAATAAATAAATGTACTTCTCACTTTATGGAATGTATCTATCACTGGTATAATATTTTGTAGAATGTTCTCCAATTATGATTTGTCTGATGTTTTTCTCAAGGTTATACTATAGTTATGCCTTTTTGGAAGGCATACCAAAGATGTAAGGTGCCATTCTCATCAGATAAATAGCATCACTGATGTTATTAAGCTTGGACACCTGGCTAAGGTAGTGTTTGTCAGGTGTCTCTACTATAATGCTTCTTCCCATCCTCTTTTCCATACTGTAATCATTAGAAAGTGACATGTGCATAGTCTAAAATTAAGGAATGGGAGTAATGTCACACCTCCTTGAGGATTATCTACAACAATGATTTGGTATTTTCCATGCTAGGGATTTGTCTATTCTTCCTCATTCATTTATTTACCCAGTATTGGATTTATAACAATATGTATTCATCGATATTTCATGTTTTGAATCATTATCCAATACTACATCATTTCTTTGATTTCACAAATTGTTTAAGATTAGGGTATTAGGAGCTACTTCTGGTAGATCCTGCATCCATTTGTCACAACTGCAAAATTTTTCTTTTTGAGATCTTTCTTACAGTTTTAGAATACAATTTTTCCAAAGGGCCCTATTGTCATTTATTGAAGAATGATATTAAAATCAAGACCTGGACTTTGTGTATGGTTATGGCTACCAGAGCATTACTTTTCCAGGCTTTCTCAGAGGATGTAGCTAGGAAATACGTGTGAATATAATAACCCATGTGTACATGAAAATGTGTTGATCCATCTATTATCTTAATCCTGATTTCATTTTGATATCTCTAACTCTAATCTAGTTCCACATGGTTCATTCTAACCTTTGCTCTTTGTGTACATGTAACTTCCCACTCCAGAAGGGAGAAACTTTGTTTCCCCCACCCACCATTCATTTACTTATTTATTTATTCCCAATATTTTAGCATAGAAGTTTCAAAATTTTTAACCAATACTCTCACAGGAAATAACTTTATAAAATAGAATACAGAATGTATGTATACTTCCTTTAGTCTGTATGTAGTCTAGTAGTTTCTATTCATTGCCAAATTTACTTGGATCATTACCTTTTCCCTCAATTTCTTTAGTGAAGTTATATTAAAAAATAATTTTTTATATATTTACATTATTTTGTCATTGTCTGCATTTCACTCTGGAATTCACCAATCTCCTCATTTACTGTTCTTTAACTTCCATACATTGAGTTTGATTATTTGTACTTTGAGGTATACAGGTTTTGGAAAATTCATACTGTTGTATATCCACAACTATAGTAGCATATCTAATAGTTTTGCTACCCTAAAAATTTCCCTGTTCTTCACCTGTTCAGTTCTCTGCTTGAACTCACACACTCCTGAAAACTACTGATTTTTCCTAGTTAAATCTTTTCCAGAATGTCATAAAGTTGAATTATATATTGCATTGCCTCTTCAGACTGGCTTCTTTCACTTAGAAACATGTATTTAAGATACACTTGTGTCTTTTATGGCTTCGTAGCTCATTTCATTTTATTGCTAAATAGTATTCTGCTGTATGGACATACTACATTTTTTGTTGCTTTTAATCCTTCACCTAGTGAAGAATTTCTTGGATGCTTCCAGCAAGTAGAATAAATACAATATTCTCATATTGGTTTTTATATAGACAAAGGTTTTTAAGTCAGTTGGGTAAATATTTGTTTTTAATTTCTTTCTCATAATGTCTTTATTGGACTTTGGTACCAGAATAATGCTTGTCATGTAAAATAACTAGGGAAGTTTTCTCTTTTCTATTTTCTGAGAGATTATATGGAATTGGTATTGTGTCTTTCTTAAATGCTTCATAGAATTTGTAAGTGAAACAATCTTGTCTGATGTTTTCTTTTTGGGAATGTTTATGTCTATTAATTCATTTTACTTAATACACAAAGGGCTATTCAAGTTATCTGTTTCTCCTTAGGTGTTTTGATAGATTGTGTCTTTTAAGTAATTGGTTCATTTCATGAAAATTTTCATATTTGTAGAGAAAAGTTGTTCATAATATCCCCTTAGTACCTTTTTTAAAAAAAATTATTTTTTCAGTGTTCCAAGATTCATTGTTTATGCAGCACACCCAGTGCTCCATGTAATATGTGCCCTCCTTAATACCCATCACTAGGTTAACCCTTCTCCCTATCCCCTCCCTTCCAAAACCCTCAGTTTGTTTCTCAGAGCCCACACTCTCTCATGATTCATCTCCCCCTCCGATTTCCCCCAACTCACTTTTCCTTTCCTTCTCCAAATGTCCACCGTGTTATTCCTTATGCTCCACAAGTAAATGAAACCATATGCTAATTGACTTTCTTGGCTTAACTTATTTCATGCAGCATAATCTCCTCCAGTCCTGTCCATGCTGATACAAAAGTTGGGTATTCATCCTTTCTGGTGGAGGCGTAATATTTCATTGTATTTATGTACCATACCTTCTTTATCCATTCATCTGTTGAAGGGCAACTTGGTTCTTCCCACAGTTTGGCAATTGTGGCCATTGCTGCTATGAACATTGGGGTACAGATGGCCCTTCTTTTCACTACATCTGTATCTTTGGGGTAAATACCCAGTAGTGCAATTTTAGGGTCAGAGGGTAGTTCTATTTTTAATTTCTTAAGGAATCTCCACACTGTTTTCCAAAGTGGCTGCACCAACTTGCATTCCCACCAACAGGGTAAGGGTATCTCCCTTTCTCCACATCCTCTCCAACACTTGTTTCTTGTCATGTTAATTTTGGCCATTGTAACTGGTGTAAGGTGGTATCTCAATGTGGTTTTGATTTGAATTTCCTTGATGGCTAATGATGATGAACGTTTTTTCATGTGTCTGTTAGCCATTTTTATATCCTCTTTGGAGAAGTGTTTGTTCATTTCTAAATTTCATGAGATGAGTAGCATTATCTCCTGCTTTATTCCTGAGCCTGCCTAGGAATTTATCAGTTCTGTCTAATTTTTATTTTTTACATTTGTCTACTTGTGTATGTTTAATTTTATACTTTTTATATAGTTTCCTAAAATTAAAGTTTAGTTTATTGATTTTTATATCTTCTTTTCTAACGTATGTATTTATAAATATACCTAAGCACTGCTTTCACTGGATCTCAGATATTTTGATAAATTATATTTTTCTTTTATGTAATTCAACAATTTCAAATTTTTGACTTATGGATTATTTTATAGTGTTCTGTTCAATTTCCAAAACTTTAGGAAAATTTTAACTACTTTTGTTAGTGATTTCTACTTGAATTCTATTGTGGTCTGGCAGTGTATTTTGTATATCTATGCTTTCACATCAGTTAAGGTGTGATTAATGGCACTGGATATGCTCTATTTGGTTAATGCTCTATATCAGCTTTAGAAGAATGTGTATTCTACTATTGTTGGATGGAGTATTCTATAAATGTCAACTAGATAAAGTTGATTGATAACACTACTTAGATCATCTCTATTCTTATCCTTAACCTACATGATCAATCAATTACTGACAGCATGTTAAGGATTAACTGTAATACTGGATTTGCCTATTTCTCCTTTTAGTTCCATCAGTTTTGCCTCAGGTACTTTGCACACTGTGTTGTTAGGTATATAAACATTTAGTATTGTTTTGACTTTTTCAATAATTGACCTTTTTAAAAAATTATGTAATGTCCTACTTTATCCCTGATAATATTTTTCATTCTGAATGAAATTGATATAGCTATTCCAACCCTTTAACACTATCCATTCACTTTATCCTATTTGAGTCTTCATGTTTTACTTTTTTTTCTTAAGATTTTGTTTATATATTTTACAGAAAAAATGAGAGAACACGAGAACAGAAGCAGGGGAGGTGCAGATTGAAAGGGAGAATCAGGCTCCCCTCTGAGCAGTGAACCTGGTGCAGGATCCCTGGGACCATGAACTGAGCCAAGGGCAGATGCTTAACTGACTGAGCTACTCAGGCATTGCTTTGTATTTTACTTTTGGAAGATAATTTCACAGGATTTGAATTTTAGGTTAGCAAAGTTTTCTCTTCTTTTCCACCCAGTATGTAAAGACTTCACTCAAGTTCTTTCTTAAATGGATTTTTTCTGACAAGAACCCTGCTATAATTCATGCCTTTATTCTTCTATTGATAAAAGAACCTCTCCACTGGTTTCTTTTATGATTTTCGATTTGTCTTTTGTTTACTGAAGTATATATATGATTTACCTGTGTGCGTATGTGTGTGTGTGTCTTAAATCACTTGGTATTTTATCAGCTTCCTGGATCTGTAATACAGTGTCTTTAATTTTAAGCAGAATATTATTGACCCCAGGACATTTTTTCAAGGAGTCTTACAGTCTCTGTATTTTATTGATTTCTTTAGATTTCATATACAATGTGCTGATATTGATATATTTAAATTTTACCACTTCTATGTTTTTTATATTTTGATTTTTTCTTAATATTTTCCCAACTTTTCTGCAATTATTTTCATTTTTTTCTTTGAGTTTTGGTTTTGGAAGTTTTTACTGACTACATGTTCACTAATTCATGTCTACCTTTTTATTTTGATTCTTTCTTACAGTTTCCATCTCTCTGCTAACATCATCCATTTTATATTGTATATATTCTACTGTTTCCATTACAGCCCCTACCATATTATTCATGATTATTTTGAATTCCTTGTTATAATTCCAACATCTGTGTCATATTGGAATCTGGTTCTGATGCTTGCTTTATGTCTTTGAATTCGTGTATGTGTGTGCTCATGTGTGTGTGTGTATTTTCTTGAAAGTCAAGGGTATATTGGGAAATAGGTATGGAAGTAAATAGGACTCCAATGAGCTGATTTATATCCATCTGGATATGAGCTGGACTCTCTTTAATGTTTATTGTAATTATAGGTACAAGAGCCTTCAAACTGCTTAAGCATCCTTGTTTCTTTTCTTCCTCTTGGCTTTCTTGCTTTCCTTTATTCTGTTGTTCAAAGAAATTCCATGTCATGCAGCTCTGTCAGCTGTAATCCATTGTTATAATACTGGAGGCTTATTGGTGTGGTGGGGTGATTTCTATAACTGGATTCTTTGTCTTTTAGTGAGGCTGTGGCTTAGAGGTATGTCCTTTACAAGTATTTTCCTTTCTCCTTCAGAATACATTTTATCCCCTCCTATTCTCTAGTTCTTTTTCTGGCTGC
>NW_019154105.1:14424180-14680001 GCF_002288905.1 Enhydra lutris kenyoni | reverse complement strand
TTTTTTTGATGTAGGAGAGGAGTGAGGAGTTCTATGCTCTCTATATGTTGAAGTTAAAACTGAAGTTCTGCATTTTGGAGAGAATACACATATAGATACGAGCTGACAAGATCTTTGTGACTGAAGAACTGTAATCTGGCTTTTATGAATCACTGGAGAAGGTGTTACAAAAAGGGGGATGAGCAAATAGAACAGTGGAAACCTCAGGGGTGGCCATGACCCAGGCACTGAGCCTAGTCAACTGGATGTAGTAATGCTATGGGAGGCTTAGAAATCAGAAGGCAGAGCTGTCTGGTCTCAGCAGTCCAGAAGGAAAAGATGAAAACTCAATGAGAAGTAGAGTGTAGAAGCTAAAAATTCAGGTTAACACTCAACAATAATTTTTAAAAGTTGAAAAAAAGTATGCAAGTTCAAATTGCTCCATCTCTGAAAAATTTCCCCTAAATAGATATAGACCATAAAAATATACCATTTGGCAGAAGGTCAGTATGGACTTTTTTTTTTTTAATTTCATAGGATAATGCATAACGTTAAATATAACAGTGTTTTGTTTATTAAAAGTATTAACTTTATGGTGTATATTTTACATACAAACCTCTAGAAGTTTCTAAGTTTATTTATAGCAGATTTAAATTAAATATCAAAATGAGTTAATGCAAGGGTGTTGAATCTCACATAAAGACTTCACATGTTAACATCTTTAGGTCTTTAAATTTGCCTGTGTAGGAGACTTGTTATAGTTCTATAAATTGTCCAATTGTCTTCATTAAAAATACAAGATACTTGAAACCATAGTTCACTTACATTCTACTTATCTAATTCACCAAGTTTCTTCTGGTTTAAATTGCTCTAAGCTAAATCGTCACCAATATTGAACCGAAAGCAATGTTATGGAAGCAAGTCAGTTTTAATAAACCTTCTGGAAGAATGTACTTTGACAATCCTTTTGAAACTTGACTTGTTTGATTTTCAAACAAAAGAAACAATTTTAAATGACTGGGAAATAATAAAAAAGTTGCCAAAATTAATTAGAAAGTATGACTAGAAATATAAGTAGGTATGTATTATATATTATATTCCAACAGAATGTAGAAGAACAAAAATTCCTAATCAAGATTAATCTGATAAAAAGAATATCGATTTTAAAAGTATTTTAGGACTCTCCTTTGAATCCCACTTCTACCAGAAAATTTAATAGGATCACACAAAGTTTTGTAGAGAAAATATAGTTTGATGGTGACGTATGTTTTGTATCTGCCCTCTACCAATCTTTTGTTATAGGCAAATTGCTTTTGCATTATTCCCTAATTAATATCTATCATAACTATCTTAATTGAAATACCTACATTCTTTTATTCAGGTCTAAATGTCACCATTCCATTGAGATCAACATAATTGCCTTTTTTTCTATAAAATTCTGCAATGGTTTATAGTAGATATTGCTTACTCTTTTCAACTATATAACCCACAGAATAGGCTACATTTTAATGATATCTTATTTGCATACTCATTGTATGCTACTCAAATAGGAGTCCTTGAAAGATTAAGATTTGCTGTATTTCTAGGGCTCCTATATACCTCTCTGTATATATTCAATAAAGACTTTTTTGCTACTGGAGTTTCAACTGTCATCAAAGAAAGGGCATTTTTTTGTTTTGTATTTATAAATTGTCTTCCTTTGGATTATGGCAGTTATAATTTTAGAGCTCATTTTTATAGAGATATAAAATAAATGAGTTCAAAAATGGAGCTTCCATTATGGAAGAAATAGAAACTTCTAGATTGGAGAAACAACTACAGGAAACAGAACAATTTATCCAGCTATGAATGCAAACAAACTGTATATGCCACTCCTTTGATTTCCATTCTGCTCCTGATTTTAGTTTCACATTAATATTATTGTGATAAGTTTTTATTTATTCTTTCTTTTACACATATCCAGAAATAAAATCTTAGAAATTACAATAACAATTAAGAATTAATATAATCTTCATTAAATAAAAATAACAATAAATGATCTTCAGTTTCTGTTTTGTTTTGAATGAAGCCTGAGCTTCTTCCTCCTTTACCTTTCATCAGGATATATATCATCTTCTTTTGCTAGTTCTTATCATTTGAGAAGTCAGGAAAATATTTTCAAATCGATCAGAGAAGATTGGAGAGAAAGCTTTTCTCAGACTTTTGTATAGGGTTTTCAATGAATGTACATATATCATTTCTTTATCCATGGGGAAAATTATATATGGCAGTGAGTTCATTCCATTATTATCACCCTAACTTTTTAGAATAAACCTGAAAGTTCGGGATTTATAAAAGAGCATTTTATTCATGAGCCTCAAAAACCTTAAGTCTATATGTAAAGTGGAAAGTAACCTGAATAAATAGAAAAAGTTGAACTCTCACCTAGTCTGTCCAGTCTACTATTTTAAATACATCCTTTACTTATGGGCCATGTTTACATAGTGAAATGTGTTTTCATTGAACATTGATTACTATTATTGTGGGGATAGTTTGGATCAAATCTCACTTCCCACAAGCCATTTCCTATCAGAGTTAATGGGTTTGCAGCTCATTTATAATGATCATATTGGCAGGGATTTAGCTGATGTTTTCAAATACTCAATAGGAGAGGTTTTTCCACTCTCCTGAGTGCCTCTCAGCTGCAGGTAAAGAATGTTACAGCTGGATGAGAGAGCTAATTAGAGCCAATTATAGCCCGAGTGACCAGCAGTGGCATTAAAATGTCTGGCAGAATCTACCTTGTCCTTACAACACAGAGGTTTTTGAGTCTCTGCAAATACCTGTCTTGGAACATTAAACATTTTATAGAATTGCAGGTAATAAGCACTTAAATTTAATAATCAAAAGAGGCATTGCCAAAGGAATCCTGAAAGTAGGACTTCACTAGACATCATTTTACACTGACTGCCAAAGGCATCCCAAAATTAATAGTAAATTTCAGATACTTAATGAGAAGCATCAAAGTTCTACAACCAATTTGGACTTAATAAATCCAGTGACCTGAATTTAATTCAACTTATATACTCATATTTTCTCATATGAAGTGCATTGGTTAGCATTTTGGAAGAGCTATTACCAGATTATTGTCATTTTTATTTTTATTTTATTTTATTTTATTTTACTCACTTATCCAATAGAAGACAGTGAGTGAGTTTGTGTCCAGCTTCTCCTTTCCTACCCACGCTATTCATAAGGATGGAGGATCTCATTTGGCCCTTAAAACGCTGGGAAGAATTTGTATAGGCAGAATCAGGAGGATAGAATTATTCTACTTTTGCTATTCTTTATAGCTTTTGACAAACAAAATGAGGAACAGAGAGAAACAGAATATTTAGCACTAAATCTTAAAGTTTTAGAAAAGACATTAAAGAAGCACATATCATTTCCAAAATGCAGTTGGAAAAATTTATAATTTTTATCTAATCAACTTATCTTTTCAATATCTATCCACCTATCATGAATATAGATATTTATCTGAGAATGTATAATATCATGTTATATAACATCCAGGTGTTCCAAATAATACTTAGAAGTAAATATAGTGAATTATTTTTTGAAATATTTTTAAAAGGGTGAAAGATTGAAAATATCATAAAAGGGAAATATATAAAACATTCTATTTTTATGCTTGAAAGGTAAATGTTAGATGTAGAAAATTGTATGAGTAGTTTCTACTGCTTAATCAGTTTTTAATTTAATACACAAGACCTACATTTATTATAATTGTGTATATTTATAATACACCATTATCTGAAATTCATAGCTACAGTATCTAACCATAACTTATAAGAGAGTAATCAATAATTTCTGATAGGTTGAACACAACAAAATCAATTAACATCTATATAAAAACAAAAATTGTTTTTCTGGTATGCATTTCCAAGCAGCTCTAAATACTCCATGATGAAAATGCATTTCATGGAATTGTTTGTCCTTCCTCAAATTCAATTCCAGTTATGACCCTGAGAGATGATTAGTAAATTCGACTTTTTAATTAGCATTTTGCATAATTCACTGAAATTATAATGCACTCATGCATTTGATTGTCAAGGTACAGATGTGCTAATATGAAGCTGTAATTTTCTCATCTAAATAACTCTTAGGAAAACCTCTAATTTCTTACAATTCTATTGTTTAGGACCTATTACTGTTCATTTTAAAAAATGAGTCCAGAAGTGGATTTTGAAGTCAGTTTGCATTGTTCTAGTGGAGTAAGATAGTAGAAACCAAAGGAAACTCACATTATTTAAAAGGTTATTTATTCAATTTTATTGAGAACCACTTGATCAATTAAAATAACTTTTGAATGTAAAACGTGCCTTTCTATTTTAAATCACTACTAAATTATAGCCAAATAGATATTATAAAATAGAAAAATAAAGGACAATTTTGTTTTGTTTTGTTTTGTTTTGTTTTGTTTCATGGCGCTTGAGTAGCATAGAGCAAAAATCAGTTTTCACCACAGGACATTCAGGTGACATCAGTACTAAACCAAAAATATTGACATGTTTTTGATATTTGGTTTCCTGTAATGATACCTTAGACTTGAAAAAATATGAGAATCTGTTAATATATTTATTAAGCATATTCCTGAACTTTCCTCAAAGATACATCTGTTTTTGGTGAAGTTTACTATTTGTTTCTTGTAAATAGCAAACTCCTATCAACTGGGCATCTCAGCTTCAACTCTGCATTAAATGAAAAAAATATATATTAAAATATGGAATGTGGTTGCTCAAGGGAAATGGCAGGGTGTACCAGGTTTTTATTTAAAAACTCACTATGACTTTATTTTTCTTTCTGTACACCACTGGGACTATTAGAGAGAAATAAATGTTTCCAAATGAGGTGAGAGAACTTACAAGCTAGGATTTCTGCCCATTGGTCCTAATTACAATTGAGGTAGACTGCCAGGAATCAACCACTCACACACGTGGATAGTTGCTATGTACTTCGCCAACAGATTTTTGTGCTCTTGGTGCTGAGAACATTGACCGGTACAACTGTTATTATTGCAAACATGTGTGGCAATGCTGAATGAAGTTTCTAGGGAATAGTGTGGTAGAACGAATATTAGTATTGGGAGCAAATGCTTCCTTAGGACATAATATAAAAAAGCACTTCCTATATATCTGAATTCTGCTGTACAGAATTCATATTATATGGATAATAGTATGAAAAGACCTCTGTGTTACTCCTGGCATAGTCTACATGGGTCCCTAGTAGGTAATCCCTCACAGCAATTTTATAGCCTCTGGCTCTAGATGCTCATAAAACAAAGTGAAGTCTTGCATTTGTGGCAATGCTGATGAGCTGAGATTGGCTTATGTTGAGTTCCACTGTCGTACTTCTAGGAAGAATAACATTGTGTCTCATGATTCTTTCATGTTAAGATACTATATAGTTTGTCATTTACTTGCAAACAGTTGTATAAAAAATTGAAATCAAAGATGGGTTTGATAACATGTAAATTAACTTGAAATTTGTGAGGATGAAAGTTGTCAGAAATGGCTAAATGTTTGAAAATCATCATATTAGAAATGTTAGTGTGGAATTTTATTTGCAGAAGAACAAATGGTTGCTTGCAAATAAGAAAGAAGTTGATAAAGTATGTTCCACTAAGGCCTGAAGTGTAAGCTTATAATACTAACCTGTTTGTTACCTGGGCTTCTGAATTGAATTATTTGTGTAATCTTCAGACACATACTGCTTTTACCTTCCATTCAATGATCTTTATTTTTAATAACAATGTGAAGGTCATGAATCCTTAACAGTAAAATTGATGAAGCTCTTGGAATTCCAAATATGTTTAAAGGAAGGCTTTCTGGATACCATTCAAATGAGAATATAAAGCTAACCATTTATAAAGCCATTTAGATATTAAGCCCAACTTTATGGGACCTCATAGTAATCTTTTTCTAATATTAACGCTCTCAGAAAGCTTTCAATTAGGAAGGATGTGTTTTGATTTTAAAGACAAGCTGGCAAAAAGAACAGTGAAGAGAAAGTAAAACACTTGTAATGTATTGTAATATTGTATGTAAATCATATTCATAGATATTTCCCTGTTTGGTAACATTATCCATGTTCTCCAGCCTTACCATTAACCTGAAGTGTTTGAATCATTTCAGCTCCTTTACTGTAATATTTCTAAAGAAAATTGAACTTTTTATAGACAAAACCTCACTGATTTGTCTTTTTATAGACAAAACTTCCACTGATAACATAGTTATCAGAGGAAGGTATATATCACCGTTAGATTCCACTGTGGCTGTATGACAAGCCTGGCTGTGAAAAAGTGAATTATGTAGCAGAATCTCAGCTGTGATACTTATGTGAGGATATGCAAAGCAATGGATTGACTAGTGTGTGAAGCTAATTTTGCAGTCCTGTTCTTAAATTCACTTTCAGATATTTTTTTTTAAAGATTTTATTTATTTATTTGACAGGCAGAGATCACAAGTAGGCAGAGAGGCAGGCAGAGAGAGAGAGGAGGAAGCAGGCTCCCTGCTGAGCAGAGAGCACGATGCGGGGGCCGATCCCAGGACCCTGGGATCATGACTTGAGCCGAAGGCAGAGGCCTTAACCCGCTGAGCCACCCAGGCACCCCGAGATATTTTTAAATTAGAGAATAAATCAGTACTCTAATGTGATTCACTTTTGTACCTCATTTTTCTTTTCCCTTTTCTTTCTTTCTTTTCTTCTCCCCTGCCAACCCCCCCCGCCCACGGTTTTGTAGGAATCCACCAAACTGTCTTCCAAAGTGGCTTTAGAGTTTTGCCTTCTCACCAGCAAGGAATGAGAGTTCTGTGGCTCCACATCCTTGCCAGCATTTGGTGCTGTTGAGTGTTTTGGATTTTGTTCATTTTAATAGGTATGTAGTAGTATCTCATTCTTTTAATTCACTGTTTTCTAATTACATATGATGAGCATCTTTTTATGTGCTTATTTGCCATCTGTATATCTTCTTGGTAACATGTCTATTCAGGTCTTTTGCTTTTTTTGTTGTTGTTTTGTTTTTTGTTTGTTTTGTTTTCTATTTATTATAGAGAGAGACAGCCCAAGCAGGGGAGGGGCACAGAGAGAAGGAGAATTAAGCTAAGCAGGGAGCACAACTCTGCAGTTTATCCCAGGACCTTGAAATCATGACCTGAGCCAAAAGCATCACTTAACCTATTGAGCCACCCAGGAGCTCCTGCTATTTTTTTATTGGGGCTGTTTGTTTTCTTGTTGAGTTTTAAAAGTTCTTTGTATATCTTAGATAATAATTCATTATCATATCTGTCTTTTGCAAATGTTTTCTCCCAGTCTGTACCATGTCTTCTCATTTTTATGACTGGGTCTTTTGCAGAGCAGCAGGTTTTCTTTTTTTTTTTTCCATTTTTTTAAAGATTTTATTTATTTATTTGACAGACAAAGATAACAAGTAGGCAGAGAGACAGGCAGAGAGAGAGGAGGAAGCAGGCTCCCTGCTGAACAGAGAGCCCGATGCGGTGCTCGATCCCAGGACCCCAGGATCATGACCTGAGCCGAAGGCAGAGGCTTTAACCCACTGAGCCACCCAGGTGCCCCATAGTTTTTCATTTTAATGAAGTCAGCTTATCAATTCTATCATTGATCCTGCCTTTGGTCTTATATCCAAAAAGTTATTGCCATATCTAAGGTTGCCTAGATTTTACCTTTTATCATCTTGTAGTAGCTTTATAGTTTTGCATTTTGCATTTAAGTCTATCATCCTTTTGAGTTAATTTTTGTGAAAAGTAGAAAATCTATGGCTAGATTTTCTTTTTTGCATATGGATATCATTTTTCAGCACCATTCATACAAAGACTCCATCACTTTTCTCCATTACTTTTTTCTTTGTTGAATATCACTTGGCTATATGGGTTAACTGCATTTGACATTTTTAATTCCTAATATGTAATAAAGAATATCTCTTTTAGAACATATTTTTGTTAATGGTATATATGATTTATTTTTTATTAACTTTAGCCTTTGACTTTGCCAAGCTCATTTGTATTCTGATAGTTTTGCATGATTTGAGGATATTTTAGATAATCGTGTTACGTGTAAATAGTGCCACTTAGTTTCTTTCTTTTCAAAACTTATTCTGTGTGTATATTTTCCTTACCATATTGCTCTAAAACTTCCCCTGCGTTCTTGAATAAACATTGTGAAAATAGAGATACTTCTCTTAATCTAGATAAATCATGTTATAATTCATTTTAAGTACAAAGTTTAATGTATGTTAATATCATTAAGGAAGATGATATGATGATGATCATAAAGCAGTTACTTTATAGTCACAGATTACTAAGTGTTTCCATCATGAATCAGTATTTCATTAAAGACTGAATCTCTCAGACCGAGATAATTTTTTCCTTTTACCTTTAAATGTAATGAATATACTGATTAATTTCTAAATATTTAACTACCTCTACAATCATAAAATAAGTCCTATTGGTTATGACATATAATTAGTTTTATATATCTCTGGATAATATTAGATAACTTCGAAACTTTTTGCACTATTCTTTTTTTTTTTTTTTTTTTTTGCCCTATTTTATGAGAATGATTGCCTTGTAATACTCCTTTCTTTTAATATCCTTGACAGGTTTGGGGCCAAGTTCATGCTTCTCTAATTCAAAAAAGAGTTAAGGTTTCTCTCATTTTCTATTTGCTGAAAGAATTTGTGTAAGGTAGAATTTTTTCTTTTTTTTTTAATAAATACTTGGGAGTTTTTAACAGCAAGACCATCTGGTCCTGGAGATTTCTTTGAAGGGAAGATATTTAATCTTAGATTTATTTTCTTTAATATAAATCATATTACTGATATTTTATACTTCTCTCAGATTTATTGAAGTTTCTTCCCAAAGTATTTCTGCACTTTAACTAAACTGACAATTTTATTGGCAAAAATCTCTAACATAATTAATATCTCTACTACTTTAATATCTGAACATTTACATTGATATCCTAATTTTGCAACAGATATTAATAATGTTTTCTCATATTTCTTCTTGATCTGCCTACCTATTTATGAATTTTATTGCTTTCCTCCAAGACCCAGCACTGGTGGTATTCATTTTCTAGTTTATTTTCCATTTAATTGACTTTTGTTATTATCTCTGTTATTTTCTTTCAATTATTTTCTTTGAATAAAATGTGATTTTTTTTTCAGTTTCTAGCTTATAATAAGGAAATATTGATTTTACATCTTTTGTGAAGAGCCAATGTGAATTTTTCTTTGTTCCCTGTTCGTACTCAGACATTTTGACTTCTTGTTCTCTTTGTGTCTTTTTCTAACTTAATCCCAATGTTAGAAACACTTTGTATGATTACATTTATTTAACAAATTTTGGGAATTTTCTATGTTCATCTGAAAATGTGTTTTCCTTTATATAGATTTGTATAAGGTACAATACTCTACACATCAGGTACATCATTTGCTGATCATGTATTTAAAATTCTTGTGTATTTAAATTATTAGCCGGGTGCCTGGGTGGCTCAGCTGGTTAAATGTCTGCCTTTGGCTCTAGTCCTGATCCTGGGGATCTGGGATTGAGAATCACATTTTGCTCCCTGCTCAATGGGGACCCTGTTTCTTCAGCTCTCCTGCTCCTTCCTCTTGCTTGAGCTCTCTCTGTCAAAAATATAAATAAATAAAATTAAAATTAAAAAAAAAAACTTAAAAAAAGTAAAAAAAAATTATTAGCAATTTGAGAAAGTTAAAATGTCACATTACAAATATGAACTCTTCAAATCTACCTTTAGCCAATATCTTTGTGTATTGTGAAATAAGATTATTTGACAGAGATTTAGATCTTCCTTTTTAATTGACACCTTTATCATGAATTTGTTTTTATCTATAATAGTAATAGCTTTAAAGTGTCTGACTTAGTATCACCAAATCAACTTCCTTTTGTTTATTGTTTGCATAATACAACTTTTCTTTCCTTACATGTTTTATTTGGCATTACTTTATTTCCTATTAAAAATATTACCATAGGGGCACCTGGGTGGCTCAGTGGGTTAAAGCCTCTGCCTTTGGCTCAGGTCATGATCCCAGGGTCCTGGGATCGAGCCCCCCATTGGGCTCTCTGCTCAGCAGGAAGCCTGCTTCCCCCCTCTCTCTGCCTGCCTCTCAGCCTACTTGTGATCTCTGTCTGTCAAATAAATAAATAAAATTTAAAAAAAATTACCATATATTAGCCTGTTATACGTTTACCTTTTTAAGCTTGTTCCCTTAAAATTAAAACTAGCATTCCTGATTAATTACAGTTTTATACAAAGAATTATTTTTACCTTTTCCTTGGTAATGCTGGAGTAGTTAACTTTTCTACTTCCACAGTAGTGATAGAACTTAAGAAATATTTTAGTACTATGTATTTCCTTCATCTTTGCCTTTTATTGTTATATTACTTAATTTCTATATGTATTTCAAATTCCCAAAATGTTTTAATCATTTTGACTGTGTAATTTCAATTTAATGATCTTAAAAATGCTAACGTTCTCTTTTGCCTTCTCAAAGCTGCTGTTGACATACTCAAGAATCTTTCATGTTAGCTGTTATAACTTTTCAAATAGAGACTTTCTTTTTAAAAAGTAATATCTATCTTATTGACATTTTTTACTTGGTGAAAAACATTCTTATACTTTTCCTTAACTCTTTAGACACAGTTTTCTATATTTCTTTATATATACTTTAAATAGCTGATTTAAAATCTTTTTCAACAAAATCCAACATCTCAGCTTCTTCAGGGACATTTCCTACTGCGCGCTTTATGTTTTCTTGTGTGTGAGCTATACTTTCGGATTTCTTGATGTGTCTTAGAATTTTTTTATTGGTAACTTTATTTTAAATACTGTGGCAAGTCTAAAAGTCAGAACTGTCCCTTTCCACAGCATTTAATTGTCTCTCTTGGTGGTTGGTTTTTGTTTAGTGGTTTTTCTGAACTAACTCTGCAAAGCTATAGTTTTTGGCATGTGTGTCCCTAAGGTCTCTGCTTAGTTACCTGACTATTCAGCTAGTAAGTAGAGGTAGAGATTTCCTTGAAGATCTAAAAACAAGTCTCCTACTCCTTTCCAAGGAGTTTACTGGGTATTTTGGGGTACACCTTTAACACTCTGTCAGGCTTTTTACAACCCTGTCTTAGACTTCCTTCCTCTTTGGGCAGACTCAAAGTTAGAGGCATGAGTTTAGTGCCTTCTTGGGTCTTTCCCAGGCATGTACACAACTCTGCTCATAGGTACAGTCCTATTCCTATTCCTAAGAATATGTTAGAACTTTTCAAAGGTCCCTGTGAAACTCTTATTCCCCAGCTTCCTTTCTTAGGCTTTTTGATTAGTTTATTCTTTGCTGTGATTATTACTGACTACTTCAGGCAACGTTAAAAAATTGCCTTTGACTATTTATGACAAATGCTCCTGGGGACAATTCTATTCACTTTGGGAGAGCCTGAGTGAGGTCCAATAAGACAGAGTTTCCCAGTAGAGTCTTTCAGGGAACAATTAACATCTTAAGGACAACAAATCTCCAGGAATATGATTTTTGGGGGGGCTCTAAAACTTATTCACCTTTTTAATTCTTTTATTAACATATAATGTATTATTTGTTTCAGGGGTACAAGTGTATGATTCATTAGTTTTACACAATTCACAGTGCTCACCAGAGTACATACTCTCCCCAGTGTTCATTACCCCACCACCTCATCCCTCCCACCCTCCTCCACTCCAGAAACCCTAGGTTTGTTTCTTGAGATGAAGTTTCTTATGGTTTGTCTCCATCTTGGGTTTTGTCCCATTTCATTTTTTTCTCTCTTCCCCCATGATCCTAGGAATATGATTTTAAAGGACTTCCAATCTTTTTTTGCTCCCACCATTGGCTGAAAGGTGTTTGTGTTCACTATGATTGCCTGACTGCTGGTTTTCAAATTTTCCATTAAGCTGTAGAAGAGGAGATAGCAATAGAGCAGGTTAAAATACCATGACAATCATTGTACTTATTGACATTAAGTCTTTGTTCTTTAATACATGCTTCCCAGGTTGCTGCAAGCCTTTGATTAATTTCCATGATTCTAAAAAAGTTGATTTTGACGCTTTTTGCAAGTGTTCTCAGTGCTTTTATTGAGATTATTTTTTGAGGTACTTCCTCTACCATTTTTGTTGCCATTCCTACAAGATTTTATTTTTTTAAGTATTGAACATGATTTATTCAAGGTAAAATCTCAAACCAGTGAGAAAGCCATTAATGTAATCTTCTTTTTCCTAAGCGTTCTGGGTGTTAGGCCATAGTGTGTACTGAGTTTTGACTTTTGATTTTTGTTTCCAAATTTCGCTTGGGTATTTAATTATAGTTCATATTAATAAGATAGTCAACTTCACATTCTGTGTCCTGTCACATATACCAACTAGTTGTTTTTTTTTTTTTCCTATAGCAAGAACATTCAACATGAGGTCTATACTTTCTACAAAATTTTTTAGTGTACAATACAGTATTGGTAACTATTGGCACAATGTTGTACAGCACATCTCTAGAATGTACTTATCTTCTATAACTAAAACCTTATACCTATTGAACAATATCTTCTCACTTCCTCCTCTCCCCAGACACCAGCAACCCACCATTCTGTTCTCTGCTTCTACAATTTTGGCTATTTTAGGTACCTCATATAAACAAAATCATAAGGTTGATTTTTTAATGTTAAAGTAGCTTTATATCCCTGAGATAAATCTTAGTTTGTCAGGATATACTATGATTTTTAGATATTGCTTGATTTAATATGGTAAAATCTTCTAAAAGAATTTAACAACTGTTTTTGTAAGGAATATTGGTATGTACTTTTTTATCTTAGTGTTGTGTTTGGTTTTGGTATTGGTGTTATACTGGCTTTATAGAATGAACTGGGAAATATCCCCTTACATTTAATATCCAAAAGCAAATTTTGTTAAAGAATTGTTATTGTCTTCCTTAAATCCTTGGTTGAATTCACCTGTGAAATCATCTGGCCCTTGAGCTTTCTTTCTGGAAAACTTTTAAGCTACTATTGCATTTTTTAAAAATACATGAGACCTATTCAGGTTATCTATTACATCTATATCACTTTATATATAAGAACCTTACAATAATATATTTCCACATCTTTCCTTCCAGCTTTTGTTATATCATTATCATATATTTTATTTGCACATGTACATGAACCGCGTACTACAATGTTATTGTTAAATACTTATTTGTCTTTTAAAGAGATTAATGTAATACAAAGTACATCTTATGAATAAGTTACAAGAACAGAAGACACAGCATAGAGAATATAGTTAATGGTATTATAATAGCATTGTATAGTGACAGATGATAGCTATACTTGTGAACATAGTATAACATACAGATATTGAAGATAAAGAAAATTTCCATCACTACAAGGATACTTTGTTTCTCATTTATAACTACATCTCCCCCTTTCCATCTGCCACTGTTGCTAATGCTTTACAACCACTAATTTGTTCTTTATATCCATAATGTTGTTTTTTCAAAGATGTTATTTTAATGGATCATACGGTATGTAACATTTTAGCTGCCTTTTATCAGTTCCCATTTTGAGACTTCAGGAGTTCCCTGTCCACAGTATATGGGAGGCAATCTCTCAAGTCTTAAGGTTCCTATGTAATTCACCTTCCTTTTACCTTTCTTTCTGTGCTTTATTGTTATGTTATGTCTAGAGTGTTTTAAGCTGTAATGGGGAGGACTTGGGGAAAAAATAGGACTGTTCCATATTTGCCAAAATGCAACATGTCCTTTATTAAAAAGGATTTAGTGTTCATGAGGTAATCATATTCACTTTGGTTTGCTTCCCCTGAATATCAAATACTAGCTTCCATTATTAGAATACTTTGTAGAACATGTAACTATCTTTCAATCTTGAATCATAAAATTTAAAAGATGTAAAACATACGTTTTATTTTCTGTAATTTGCTCTTCATTTTCTAAGTGATCACTTATTTGCATTTCTTTGTTATCCAAGAAAAACTACCTTTTTAAAAATTAAATCAACAGACACATCTTATTATTAATCATAATTCTCTTTATGTAGAAATTTACAGTTTATAAGATTTTCATATATTTTAATAATAGAATTCTAGCACTTTAACATACATTTAAAATACATATATATTTGTCTCTCTTGATATTAATGGTACCCTTTGATTTGTCCTTGTGTTTTTATTGCCATAGAATTAGACAAACTCATTTGGTTTTTCATAACTTTCTAGCAGTAAGGAATGGTATATGTTTTCCAGAATTCAAATGAGGCAACAGTTCAGGATCAGGAGTAAGCTATCAGTTGGCAAGAATGAGTAATCAAAATACCACAGGATAGACATAATTCCAGGAAAAGTTCCTGGCCCAACTTTCGCCTTACTATTCACCTTCCAAATTTGAGCAGCTTGGACTATCTCTAAGAGTCTATGTTTTGTTGTGTCTGGTATTATTATGACTGGAAAAAAAAGTGAAAGTGCATGTGTCAATTGAAATTGTTTCTCTTTTTTTTCCTCTATCAAGAAGGAGAAAGTCCTCAGAAAAATAGTCAGCAGATGGCTGTATCTGCAAGTTTGTTTGTTTTTCTGTCAGCAGTCAAAATGACGTGGCTAGAGTGCTAACAAGATCAAGGGAAATCATTTCAAATGAAAATAAATGAGTATCTGCCTTGAGAATAGCTAGAACTATTCTATGTTGGGATGGCTCTTCATTCATGCCACCCTTAATCTTTAAAGGCAGACTATGAGAAAGCAATTAGGAAATACTATAAATCTTTGTTATAATATAAATAATACTGTATACCTTATATATTATACAATATAGTAATATACAATATACCAGGAGATATATATATATATATATATATAATATATATTACATGTATATTGTATATATAATATATAAGTGTATGTATATATTTATAATGTATATAAATGTAATATACAATATTATTTCAAGGAAATCTTGGTTTCCTTTGAATAGTTTTTCTTCTCTTTCTTCATGAAATAGATTGTATATATTTTATTCTATTTAGTTTTTTAAGTTAGCTTCATGTACTTTCAAGAAACAATAAGCAACTTCCTAATATTGTGAATTTTGTAATTTATGGTCAATTAGTTTTATTAAAGATGTTTCTAGTATTCTATTTCTTATTGAATGTTTTACTTATGTAAAACTTAATCATAGGAGTTATTCCCTAAAACAAATTAACAAAACTAACAAAAGCTATTGTAGATAATGTAGTATGTTGCTCAGACTCTGCTCCCACCTCCCTCAAGATCTAGCACTCATTCATTTGCTGGTATTGTTGTCAGCTGGATATTCTCAAATGATACCCTCCAGAACAGTTGTCTTTTTTTTTTTTTTTTTTTTAAAGATTTTACTTATTTATTTGACAGAGAGATCACAAGCAGGCAGAGAGGCAGGCAGAGAGAGAGGAGGAAGCAGGCTCCCCTAGAGAGCAGAGAGCCCGATGCGGGGCTCGATCCCAGGACTCTGAGATCATGACCTGAGCCGAAGGCAGCGGCTTAACCCACTGAGCCACCCAGGCGCCCCCAGAACAGTTGTCTTGAATGGAGGAGAGCTGTCTTCCCCAGGTTGCCCTTATCAGGGATAGTTCATATAAAATGGCTGATAAATCAGGTTGTTACAGCATTGCCCCTGTTTCAATGCAAGCAACTCTGCAAAACTATCTCAGATCCAGAGCTCCCTGTAGGAACCACTGAGATCTTCCTTTTGACTGCCAAATCTCATTTTTTTTCAAATTCTTCTTCAGATAATGAGATGATCTTGAGAGCATAGCACTCCTGAGTACTTCTTATACATGGCTTTACATTTCAGTTCTTTCTCAGTCTTCTCCAGTTCTTCGAGAGTTGAATTCTAGATCCTGGCTTGTCTGCCTAGCAAGGTCAAGGCCCAGATTGGGAGGAAGTGGGATCTTAGAATATGGTGTGGAAATATCTGATTTTTAAATTCCTAGATTCCTTTGAACTTTAAGTATGCAGAAATTATCCACCCTTCTATTAAGCTAATGTTTCCCAGTTAAGTGAAGATTTAATGTCTCTGCCTTGTAAAAGAACATATTCCAAAACTTAAAGATCTTCCTCCTTATTTCCAATGACCACCAGAACAATAACTAAGTCACAACATATTTGAGCCAGATATGTCCTGATCTACTAAAAGAGCTATAAGACCTGGTTAATATTTATCAACTAGAATCAAGATAATATTTATGAAACATAATCTTGAGGTTCTAGGTTAAGGTGATGAGACATAAGATTGGATTATTCTGAGTTGGGATGGCATTTTGTTCATGTTACATTATGGATAAGGAAAATGGAGAGTATATTTATTAGGGGACACTTTCCTGGTAAAATATCTGGATGATGTTCTAGTATGGTTCTCGGAAGCTTTAAAAAAGAGACAGCCCATAATAAATCACATAAATGATAGTACTATCTTGACAGATATTGTATAAAGTAATCAAGATCTAAAGTAGACATGTTAAAATGGTTACAATATGTAATGCTGAAAAATTTGATGAATATTTTCTCCAAGAGGGTTTCAAGAACACTCATTTCACAAAGGCATGAGGAATGTCTAGAGGAGAGGGCTCCAGGATCACTAAGAAGCTGTATTAGTCATCTTTTGTAGGTCAGGGCTAGAAGGTTCATAGGCTTGCCCTCATTCTGGTTGGTTAAGCTACACTCAGTAGGGCTAATTTGGACTCCTCTCCACCTGAATGGACAACCAGTTCATCTTAACTGGAATCAATACATATTCCAAGCATAGGTTTGGATTTCCTTCCCTCAGGTCTTCTGTTAACATTACTATCTAAGGGCTTAGTGTGTGTTTGATCCTATAGAACATTGTATCAGAACCAAGGTCTCATTGAATAGGAAGATAAGTGTTGCAATTAGCAAATAACTATTGTATCCCCTTGTTTTATTGCATGCCATGCCAAGAAAACTACCAGTATGATAGAGATACTTTTCGAAGATGTGTTGAGCAACCAGCTTGGAGATATTAACCCACAAGGATTACCTACTGTCCTTAAAGATATTTTGTACACATTCACACACACACACACACAATTATCATTATGTTTGTTGGATCTGGAACATAGATGTGGAAATAGGAATGGATCCACCTACCATCACTTTCAGTGATTCCTTGTGACATATCAAGCTTTCTATGCCTACTCTTCTAGTACCCAGAGTAGAAATATTTTCCTTAGGACATATAGAATCCCATTAAACTTAAACTTTAGATATTTGCACATATCCTGGATTTATTGTACTAAGAGACTAGTAGGCAAAGGTGGGGGTGGTATCACCATTCTGGCAGGGTAACTATCAACGTCAAGAAGAGGTGGAGATGCTTTTAGGCAATAGGAGAGGCAAGAATTTGTTTGATACCTGAGTGATTCACTTAAGTATGTTTGGGTATTTCCTTGCCCAGTTTGGATAGGAAAAGGAAATGGTATGGTGACTAAGGGCTCAAACTTCTTAGTAAATAGAATCTGTATAACCTTAACTGACAGGTCACCCAGATGAGCAGAGTTGCTAGCTCAGGATGAGTGGAATCTATATTGAGTAGTAGAGGAGGAAATAACATGGAGCAGTTGTAGCCACAAGATAAACCATAGTGGAATACAGTTTATTCACAAATTTTGTACATCCTCCTGATAAAGAGGCACACCAGAATCCTAGGTTAGCTCTATCCAGAACTTACTCACAAAACAATGTAGATTCAGTGACATAGGGGCAGAATTCACTGGATTACCCTAAACCTTCTGTCCACACTTATTTTGGACTTAAGCACTCATTTCCCTAGCTGCTCGGGGTGTTGCTGGCTGATAGTTGTCAACCGAAGTTTTCTTTGGAAATTGCTTATGCTTTAAAGAATTGCCTTCTTCACTGTCAGATATCATCCCCAAAGATGACTCATATCCAATGACTGTCTAATCAGGAAATTTGAGGATCTTGTCCCTTTGCTATAATGTGGCATAATTCTGTAGGACTCTCTCTCTTCTAGAGTTTCCCAAATGACTGAGGTCATAGTTGTAACTGCATCACAGTTCAGATTCCCTCTTTGCCAAATCCTGCTTCCTTCATTCCCTAACATTTTTGATTCAGAATACTCTCCATTAAACTTCCTAACTGCATCTCAGAGACTTTTTTTCTGGGAAATTCCATCTGCATCCAGTGAATAGAATTGTGAACCTCAAAAAATACATTCGAGTCCTAATATCTGGTAGCTATGCATGTGACATTGTTTAGAAATAGGGTGTTTTCAGGGGCACCTGGGTGGCTCAGTGGGTTAAAGCCTCTGCTTTCAGCTCAGGTCATGATCCCAGGGTCCTGGGATCAAGCCCCGCATCGGGCTCTCTGCTCAGCAGGGAGCCCACTTCCCTTCCTCTCTCTCTCTCTCTGCCTGCCTCTCTGCCTACTTGTGATCTCTCTCTGTCAAATAAATAAATAAAATCTTTAAAAAAAAGAAATAGGGTATTTTCAGATGTAATTAAATTCATGCTGGATTACTGGATTAAGACAAACTCTAAATTCAATGATGCATCCTTATAGGTAAGGTGATATACTGAGACAGATACACAGAGGACACATATAAGGAAGAAGGACAGGGGACCATAGATTGGTGATTAGAGTGATTAGAGTGATACAGCTACAAGCCAAGGAAGACTTGGGGCCACCAGAAGATTGAAGAGGCAAGGAAAGTTTCTTCCTCTATCTTTAAAAAAGAATGTGATAATTACCTTTCTCTAGTCTTAGAAAACTAACATGCTTCAACAAAAGCCAAGGGAAAACAATAGGTCTATTTTTTATAGGCATTTTGTAAAACAGGTGGAAGTTAATCAGCTTCCTGAAAAAGTTGGCCCTACACTCTCAGAAGAGTGAAGAGAGAAATAGTGTCAGACATCAGAGAATTAAGAAAAGTAAGTTTGAGTGAATAGTGAAAAAATGCTGAAGAAGAATCTTTGTTCTTATTAGTAGTTAGTAACAACTATTGAAATTAACTGTATCAGACACTGAACTAATCTTTAGGGCTTGAAAGAGGGAACTCAAGTATGAAGGTTAATTTTATGACGTGTCAATTTGAGTGGGCCACAGGATGCCTAGATTGGTTAAACACTATTTCTGAGTGTGTCTGGAAAAGATTAGAATTTGAATTGGTGAACTCTGTAAAGCAGATGGCCCCCCTCAATATGGGTGGGCATTATTCACTTGATTGGCGACCTGAATATAGCAAAAAGGTCAAAGAAACTTGAATTCACTCTCTGCCTATTTGAGCTGGGACATCAGTCTTTCCCTGCTCTCCTCACTCCTGAGTCTTAGGCTTCCAACCTGAATCTCCACCATTGGTTCTCTGATTCTCAGACCTTCAAATTGCTGTCACTGGCCTTTCTGGGTCCCCTACCTGCAAAAGATAATGGGACCTCTTAATCTCCATAATCATGTGAGTCAATACTTTGTAATAAATACATACAATAAATATTTATGTATCTTCTGCTGGTTATGCTTCTCTGTAGAACTAATATACTAAGGTTGGCATAAAGAAATTTAAAACAGTATTAAGGCATCCCATATACATTGAGCCAACCTTTCTCATTAACATTTCATTTAAATGTATGAGGATTCTCCTTTAGACGGTAAGTATGTTTAGCTATTGGGCTTTCAATGTCCCTATTTAGGGAAAGATCATGTCATTTTCTTTAGTTTCCAGTGGTAATATTACTCATTGATCTTAAATCAATTTTGAATAGTGTGTCATGGATAATGGAGACCAAATTTACAAAAGACTTTTTCTTGGGGTGCCTGGGTGGCTCAGTCAGTTAAGCATCTGTCTTCAGCTCAGGTCATGATTCTGCGGTCCTGGAATCAAGTCTTGCATCAGACTCCTCGCTCAGCAAGGAACCTGCTTCTTTCTCTCTCTCTGCTGCTCCTCCCCCTGCTTGTGCTCTCTTGTGCTCTCTCTCCAAAATAAATAAATAAAATCTTAAAAAAAAAAAAAAGACTTCTTCTTTGTTGTGATATAAATTACATTTTTATAATGCACCATTTTTAAGTGAGTTGAAAACTTCAGATCTTCCTGGGCTCATGTTAGAATAGTAGTATGGGTGATGGCAATATTTTTCTCCTAAATAATACACCAAACAGTATGAAGAAAATATAAGAAATGAGAGTTTAACAAATTCTGATATGTTTTGATATAAGTTATCATGGATGGAACCAAAGTGTCTTAGTTCCTTGAGATTCTTTACCAAATATATTATAGAGTTAACATCTTTTTTAAACATCAAAAATTTAGTCCTTTACTTTGGTATGTTTGATAGATCAATTTTACTTCTATCACATAGAGCTGTTGGGATAGTCCATATCACCTGTGTTTTAGAGATCACATCCTCAGTAGAGTAATGCAAGAAGGGATCTTAACAAAATTATCTTCATGAAAGCATCATCTAATCTGAACTTATTTTGGATTGATTCAATCCAATTTGAATAGGACTAGAGAGATTATACCTCTTCCCACTGTTCAATCTCTGAGACATTCACATACATTTATTGTTTGTCTTCTTCAGGATACTGCTTAGAATAACAAGCCTATGTCTTGGATAGTTCTGCAATCATCTCCCCCAATCTGTTTCTGAAAAGATAAATTTCACTATGCAGGTGATAATTTACCCTTAGTATTTGTCTCTTTCAAAAGGGCTATACCTCAAAACAAAAATATCTGTGGTTTAGTGCTATCTTTGGGGCTTCTTAACTCAGAGTTTTAGCTTTGTAACATCAAATCTATCAAAGGTCCCCCCACATTAGCAAACCTAATATCAGGATATGGAGGATTCTTGGAATTGGTAACAAAAACAAATGTGCTTATTCTTAGACCCCACTAATTGCTTCTGGGAACTACCAATCTTTTCTCTGTATCTATGAGCTCAGCCTTCATTTCTTTCTTTCTTTTTTTTTCCTTTGTTTTAGATTCCACATACAAGTGAGATTGTGCAATATTTATCTTTCTCTGTCTGACTTATGTTACTTAGCATAATGTTCTCAAATTCCATCCATGTGGTCAGAACTAGCAATATTTCCTTCTTTTTATTGCTGAATAATATTCCATTAACAGACATTTAGGTTCTTTTTATATCTTGACTATTATAAATAATGCCACAATAAACACAGGGATGCATATATCTTTTCAAGTTCCCGTTTTTATTTTCTCAACATAAGTACCCAGAGTAAAATTACTGAATCATTTGGAGTTCTATTTTTAATTTATTTTTGGAGGAACTTCCATACTGTTTCCCATAGTGGCTGCAATAATTTACATTCCTACCCGCAGTGTACAAGGGTTCCCTTTTCTCTCCACCCTTGCCAATACTTGTTATTTCTTGTCTTTTTGATAATGGCCATTCTAACAGGTGTGAAGTGCTATCTCATTGTGTTTTTAATTAGCTTTTCTCTGATTAGTAGTGGATGTAGAGCATCTTTTCATATACCCATTGACCATCTGAATGTCTTCTTTGGAAATGCTGTCTATTCAGTTACTCTGCCCATTTTTAAATTGGGTTGTTTTTCTATTAAGTTGCATGAGTTCTTTATATTTTTTGTTATTAAATGCTTATCAGGTATATGATTTACAAATATTTTCTCCCATTTGGTAGGTAACCTTTTGATTTTATTGATGATTTCCTTTCCTGTGAAGATGCCTTTTAGTTTGATGTAGTAGCACTTGCTTATTTTAGTTTTTGTTGGCTTTGTTTTTAGTGTCAAATCAAAAAAAATTATCAAGACATATAAAGAAACTTACAGGTTATGTTTTCTTTAAGAGTGTGATGGTTCACATCTTGCTTTCTATTTCTTTGATCCATTTTAAGCTAATTGTGTATGGTATAAAATAATAATCCAGTTTCATTAATTTACATGTAATTGTCCAGGTACCAACAAAATTTATTGAAGAAAATGTCCTTACCTTATTACAGTTTTTTGGCTTTTTTGTCATAAGTTAATTACCATATATGTGGGGGGTTTTGCTGTGATATTTCTTCCATTGGTCTATGTGTCCGTTTTTATACTAATACCATACTGTTTTGATTGTTATAGCTTTGTAATATACTTTGAAGTCAGGAAGTTTGATGCCTCTGACTTCATTCTTTTTACAATCACTTTGGCTGTTCAGAATCTTTTTTGATTCCATACAAATTTTGGGATTGTTTTAGTTCTGTGAAAAATACCCTTAGAATTTTTATTAGGATAACATTAAATATGTAGATTCTTTTGGGTAATACAGATATTTTAACAGTTCTTGCAATCCATGAGTACTGAATACCTTTTTATTTCTTTGTGTGTCTTTTGCAATTCCTTTCACTAACAGTATTGCTATGGTAGTATTACTAATGGTATTATACTATCCAGGGTATAGATCTTTTACCTCCCTGATTGCATTGTTCCTATATTTTATTCTTTTTGATTTTTTAAATTTCTCTTTCTGCTACATTATTATTGATAGAAACACATCAGATTTCTGTATTTTGATATTGTATCCTCCAACTTTACTGAATATGTTAATTAGTTCTAATGATTTTTAGTGCAGTCTTCAGAGCTTTTTATATATAATAATGTTATGGGCAAATAGTGACAGTTTTGCTAATTTGGATGCCTATTGTTTCTTTGAATAACCAATTGTGTTGACTAGGACTTCCAATATTATATTGAGTGAAAGTGGCAAGAGTTGGCGTCCTTTTCTTGTTCCTGATTGTACAGGAAAAGATTTCAGCTTTTCATTGTGAATACGATCATAGCTGTGGGCTTGTCATATATGGCCTTTAATATGTTGAGATATATTTCCTCTAAACCCTCTTTATTACAAATTTTTATCAAAACTGAATGTTGAATTTTATCACATGATATGTCTGCATTCATTGAGTTGATGATATGATTTTTATCCTTCAACTTTAATGTGGTGTTTGACACAGATTAATTTTTGATTGTTAAACTATCCTTGCATCCCTAGAAATTTCAATTTGATCATGATGTATGACCTTTTGAATGATCCTTTTAATATATTATTGAATTGAATTTGCTGATAATTTGTTGAGGATTTTTTTTAATCTTTGTTAATCAGGGAAACTGACTTATAATTTCCTTGTGGAGTACTTGTCCGATTTTGTTATCAGAGAAAGGCTGGCCTTATAAAATATGTTTGTAAGTGTTTCCTCCCCAAATTCTATTTTCTTGAAAGAGTTAAGAAATATTAATATTAGCTCTTCAAATGTTTGGTAGGATTCACCAGCTAAGCCATCTGATTCTGTACTTTTGTTTGTTGAAAGGTTTTATAAGGAAATTTTAAAAGATTTGAACTACTCTGCTAAATATGATAATAAACTAACAGATGGTATGTCAGGCAGACTGAAAGAAACATAACTGAACCTAAATAATATGAATTTGTTCTAAGTATCATGGTTTAGTGATTTTCTTTGCTAGTGCCAGGCAACATCAGAAAGAAAGCAAAAGATTACCTGGTTTATTCTTGTTATGATTTTATTTTGATATAATTAAATATAAGAATCAGGAAAATAGATCACCATTGATGGGAGATATTTCAAATCCTAGCAAGAGATGAGTTCATATATTCTTTCATAGATTTCCATGTATAAAAATATTTAAATGATGGGACGCCTGGGTGGCTCAGTTGGTTAAGCAGCTGCCTTCGGCTCAGGTCATGATCCCAGCGTCCTGGGATCGAGTCCCACATCGGGCTCCTTGCCCATCAGGGAGCCTGCTTCTTCCTCTGCCTCTGCCTGCCATTCTGTCTGCCTGTGCTTGCTCTCTCTCCCTCTCTCTCTCTCTGACAAATAAATAAATAAATAAAAATCTTTAAAAAAAAAAATAAATAAAAAAAATAAATAAAAAATAAAAATAAAAAAAAATAAAAAAAATATATTTAAATGATAAGCATGTTATGTGGGGGAGGTTGGGTCAAAGGTTTTCTACGTTCTAGTAGGAGGAAGGACAATAATAAGTGAAAGTAAGGAATAGAAAGAGGTAAAATAAAAATAGTGGAACACAATGGAAAGTTGTCAATGAAAAGCATTAACACTGACTATCAGAATTTTATGATTAATAAGTGAAGTCAAAAAAACATATAGCTCAGTTAAGTGTTGATTATAGATAACTAAATTATACAAATGGAATTTCATAGAAGATAAACCTAATCAAATATACACATTGAGATAGGATTAGAAACCAGTAAGTGGATTTGAAATATGAGAAAAGTCATAAAAGGCTTAGAAACTAAATGGATTGGGGAAACATGCCTTTTAAACTTCCTGGAAGACTCTTCGTGTAGCCCTGCCAACCTCCCCCCTGATAACCATCTGTTTGTTCTCTATAGTTAAGAATCTGTTTCCTGGGGCGCCTGGGTGGCTCAGTGGGTTAAGCCGCTGCCTTCGGCTCAGGTCATGATCTCAGGGTCTTGGGATCGAGTCCCGCATCGGGCTCTCTGCTCAGCAAGGAGCCTGCTTCCCTCTCTCTCTCTCTCTCTCTGCCTGCCTCTCTGTCTACTTGTGATCTCTCTCTGTCAAATAAAAAAAAAAAAAAAATTTTAAAAAAAAAAAAAAAAAAAAAAAAAAAGAATCTGTTTCCTGGTTGGTCTCATTTTTTTTTTCTTTTGTGAGTTGGTTTTGTTTCTTAAATTCTGCATATAAGTGAAACCATATGGTATTTGTTTTTCTCTGACTGACATTTCACTTAGCCTTATAACTCTCTAGAACAATCAATATTGCTACAAATGGCAAGATTTCTTTCTTTTTTATGTCTGACTAGTATTCCATTGTGTGTGTGTATCATACATACATACATACAAACAACATCTTCTTTATCCATTCATCTATTGATTGACATTTGGGCTGTTTCCATAATTTGGGTATTGTGAATAATGTTGCTATAAACATAGGAGTGCATATATCCCTTCAAATTAGTGTTTTTATTTTCTCTGGGTAAATATCCAAGATGTGATTACTGGGTTGCAAGGTAGTTCTATTTTTAATTTTTTGAGGAATTTCTATACTATCTTCCACAGTGGCTGGACCGGTTTGCCTTCCCACCAACGGTACAAGAGGATTCCTTTTACTCTACATCCTGGCAACACTTGTTTCTTGAGTTATTTTAAACATTCAGACAGAAGTGGGGTGAAATCTCATTGTGGTTTTGATTTGCATTTCCCTGATGATGAGTAATGTTGAGTATCTTTTCATGTGTCAGTTGGGCATGTGATTGTTTTCTTTGGAGAAACATCTGTTCATTTTTTCTCACTTTTTAATTGGATTACTTGTGTTTTTTGGTGTTGAGTAGTATAAGTACAGTCTATATTTTGGATAGTAATCCCTTATTAGATTTATCATTTGCAAATATCTTCTCCTATTTAGTAGGGTACCTTTTCACTTTGTTGATGGTTTCCTTTTCTACACAATTTTTTTTTATTTTGGTGTATTCCTAGCATTATTTTCAATCATGAATATTTCCCAGCATTATTTTCAATCATGAATATAGTAAATAACAGTTACTATACATATGAAGTAGAATACTTAAAACACAGTTTGTGATAAATTCAAAGATTAGTCAAATAAGATACTCCAGTATTGTTTTCCCATGGTTGTCAGATAGTATAAATGTTTTAGGCATATAAGGAGGATTACATTTATAGATGTGAGGCAAGAGGCCAGATATAAGATGGCAAAGATTCAGAAGTTGTTTAACCTCCATTCTCCACCTGAAGGTACCATGAGATTTCCTACAATAGTCTCACTTTCAGTCTCTTCATCTTGGCCGACAAGCTTACTCAACCTACAATCTCCTGGGAGGAGAAGAAAGCAGGGTTTGGCAATGATTAACTGTTCAGAATCTCTATTATGGAACAAACGGATAAGGGTGTATATGATATATTTTCAGATTCTGTTGAAAAGATGAGTGAATAAATGAATAAAAAGCAATACAAAATAAGGATTGTTTTAAAGCAGGAACTATGGAGGATAAACTAGCATAAGAGAGTTAAATCATTGAAAGAATGGTAAAAATAATGGAGAATGATCAATAGAAAAATGTATATGTCAATATGTCCATTTTTTCTACTACCAATTCTCCATGGGAAATGTGAAATAATTATTATAAAAGGTATATAGAGATTATTTCCATTCTTTCTTTGAAATATTAACCAAAAATATTATGTTTTTCCTCTATGGATTTTAGAAGATTTTCTTAAACAAAGGCACATTAAAGAATACACACACACACACACACACACACACACCTGTACATATGTGTGTACATACATTTATGTATATACATATATCTATTCATTTAGTCATATGTGCATATGTTTTATATGTTTATATATTCATTCACTTATTTAACTTGCTCTTAGTGTATAATCATGAACAAATATTCATTAACAAAAATGTAGGAAAGATGATTTATCAAACAATATTTCTTCTGAAAAAATTTTAAAAGTATACTTAAAAGTACATTTTATGTAACCAATGAATTGTTGAACGCCACATCAAAAATTAATTAGATTGGCTAATTGAACATAATAAAAATTTTAAAAAGAAAAAGAAAAAAGTGCATTTTTATAATGTACTGAAAATAAATTCATATAGCTTATAGAATAATTCTTAAGTGTTCTTAAAGCATATGTAAAAATAAAAGGAAAATATAATTATTTGGATAATATTAATTTAGAGATATTGAAGAATAGATTCATAGACCAATACGTATATCTTAAGACATATTTGCAAAGAAACATTTTTAATGGTAGATCAGGAAAACAGGGTCATGTAAATATTATTTCAAAACCACATTTATTTTCCTAATATTTATCTCTCTTTCCTTCCTCTGGTGTTAGGGACTTTATATAGACTACAAGTGGATGTGGTAAGTTTTTCTTAGCAAAGAAGAGCAAATCAGAATGCAAATTCTCTGGAGATCCTCTAAAGAAACAAGTCAGGTTTCTTTTGCATGCATATGGAATTATCACCTAGAGAGTAAAAGAGAACAGGGAGAAGAAGGACAAGATCTTGCATGTAATATTTGCTTAAATCTCATTACAGAGACTTGGAGATTTCAGATCTCCCAGTAGAAGCTATTATTCATTTCAAGTTCAAATATATTGCTCAAAATTTTAAGATTTTTCTGACACTTTTTATTAAAAATCCAGGTGTGCTAATTGTCCTGACTAGATCCTGCAGCATCTAAAAGGCTGTGTATTCCTGAGATTCCAAATACTTTAAAAGAATACATATGGATCACTTTCTTGGATTTGACATATTTTTAAAATCATTACAAGGAAGAGGGGCTTTATTTCTATTTCATAAATTTCATACAATCATATAGTATTATGATTCATCAGTTTTCTCTGATATATTTAAAAAATATTTTCTAATTTGTCAAATACCTAGAATGAATATGGTCTTACCCAGTCCAAGTCTTGTTTCTATGGTACAGATAACCAACATTATATTCACTTTCATTGGATGTGAATTCATTTTGTTCACTTTTATGAAGTCTGATTTAGCCTACCCTAATGAACAAATATTGCTTACTAGAACATGTGGGTAAAGACTGCTTAGAGAAAATCTAGGAATAAAATTATTTAGAAGTACAATTTTCATAATTTGTCAATAACAAATCTGTAGAGCCTAAAAAATGTTGTCTCTTAATGGACCACTGAAATGAAAGCAAACTTATTTAGAGCAAATTAGTTTGGAGAGGTTGAGGCCTCAAATTTTAATTGAATGTAAATGGCACATTCAGTATGCAAGGCACCATCATTTGAACAATCTTGAAAAAGATTAAAAGAAGTCTCTCTGTTCAGGAAATAGCACATTAAAAAGCTGTGTATAGCCTAGTTATGTCAGTAAACCATATTATGTGTGTGTTAGCAGACCACCTTAGTGGATGGGATGTATTATAATCAGGATGTTTATCATACATAATTACTGAACAGGAGCTGTATTATATGGCACTGACAAACATGGATCTGTAGTTCCAGATTTATGTCCTTTTAGGTTCCTGAGCAGAGCTTGTTATGTATAAATCAGCAGAAACAGATGGACTGCTCTCTAGAGTACAATAGAGCAATGCAGGTTTTTACAGGAGAGCAAGTTTCTTCCAGCAAAACCACAGAAATATAGATGGCTAGAGAGAGAAATCCCACAAATGACCAAAAAGAACTACTGGTCACATTTAAAATTTAATTGATGTATATCAAACCAGATAAGCAGGATGTTTATGAAAAAGAAAGGGGGAGGGGAGGAAGAGAAAGGGAGAGAGAGAGAGCATACTTCTTGTTTAAAGACTTGCACAAACTTGTGTGTATCGAATAAAAATTGAAAACACAGACTCTAAAGCCACTTTTAATAGATGTGTAACTTTGGACATACGTGTTTACCTGTGATCCATTTCCTCTTCCAAGAAATAGAGATAATAACTGCACTACTCAGAGACTTGCCATAAGGATTAAATGAAATGAGGATGAAATAGCAATCTCTGTGCAAGTGTTGGCTGTAATTATTATTCTGATTTTACTGATGAGGAAAAGTCTCAGAGATTAAGAGCTTTATGCAACATTTCCCAACTAGCAAGTAATGGAGTAAAAAACAGATAACAAGTGCTTCAATTATTTGTTGCTGCATAACAAATCATCCTAACATTTAGTGACTTAGAAACAATGTATAATTTCTCACAATTCTGCTGGTTGACCCAGTGAGTGGTTCTGGTGGTCTTATTTGGGCTCACTTTGCAACTGTGTTGCCCAAGTGGATCAGCTGGACACTTGACTCAACTAGAATACTTGAAATGAGAGGGCCTTTCTTCCCAATATTTTTTTGCCTTTCTGTTTTTTTTGTTTTTTTTGTTTTTCAGGACTTCAGTTCACAAGCCACCAGTTTACAAAGGCCTTGTCACACTTCTGTTGGTCTTACATTTACTGATGTCATGTTGACCAAATCATGTCACTTGGGGCTACCCAAGGGTATAGACACCAGAAGATGTGATTTATTGGTGGCTATCATAAAATCAATTATCCTCACCTATGGACCCTAAAATTCTTTGATTTTTTTAATGTGCTTTTTTATTTATTAACTTTAGATAAGGACATTTGCAGAATATAAAATTTTGTACTTTATTAGAATGAAGAACCTCTGTGATTTGTGTGTGTGTGTGCATGTGCATGCATGTACACAAATGCTTACATAAGGAGTATAGCAGAAAATTCTTAAATTTACTGACAATGGCCTCAATTTTATTGGAAAAAATCTGTATGGTGTTCTAAAAATTTGTAGCAAGTCAAGTAATAATAATAAAATTGTTAAAGTAGGAGTTTATTCAGCTAACAGGTACATGTATATTGACTCTTACCATGCAACACTAACCTGCTAATTGATTACCTACTGATGGGTATTTGCTGACAAGAGTATATAAGGCAATGGACATTGGCTGTCATATTGAACACTTTACACATATGGAAATATAATTATCAAATAATATTTATACCTTTGTAAAATGTGCCTGTAATGAATGAATTATATACAACTGTCTCAAGTGAATTCACTTTTTTCTTTTTCCTTTATTTTTTTTGCTGTACTCCTTCATTTATACCACATGGTTTCCCTCAACAAAGTTTTTGGTTCTCTTCCCTTTAAAATGTAGATAATAATATCTATAATACTAATTTCTTTTTTATTTTTAGAATTAGAGATGGTGTACATCAAAAATATGTCCTAATGCTTGGCGCTTAATAGGCACTAAATAAATCTAGCAATTGCTCCTCTGTTTTGCTTACTACTGCTAAGGCTCTTCTCCTTAATCCCTGGTCTGTCTCCTTCCTGCCTTCCTGCCTTCCTGCTTTCCTACCTTCCTATCTTCCTTCATTCTTTCTTTTCTCCTTAAATTTTAATTCTGGTGTCTTTTGCTATGTAACATTTTAAATATTTATCTAGTAATATATAACAATACTTGCCTTTATGGCTTTGGGTTATAACATTCTTAGTATATTTACAGCCATAAACCATGTTTTTTTTTTTAATTCTCCATATTTTCTTTCAATAGTATATAGTTTTTGAAAGTGTGTATATTTTAGGGACACCTGGGTGGCTCAGTTGGTTAAAAAGTGTCTGCCTCTGGCTCAGGTCATGATCCCAGAGTCCTGGGATCGAATCCCACATCAGGCTCCCTGCTCAGCAGGAAACCTGCTTCTCCCTCTCCCACTCTCCCTGCTTGTGTTCCATCTCTCACTGTCCTTCTGTCAAATAAATAAATAAATAAAATATTTTTTAATTTAAAAAAAAGAAAGTTTGTATATTTTAAACCCACCATAATTTTAAAAGATTGTATTTGAGATGAGAGAGAGCATGAGTGGGGTGTGTGGAAGGTTTAGGGGAGAGGGGAGGAACAGGAGGAAGCAGAGGGAGAGAAAGAACCAGGCTTCCAGCTAAGCAGGGAGCCCAACCTGATGCAGGTCTTGATCCCAGGACCCCAAGGTCAGGTCCTGAGCCAAAGACAGATGCTTAACAGACTAAGTCCCCCAGGCACCCCCAAAATTTACCGTAATTATTATGGATATTTTCGGGCATATGTTTTTATAAAGTCAAGCTCTGAATTTTTGTTTTTTATATGTGTGTGTGTGTGTGTGTGTGTAGCCAATTATCATACAGCCACTAATTTGATATCATCTTTGCCATATGCTATGTTATCATTTACACATGCTTTTCTCTCTAGACCTAAGCTGTCCTATTAATGCATTTTTCTATCCTTAAACCAAAAGCACACATTTTTAATTACTGTAATGTTACCATGCTGTGACATCTGGTAGAGTTTGTTTATTTTCTCTTAAAGTACTTATTTTTTAAATGTTCTAGGATATCTTTATGTATTTTATTTTACACATGAAATTTAAAATCATTTACTACATTTCTATTGATTTTCTTCTGGAATTTTTCTCACCTAGAATTCTTTAAACAAATGTTCAATTTTCTGACTCCTCAGTTTTATGTAACTTTTTTATTATGATTTTTTTCTTTTTATACTTTGTGCTTTTTATTTTGGGTCACTTCCTTAATTGTATCTTTTATATCATATATTCATCCTTCATGTATTCATGTACTCTATTGACGAAAATGTCAGAAGTCTTATTTTAATTATATAAACTTTCTTATTCCTGATTTCTCTTATGTATAACTGACTGTTCTCTTTTTTCCCTTTCCTTTCTAAATATTTCTAGGAATATTAAATGAAATGTCTTTTTTAAGGTTTTTTCTTTGTCCTAATTTTGTATGCATTATATTTAGATTAGTTATTTTGTTTTTTTCATCTTGATCCTCTCCTTTCATGTTCTTTATCTGCCATGAATTTCTGCTAATCCTTAACTGATATTGCATATTTATTATGGGAAATTGATACTCTTTCAAAGGTAGTTAATATTATTATTAATAAAAATGGTTACTACTTATATTGTTCTTACTATATATAAGGCATTTCATAAATGTTAGCTCATTTAATATTTTCAACAACCATAGAAGGTTGGCACATGGGGTGTCTGGGTGGCTCAGCTGGTTAAGCAACAAACTTTGGCTGAAGTCATGATCCTGGAGTCCCAGGATTCAGTCTCGCATCAGGTTCCCTGCTCAATGGGGAGTCTGCTTCCTCCCTCTGCCGCTCCCCCTGCTCATGCTCTCTCTTTCTCATTCTCTCACTCTCAAATAAACAAAATCTTTAAAAAAAAAAAAAAGAAGAAGGTTGGCATGGTATCATCACCATCTTTTACACTAAGAAAATTATACAGAAAGTGTCAGAATGTGCCCAAGGCCACTTGACTATTAAACAGTAGATCATAGATTTGAATAGATATACCTGGCTTACAAATTGATCTCAACCCTTTACTAATTTTTTTCTGTAATTAATTTATCTACTCCTTAGGCAGAGTGCCAACTGATCAGCTGTTCTGTAGGATTAGTTGATAGAAATCATATAAGCAGAAGGGAATTTCCAAATGTATTATGACTACTGAAAGCTTTAATCTGGAGGTGAAGTGGTTTTCTCTATTTTCTCACTGGAATTACTTTTTTCTTATGTACAAATTCTTCCTTTATACCCAATAGGATAGTGTGAATTACTTTGACTGGGATCTGTGTCAGTGTTGGATCTCATCACTCAGTCTCCTTAAAAGATCTCCTTTCTGTAGGAAAGTGTTATAGTTTGCAGTTCTCAGGGCTTTATTATCATGAAGGCAAACATTTAAAAACCTGCTCCAAATATTCACAAAGAAAATCTGTCTAACTATTCCACAAACAGTCCTTCTTCTGATTATAATGATAATTCCCAAAGCAGTTTTTTTTTGAGGAATTGATAAACTTTATGCCATATCAGAGCTATTAAAACATAGTAATACTGTTTAACATTTTGAAGTTTCATCTATACTTCTATCCACTCTGTATCTATGTGCTTTATTATTATTAGATTAAATGTTAAAAAGGGTTTTGAGTAACATTTGTACACATCAAAATGCACAAATGTTGAATTTTTCTTATAATCTAGTGGGTTTTTTTGTATATTCAGAGTTAGTACAGCTATTACCAATAGTTTGACTTTAGAATATCTTCATGCCCCCCATTAATAAATAAAAGTCACTCCTCATATTCTCCAAACTCCCTCTTCGCCACACCATCAATATGCTTTCTGTCTCTACTGGTAAAAGACAAACTAAGGCTCATTAAAATTTTCAAGAGTTTATTTGAGCATATATCAGTTAGAATTGGACAGTACCAAACCAAGAGTTAGGAGCACTTCACCAAGAGGAGCTAGGAGACATGTTTTTGTAGAGAAGATGCAGAAGTAGATTTAAAAAAAAAGTAATTGTTATAGTTTAAAATTTATTTATTTGATTAACCAAGTTAACTGTTTGTGATTGGTTGTTCTTAATTTTCATTTTCTTGGCATTGAGTTCATCGACCTTGGCTTAGGTTTTAGTATGCTTTCTAGGCTACAAAGGCATTAAGGCCATCCTAGTCTCATTTAGTTAATTTAACATTGTAAATTTGTCTATTTTAGACATTTCCTATAAATAGAATAATGAAATGTGTGGTCTTCTGTGAATTTCTTTCCACTGGACATAATGTTCATGTTCTATATATGTTGTAGCATGTCTCAATATTTCATTTTTTTATTGCTGAATAATATTTCATGGCAAAAAAAATGCACATTTTTGTTATCCACTCATTGGTTGATGGACATTTGGAGTGTTACCAATTGTTAATTATAAAATGATTTTTTGCGTGTGCATGTTTACATTTCTACTTGGTATATACCTAGAAGTAGAATTCCTTGGACATGTGGTAATTCTGTGCTTGGCATTTTGACAAACTTCCAAACTGTTTTCCAAAATAACTGTGCCATTTTACATATACCACGAGTACAGTGTATTATGAATCTAGTTTCTCCATGTTTTCACCAACACTTGCCCTTATGCATCCTTTTGATTATAGCCAACCTAGTGGATATAAAGTGGCATCTCATTTCCCTATTTACATTTCACTAATGACTAAGGATGTTGATCATTTTCTTCATGTGCATATTGACCATTTGTGTATGTACTTTGGGGCGCCTGGGTGGCTCAGTGGGTTAAGCCTCTGCCTTCGGCTCAGGTCATGGTATCAGGGTCCTGGGATCAAGCCCCGCATCAGGCTCTTTGCTCATCAGGGAGCCTGCTTCCCCCTTTCTCTCTGCCTGCCTCTCTGCCTACTTGTGATCTCTCTCTCTCTCTCTCTCTCTCTGTCAAATAAATAAATAAAATCTTAAAAAAAAAGAAAAAACATATTCAAATCCCTTTGCTTATTTAAAAAAAATGAGTTTTGCCTTTTTACTGCTTTGTAAGACTTCTTTATATATTCTGGAAACTACACCATCATCAGATATCTGATATGCAAGTATTTTCTCCAATGATGTGTGCTGTTTATGTTTATTCTCTTCCCTGATGGGGTCAACAGTATGAAAGTCTTTAGTTACAATGAAATCTAATTTATCTTTCTTTGGTTACTAATATGTTGTAATACCTTGATTGACTTTCAAATGTTAAACCAAACTTGGATTCCTGGAATGAATTCTACTTTGTTATAAAGTGCCATTTTTTATAATCCTGTATCAGGTTTGCTAGATTCTTATTGAATTTTGTTTATAGAATTTTATTTGTTTATAGAATTTTATTGGTCTGAAGTTTTCTTCTTGCGATATCTTTGTTTTGTTTTGGTGTTAGGGTAATACCATCCTCATAAAATGAGTTGTAAAGTATTCCCTCTTCTATTTTATGAAGGAGTTTTGAAGGAGTTTGTGAAGGATTGTTATCAATTCCTCCTTTAATGTTTGTTAGAATTCACTATTGAAACCATTTGGGCCTGGACATTTTTTTTTTTTTTTTGGAGTCATTTTGCTAGCTTGTCTTTCTAGGAATGTGTTCATTTCACCTAACTTATCTAAATTTTTAATAGATGGATATTCATAGTATTCTCCTGTAATCCTTTTCATTTCTATAAAGTCATTTTTATGTCTTTTATTATTGGTTATAATAATTTGAGTTTTCTCTTTTTTTTCCTATGCCTTATCTAGCTATAGGTTTATCATTTTTAAATGTTTTTTGGAAATCAACTTTTTGTTTTGTTATTTTCTTCCAGTGGTGTTCTATTCCTTTTTTCAGTTATTTATAATCTAATCTGTATTATTTCTTTTCTTTCCCCTTGTTTTGCATTACTTTGGTCATTTTTAATTCCTTAAGGTGAAAAGTCAGTTTACTGACTGGAGATCTTTCTTATTTTTATTTCTTTATTCTATGCTATGCTATGCTATTCTATTCTATTTTTTTTTTTTTTTTTTGAGAGAGAGAGAGAGAGAGAGAGTGAGGGAATAGGATAGGAAGGGCAGGAGAAGAGGGCAAGAGAGAATCTTAAGCAGGCTCCACACTCAGGATGGAGTCCTGACACAGGGCTCAATCTCAGGACACTGAGATCATGACTTGAGCTGAAATCACGTCAAACGCTTAACTGACTGACACATCCAGGCACCCCAAGATCTTTGTGTTTTTAAATATAGATATTTATGATTACACACTACTCTTAAGTACTGTTTTAGAAGAATCTCATTAGAGTCAATATTTTATATTTTGTTTTCACTCATTTTAAATTATTTTCTAATTTCCCTTTGTCCTTCCTTGTTCTATTGTTTTTCTAAGAATGTGTTGTTTAATTTCCAGATATTTGGGAGTTCTAATTTCTTTTATTTATTAAATTTTTATTTAAATTCCACTTAGTTAACATACAGTGTAATTATAGTTTGAGGTGTACAGTATAGTAATTCAACAGTTCCATACATCACCCAGTGCTCATCACAAGTGCACTCCTTAATCTCTATCACCTGTTTCACCCATGCCCCACTACTCATCTCTCTCCTCCAGAACCATCAGTCTGTTCTCTGTAGTTAAAATTCTGTTTGTCTCTTTCTCTTTTTTCCCCTCTTTGTTTTGTTTTTAATTCCACATATGAATGAAATCATATGGTGTTTGTCTTTCTCTGATTGACTTATTTCACTTAGCAAAATACTAACTCCATCTTCATTCTTTTTTATGGCTAATATTCTATCATATATACACATAATGTTATATATAAATGTTATAAATAGATTATATATGATTTAAAATTATATAATATATATTATATGTAATATTTATAATGTATAATACAAAATATATCTATGTAATATATATCCATAATATTCCATCATATATATATATATATATATATATATGCACACACATATATATACATATATGTACTTCTTTATCCATTCATCACTCAGTGGACGCTTGGGTTTTTTCCATAATTTTGCCATTGTGGATAATGCTGTTATAAGGAGCATGTATCCCTTTGAATTAGTATTTTTGTATGTTTTGGATAAATAACTACTAATGCAATGGTAGTTCTATTTTTTAAAAAATCTCCTAATTTCTGTTTTTGTTTACTAATTTTAATTCCATCATAAAGAACATATTTTTATTATTTCAAACATTTAATTACATTGCTTCCTATTTTATGAGCTAACATGAAATTTATTCTGAAGAACATTATATGTGCACTTGAGAAAAACATGTTATCATGCTCTCATTGTTGGGAGCATTGTATGTTAGTCAAGACTAGTTTTAGAGTGTTATTTAAGTCTCCTACATTTTTGTTTGGTATTCTACCTAGTTTTCTTTCAATTTTTTATGTGGGATAACAAAGTTTCCAACTGTTGTTGAATTGTCTATTACTCTCTCCTATTCTGTCATACTTGGTCTTATGTATTTGAGGACTATTGTTAGGTGTACATATCTTCTATAATTATACCATTTATCTCATGGATTAACTTTTATAGTTATAAAATGTCCCTCTGTCTTTAAAATAATTTATCAAAGTCTCTTTCTTTCTTTTTTTTTCTTTTTTTAAAGATTTTATTTATTTATTTGACAGAAATCACAAGTAGGCAGAGAGGCAGGCAGAGAGAGAGGAGGAAGCAGGCTCCCTGCTGAGCAGAAAGCCCGATGTGGGGCTTGAACCCAGGACCTGGGATCATGACCTGAGCCAAAGGCAGTGGCTCAACCCACTGAGCCACCCAGGCGCCCCGGAAGTCTCTTTCTTTCTGATAATAATGTAGCCCAACCCCACCTCTCTCTTGGTTATCATTTGTTTGACAAGTATATTTTATTATTACATTTTTACCTTTGTGTGTGTTTGAATCTACAGTATGTATATCATAGACACCATATAGTTGAATAATATTTTGTTTTGTTCTACTTTTGTTTTGTTCTACTTTTTGAAAACCTTGTCAAAAATGCAATTTTATTTCATACATATGCCATTCCTATATTTTATTTAATAAAATGTAGAAAGGCACACACCTTTAACTTGATTTTAATCATTACCCTCTACTTAAACAGTCAAATGGGATTTGCTGTTTAGCAGTAAAATATTTCTCTGTCCCCCAGGAGACTAGCAATGTGTGTTGATGAATATGAGCCTTGCCTCTCACAATCAACAGAGATTGTGCTGTCAATCTCTGACTTATGATTAAAATGTTTAATCTATTTGCATTTTACATAGATACTTACAAGATGATTTCCATTCCTCATTTTGCTATTTGTTCTTTGTTAAAAAAAAAAAAAGATACTTCCTACTATATCATTTTAAATCATTTTTCTCCTTTTATTATGTATTTTGAGTTATTTCCTTAGAAGTTTATCTGGGAATTACAATTAGCATCTTATCCTAAAAAGGATACTTTTTATACTTAATTTGAATAGTAAACAATAAATCTGCTGCAATATGGCCCTATTATACCCTACTTGTATGTGCTATCTTTGCTATAGCATTTAATCTTTATACTAAAACACCAACAAGATAATTTTATAATTTTTACTTTGTATAGTCATCTTTAAAATCAAAAAGGAACAGATAATATTTATTAAAAAAACATTGAAAGTAAAAAGCAGAACAAATTTAAACATAGATCATAGAGCAAACTGCCACCCCCAAAACTGGAAAGATAGAAAGTCAGATACAGAAAATCACAATTTACTGGAGCAGAAACCCATAAGAAGAACCATCCATGGAAGTAGAGCCAGCGTAGGAAAATCTGAACTCTTACTCTGCTGGAGACTCAGTGTAGACAAGTGAATTAAAAACTTCAGGACAATCCAGTGTTACAGAGGCCCTTACACTTTTGTGGATTTTACCTCCAGAAACTACCAAGTCCTTATTTTGACTATTGCAGAAAAAAATGTCCTTGTGCTATGGCAGTGGGCAGGAGAAAGTAATTATCTTAAAATATGCTAGAACATTCTGTTCCCAACAGGGCTTTCCCTCAGGTGAACCTATTTTCCCAAACCTAACTCGCTGTTGTTATATCGCAACCTGATCTTCCCAGGGAAGAGAAGAACTTAACTCCAGCTCCCTGTATTGTTCCATGTGAAGGAAGCAAAATACATGATTCTAGATTTCTCCAAGAACCCTAAACCAACTAAGATGGGAAAGAAATTGAGAACTAGTGAAATTTATAGTCCAGAGGTACAGACTCACCAAGACTGAGCCTTAATCATAAGACTATCAAATACTTTCCATCCCCCACAACCCTAAATGCATACTTACTTTGGTTCCTTTTATCCAGTACATCATTTTGGCCTTTCAACAAAAAATTACAAGTCATAATAACAGGGAAAGGAAAAAACAAAACCAAACAAACAAACAAAAAACACAGTTTGGAGAAACTGAACAAGCACCAGAATCAGAGTTGGATATTTCAGGAATGTTGGAATTATTTCCAGGAATGTTCTTAAACTAATTAATATGTCAACAGCTGTAATGAAAAAAAAAAAAGACAATAAACAAGAAAAGATGGATAATGTAAGAAGAAAGATAGGAATTCAAGAAAAGAATCAAGAGGAAATGCTAAGGTTAAAAATACTGTAACAGGAATGAAAATGATTCGATGGGCTCATAAGTATATTGGACATGGGTGAAAAAAGAGCCTCTGAGCTTACAAATTTGACAATAGAAACTGCCAAAGTTTAAAAGCAAATTTTAAAAGACTGGGAGGAAAAAAACAGAATAGAATATCCAAGCACTATGGGAGAACTGAAAAAAAGCACAATATATGCATAGTGGGAACACCAGAAAGAAAAGAGGGAAAGGGACAAAAGTAATATTCGAAGCAACAATGACTGAGACTTTCCTACAAATTAATATCAAACTCTAAACCACATAGTGGGGAAGTCTAGAGAACACCAAGCAGGTAGATGCAAAGCACAACAAAAGCCAAATAATGACAACAGAAACCTACCCTGAGGCATATTGTCTTTAAACATCCAAAAATCAACAATAAAGTAAAAAACGTGAAGAAGCCAGAGAGAAAATATTCTACCTGTAAGAGAAGAAAGAAGAGGATTACATCTGACTTCTTCTCAAAAACCATGCAAGCAAGAAGAGAGTGGAGGGAAATATTTAAACTGTTCAAATAACAAAACCACAATGTAGAATTCTATCTTGCATAAAATTATTCTTCAAAAGAGAAAGAGAAAAAAACACTTCCTAAGGCAAACAAGAATTGAAGAAATTTGCTGCCAGTAGACCAGCCTTATGAAAATGTGAAAAGAAGTTCATAAGAAAGAAAAGAATATAGGTCAGAAACTTAGATCTAAATAAAAAAATAAGAGCATCAGAGAAAGAATAAATGGAGATAAAATAAAATTTATTCTTTTTAATCTTAATCTAATAGATAAATTTGTTCAAAATAATAGCAATAATATATACAATTATGCATTCTTATGTAAATATAATATATATCATAAGTACAATGTTTATTCATTTATGCATAAGAATATAATATATAAATGTTTATATACACGTGATTAAATGACAATAATGATAGTAAGTACTTGCACTAGCCATGAAGAGTTATAGTTTTAGTTGAAATAGACTTGAGTAAGCTATAAGTGCATTTTGCAAACTCCAGAGGAACCACCAAAAAGTGAAAAGTGTAATTGATACACTAAGAAAGGAAGGAAAGTGAAATCATATAAAATGATCAGTTAAAATCACAAGACAGGAAAAGTGTGGAAGACAAAAACAGAGACAAAGAACAAGGCAACAAACAAAAAACAACAATAAATATAGGTTATAAAACAACCGTATTTATAATAACTTAAATGTCTTAGATTTAAATAAACCATTTAAAAGAGATTGTCAAAGTGGATCAAAAAACACACCCACCTATATGTTGTCTACAAGAGACCCACTTTAGATATAAAGACATAAATATTAAAAGTAAACAGATGGAGAAAGATATGACATGCCAAAACTAATCAGAAGGAAACAAGAGCAGCTATGTAATAATTTCAGACAGGGAAGACTTCAAGGAATATTATTACAGATAGATAGAGACATTACATAATAATAAAACAGTTGATACTCCCAGAAGACATAGTGAATCTTAATGTACATGCACTTAATCACAGGGAATCAAAATATGTGAGGCAAAAACTGACAGCAAAGAGAAACAGATGAATCAGAAATGGAAAGATCCAACAGACAGAAATCAGTAACAACACAGTTGAACACAACACCGTTAATCAACTGGATGTAACTGACATCTATAGACTGGTTTGTCCCATGTTAGAATTCACATTTCTTCTTTTTTTTCCTTATTTTTACAGATTTTATTTATTCATTTGAGAGAAGAGGGGGTCAGAGAGAGCACAGGCAGGGCGAGAGGCAGAGGGAGAGGGTGAAGCAGACTCCCCGCTGAGCTGAGAGCCAGACATGGGCCTTTTCCCCGGACCTAGAGATCAGGACCTGAGCTGAAGGCAGGCACTTAACCATCTGAACCACCTAGGTGCTCTAGAATTCACATTTCTCTAAAGCTCACATGGGATATTCACCTAACATAGACCAAATTTTGGAGTGGAAAACATACTTAAACAAATTTGGAAGAGTGAAAATCATACAGTGTCTATTTGCAGACCACAATGAAATTAAACTAGGAATTAACAACAACAACAAAAAGGCTAGGGAATCCCAAAATACATGAAAGTTAAACAACAAAATTCTAAACAAAGCATAGGTCAAAGGAGATCTCAAGAAAGATTTAAAAATATTTTGACAGGCAAGGATACCACTATACTAACAAGGAAATATTTTGAATAAAAACACAACATCAAAATTTATGAGAAGCAGAGAAAAGAGTGTTAGAAGGAAATTTACAGTAATATATTAAGTAATATATTATATATAAATATATATAAATATATATATATATAAATATATTAAGAAATATATTAAGAAACATACTAAGAAGAAAAATCTAAAGTCAATCACCTAAGCTTCCATCTTAGGAAAGTAGAATAATCATAGCAAATGAAACCTGAAGTAAGCAGAAAACGAGTAATAATAAAAATTAAAGCATCAGTCAATGAAATTAAAATTAATAGGAAAAAATAAAACCAAAATCTGGGTCTTTAAAAAAAATCCATTAAGTCAATATGCCTCTAGCCAAGTACCTACGAAGAAAAAAAGACACAATTCAATACTAATAACAGAAATAAAAGGGGGTATATCACTATAAATCCCAAGAACATTCAAATGATAATAAAAGAATATTATGAATGACTCTGTGCTCACAAATAGGATAATCTAGATTAAATAGACCACTTGCTTTAAAATTACAAGCTGCCAAAACTCACATAAAAAGAAATAAACATCTCAATAGAATTATACTTAATAAAAAGTTATGAATCTTCCAAAACAGAAAGCACCAGGCCCATAGGAGTTCACTGATGAATTCTAGTAAACATTTATGGAAGAAATTAAATCAATTCTGTACAATTCTTTCCAAAGATAAAAGCAGAGACAATACTTCCTAATTTACTCTATGTGGTCATCATTGTCAAAACCAGACAAAATCATTAGAAGAAAAGAAAACTCCAGACTGTATCTCTTAGGAATTTAAATATAAACATCTCAACAAAATATTAGTGAATTGAATCTAACAATATATAAAAAGAATTATATACCATAACCAAATGAAATTAATTGCAGACATTTAAGGCTAAATCAACATTTAAAAATAAATTAATCCATATCAACAAGCTAAATAAGAAATATCACATGATCCTATAATAGATGTAGAAAATGCCCACTTATGATAAAAACTCTCAGCAAACTAGGAATAAAGAACTTCCTCAACTTGATAAGGAACATCTACCAACCAACCAACCAATCAACAACCAAAAAACAACCCTCCAGCTAACATTATATTTAACAGCAAGAAATTTGAAGCTTTTGCACCAAAATTAGTAATAGGCAAAGACATCTTCTCTCACAGTTGCTTTTCAGCATTGTCCTAGATACTCTATCTAATGCAATAAGACAAGATAAGGAAATAAGAGGTATACAGATCAAGAAAAATGAAACTCTGTTTGCAGATCACATGATGGTTTACGTAGACTATCAAAAAGAGTAAATAAATGACAACAATAAAATCCCTGCTGGTCCTAATAAGTGACTGTAGCAAGGTTAGAGGATACAAGGCTAATGTTAAAAAGTCAGTCACTTCCCTATATACCAATGATGAAAAATTGGAAGTGGAAATTACACAGAACATTTACATTAGCTCCCCCCAAAATGAAATACTTAGGCATAAAATCTAACAATATACATACAAGATCACTGTGAAAAGATCTCTAAAGATTGAAATAAGAACTAACAACTGTGCGAAGTTACATGACTGACACTACTTAACGTCAACATTTTGTAAGGCTCCAGTAATTAAGACAGTGTGGTACTCCTGAAAGACAACTAAATCAGGAAGAAAATAGGGAACACAGAAATAGGTCCACATAAATAGAGGCAACTGAACCTTCACAGAGGAGCAATAACAATACAAAGAAGAAAAGAGTCTTTTCAACAAATGGTGCTGAAACAAAACATTTACATGCAAAAAACTGAATCTAGGCACAAACCTTAGCCCTTCACAATAATAATAATAATAATAATAATAATAATTCAAAATGTAATACAGACCTAAAGGTAGAAAGCCAAATTATAAAGTTCCCAGAAAATAACATAGAAGAAAACCTAGATGACCTTTTGTATGGTAATGACTTTTTAGATATAATACTTGAGTCACAATTTCTGAAATAGAGACTTGATAAACTAGACCTCATTTAAATTAAACACTTTTGTTCTGTAGAAGACAATATCAAAAGAATGAGAAGATAAGCCCCAGACCAGGAAAAAAAATGCTGATAAAAATCTGTTCTATGGGGGCACCTGGGTGGCTCAGTGGGTTAAGCCTCTGCCTTCGGCTCAGGTCATGATCTCAGGATCCTGGGATCAAGTCCTGCATCGGGCTCCCTGCTCAGCGGGGAGCCTGCTTCCCCCTATCCCTCTGCTGCTCTCCTCACTTGTGCTCTCTCTCCTTCTCTCACTCTCTGTCAAATAAATAAATTCTTTAAAAGAAAAAAATCTGTTCTATGAAATATAAATAGAACTCCTAAAATTTACAGTAAAAATGAAAAGCCTGATTTTAAAAATGAGCATGACACCTGAAATTTTAAAAGAGATTGCATTGGCTTTATAGGTTTGGGTAGTATGGGCATCTTAGTAATATCAGTTCTTCCAATCCATGAGCATGAGTATCTTTCCATTTATTTGTGTCTTTTGAAATTTCTTTCATTAATGTCTTATAGTTTTCAGTGTAGATTTTTTTAACTCCTTTGTTAATTTTATACTTATTTTCTCCTTTTTAATTCAATTGTAAATGGGATTTTTTCCTTAATTTCTCATATTGATAGTTTGTTATTAGTGTATAGAGAGAGACACAACTGTTTTGTATACTGATATTTTATCCTGAAAACTTACTGAATTTGTTGACTAATTCTAATATTTTTTTGCTGGAGTTAAGGTTTTCTATATATAATATGTCATCTGTAAATAATGTCAGTTTTAATTTTTCTTTTCCAATTAGGATATCTTTATTCCTTTATATTGATGATTGATTGATTGATTGCCTAATTGCTCTGTCTAGGCCTTCTAATACTATGTTGAATGCAAGTGGCAAGAGTAGGCATCTTTGTCTTGTTCCTGATCTTAGAGCAAAGTCTTTCAGCTTTTCACCATTGAGGATGATGTTATCTGTGACCTTGTCATAAATGGCCTTTATTAAACTGAAAAACATTCCGTCTATACCCACTTTCTTGAGAGTTTTTATTGTAAATGGATGTTGAATTTTGTCAAAAGTTTTTATCTGCTCTATTGGGATGATCACATGATTTATATTCTTCATTTGTGATGTTATGTTTCACATTGATTGACTTGCAGATGTTGAACTAGCCTCTATCCCTGCAATAAATCCCACTTAATCATGGTGTACAATCTTTTTAATGTGTTGTTGAATTTGGTTTGCTAGTTTTCTGTTGAGGATTTTTGCATCAATAAGTGTATCAGTGTTTAATTTTCTATTCTTGTGGAGTCCTTGTCCAGTTTTGGTATAAGCATAATTCTGGCCTTGTAAAATAAGTTTGTGTTCCTTCATCTTCTATTTTTTAAGAGTTTGAAATTACTGGCATTAACTTTCTTTAGATGTTTGGTAGAATTCAGCAGTGAAGCCATCTTGTCCTGGACGTTTTTTGTTGGGAAGTTTTAATTACTGATTTGATCTTTTTACTAGTAATTTATGTTCATTTTTTTTTCTTCATGGTTTAATCTTTGTGGTTATATAATTCTATGAGTTTTCCCTTTCTTTTAGGTATCAGATTTGTTGGTATATAATTGTTCACTGTAGTCTTTTATCATTCTTTTTATATCCTTCATTTTTGAAAAATAGTTTTTTTGGACATGTAGTTTTTGTCAATGTGCTTCTTTCATCTGTTTGAATAGTTATTCTTCTTTCTGGAAACCTCATTTTCAATAAGAAATTGGTTTATTTTTTTAGTTAATTATTATACATTATGAATCATTTTTCCCCAGCTACTCTCCGAATTCTAGTTTTGGCAATTTGACTATAATGTGTGTAGGTGTAGATTTCCTTGAATCTAATCTAATTAGAGCTTATTGAGTCTCTTGATATGGATATAAAATTTTAATTGAATTTGTTTTTTGCTCCATTAATTATCCAAATATTCCTTAAGCCCCTTGTCTTCTCTTCTTCTGAGACTTCCATTAAGCGAATATTGTTATGCTTGATGATTTCCGTGTTAGGCTTAAAATATGGCCTCCCAAAAGATATCCATATCAAATCCTTGGAACTAGTAAATATTATCTTGGAAAAAGGAACTTTGTACATGAACTAATTAAGCTAATAATCTTGGTGATGAGGTCATTCTGGATTATCCAGGTGGCCTATAAATCCAGCACAATTTGTTTTTTGAGAAATACAGGAGGAGAATAGATAGACAATAAGGAGGCATTATGAGCAGAATTAGATCTGTGCAGTCCAAGTAATGTCAACAGACACTAGAAACTTGAAGAAGCAGACAACAGTGTCTCTCTTAAACTCCAAATGGAATATAGCCTTGGCAATATATTGGTTTGGCTTTGGCCTCCAGAAAGAACGAACAAGTTTCTGTTATTTTAAGCCACCCAATTTATCATGTTTTGTTATGGCAGCTTAAGGAAATGAATACCTTGTCTCACACATCTCTGGGAGCAGTGTTCATTTTTCTTCATTCCTAGTTCTCATACTGGATAATATCAATTGCCTGAGGTGTCTATGTTATATAGTACCAACAAACAGATGACAAAATTCTTAAAAAGAAAATCTGGAGAAAGTGATATCCACAGTTTTGAAAGTATTAATATATTGGTTATGTTTCTCCAGCCAACTTGATTTTTTTTACCTTGAATTTGCTGCTCAGGCTGCTAATACTTTTTTTAAAATTTCAATATTGTACTTTTCAATCCTATAAACTTCACTTTTTCTATTTTTTTATATTTATATTTGGTGAGTCACCTTTATCATATTTTCTTTTAATTCTTTACATATGGTTTCCTTTTGTTCTTTGAACATATTTATAACGCCCCTTTAAAATCCTATCTAGTAAGTTCAACATCTGGGCCCATTAGATTGTTTCTGTTGAATCATTTTCTTCTTGTATAGGATCCAAATATTTTTGTTTACTTCTGTTCTCATAATTTTTGAAAATTCTTATTGTTTTTAAAAATTTTATTTATTTGAGAGGGAGTGAGAGAGAATATGAGCAGGGGTAGTAGCAGAGGGAAAGGGAGAAGCAGATTCTTCTGCCAAGCAAGAAGCCCAACACAGGACTTGATCCCAGGACCCTGAGATCATGACCTGAACTGAAGGCAGACACTTAACTGACTGAGCCACCCAGGTGCTCCTCCATTCTCATAATTTTTGTACCACACTGATCATTTTAAATGATGTGATGTGCAACTAGAAATTAGATTCCCCTCTTCCCAGGATTTTTTTCATGTTGTTGAAATTACTGCTAACTTGTATAGTGACTCTCCTGCGCTAATTCTATAAATCTGTGTTCTTTGCCATGGGTGAACACAGCAATCTATGCTCAATTAGCTCATTAGTTGGCTAATAATTTTTCTTATATTCCTTGAACCGTTAAGACTCCCAGCCTTTGCTGAGGGTTTCTGCATGAGTGTTTGTTAACTGTTAGGTGATATGACAAGTACTTTATAACTCTGTCTTAGGTTTCACTTTCTATGTATGCAGAACCTCAAGGTCAGTCAGAGACAAGAGATTAGGACCTGCTTAAGATTTTCCTAGGCATGTACACACACCAGTTCATTACCATAAACTTGTAGATTCCCAGGAATATATTACTATTTTCAAAGTCCCCTGTGGATATCACATTCTCCAGATTTTCTTTTTAAGAATTTTGTCATCCTCTTGTTTGTACTATATAGTATAGCCACCTCAGACAGCCATGATGTAAAGCAATTATTGCTGATTATTTTTGATACATACCCTCACTGAATAAGGCCTGGGTCAAATCAAATAAAGGCAAGTTCCATGAGTGTAGTTTTTGTAGAACTAGTCTAGCAAGGCCAATAGTAACAATTCTCTGAGATTATTTTTACAAGATTCCAAACCCTTCTTCTCTCTCCAGTGGCAGCTAGTCTCCTGATTTTCACAGTTACCACTGTTCTAAGTTTACTGTTTGTTAAGGACACCCATGGTGAGGAGTGGGAAATTGTAATAAGAAATGTAAATGCTTACCAAGATTTAGCTATTCCTTGAAAAAAACACTCCTCTAATTGTTGTGAGCTTTGGTCATTTGCAGTATTCTAAAACACTTGATTTTGACAATGTTTGTCAGTATTTGCAAAGTTAGTGGGGATTTAGAAAGCCTTATTCTGATGTTCTGGAAGTTCCCCCAAAAAAGTACTTTTGCGGTTTTTGTAATATTTGCATCCAATTTTGTTCTCTAGTTTCTGCTTAGAAGTAAACAATCCTCCTTAAGAGAAGGGTTTGATTTTTTTGTTTGTTTGTTTGTTTTCAGTTTCTTCATTCTGATTTATCCATTACTCTGGTATTTTCACCTTCTACTTTCCAGAAATAACATACACCTCTTTAATTAATAGCATCTCTTTGTTTTGGCAATTGTTTTGATTACACACATACACATCCTTGTATTTAAATTTATTTTCTCTCATTTCAATGGGGTTATGAGAAATGGAATCACACATGGGTATTTGGTCTACCATCTCGTAGTAGACTTCACATTCATTACTTATATTTAATTTACAAGACCCATATATTCATAGATTGATAATGAACATGGTCCTATCAACTAATAAATATCCCACTAAAGCCTATATTTAAAAAAAACAACTTTTTTCATTTTTGAGTGTTCTTATTGTTCACAGACACTTCTACAAAAAAATACTTAGTTTAGTGTTCTCTAGTTTGAATAATTAAACACCAAAAGGACACTTAGTAGACAAATCTCAGAAATAAAGGAAGAAATTCATGGATTAGAAGTACTTGCTGTGTACATGAGATAAAGTTTTGAGTCTATATGTCATTGATAAGAATGCCAGTATAAGTTGAGCATTACTCTACTTAAGGTAATGAGTATTCAGGATACATAAATTTCTTTCCTCCAGTGTATTTGTTAAGGATGTGTAAAATGAAAAGTATGCACACTCATTCATGAAAAGAATAGTATTATCTGATTAAAATTCAACAGGTAGCCTTATGATCTTTAAATATGAATACTGAGGTATATTGAGCTTGCAGGAAAATGTATATGAAAAAAAAATCTACCATCCTTGAGATAGGTTTTTAACTGAATAAAAATGTAAATTTTCCTCATAAGCTCCCAATACACTTCAACTTTAATTTCACATAATTACCAGTCCTTTTTTGCCCCTCTTTTTTTATTAATTTGAGGACTTTATTTAAGCATAAAATGTTTATTGAGATTGGAGTTAACATTATCATTTTGATCTGTTTCCATGAAATGCTAACAAAAGCTTTTGGTTTCCAGTGGTTTTCAAACAGTTTGGAATCATGGAGTTCTGAATTATCCAAGGATAAATGCTCACATTTTAACCATAACCAGTGTACATGCTTATTCATGGGTATAAAACAATCTTTACTTTAATGAATTACTTTTCTTGAAGGGACAGATAATCAGCATTGCTAATATGAGCTATAAATAAAGTATGGTTCTATGTGTTAATAAAATATTTCTCTTCATAAACCTTTCTCCTTACAACATTTGAGTACTGGCTTTAAGAATGTTACAAATGATGTATGTCTATTGTTTGTATTGTCTGAGTTGTGTTGGTGACTGTTTCTCTTAGATCATCAGATCGTTCTTCCATAATCTTCATTTTCTCATTACTACCTGCCTTTCCCTATTCATCCAAAGATACTAACCCTCTTACTACAAGTCTCCATTCTTAGGCGGTTAAGTCCAATCAACATCTTTTGAAAACATTTATTGTTCTCATGAGTATGCCAAGTACTGAGGGGGTTTGAAAAAACAGGAGAGATTGAGTTAAGTCAATATGTGTCCTTAAAAGAGAGGAACATGGAAGAATGCCCATTACCAGCTACAAAGAGGAAGCTATCAAGTTTAATTTGATAAGCTTTCCATTTCATTTTCTTAGTAGAGCTAAGCATCCCACAGATAAACAACAACAACAACAATAACCAAAAGTGCCATGGTGCATTGCTGAAACAATTCTCACCATCTTTTGGAAATCTTGTTGATGAACTACCAATAGTTACTATTTTAAGAGAGCAGAGAAGTCCAGACTTACAAAACATTATATCCAACTAATTGTCCAGTAGCCTACGGGAGTATCAATTAAATCCAAATATCAGACATCCCAAAGAACACTGAATTAGTTATAGATAGTCACAACAATAACCACTTCTTCATCTAGAAAAATAGTGAAATAATTATAAGGAGAAAGAATTCTCCTTAAGATATAAAGAAGACCTGAAACAGGCTGGGTATATTCTGAGAGGAAAGACAGGACATCTCAGATTGTAAAGGGGCTTCCTGATGGAATACCACAGCATGCCAGCTAATAAATTCACTAAACATAACCCTAAGAAATTCAATAAACATTTTCACCTTCTCTCAAACACATATGACAGTAGAAACTATGAAATAAATTGACCCCAATGTGCAGTTGAGTGTGAAACCCCTGGGATGAATCCAGCCATGTGCATGGAAGATACTTATGCCTGGCAATAGTTAGCCTTTATTACACTTCTCTAAGAAAAAAAAAAAAAGATTTAAATATTAATTAGAAAAAATGGGGGAACAAAGCTTGAGGATGGTGAAATCTTATCTCTTTGTTTCATATTTAAGTTTTCTCTTCCTACAAGGCTTCACTTTTAAAGATTTCTACAAGGAAAACAAACTTTGAAAATATAAATTAGTACTCTTTGTATTTCAGTCTGAAGGCTTCTCTGCAGCATCTCACAAGATGCCTGAGTTGTCATACAGGGAAGCTTCTTTCGCTGATTTGTCTTGATGTAACAAGAAATAGAGGAGTAGACAGAATGCTAACAAAATTATATTTCTCTCCCTTTTCCCCATATCATTCATTTTTAGTTGTTTTTTAATTATTTCTACAAAAATATATAGTATGGACTGCAAAGAATATAAGGCTTTTATTTTGAGTATGTTTCTATTTAAACACTTTTACCTTTCATTTGTTTAGTTACTCATTTTATACTCCATTTTTTTTCCCCATGAAATTCAAGGTACATGAGAGCCAAGACTTGTCTTTCTTGTTCCTTCTTTTATCATCAGTGTTTAGGCCAATGTCTGGGACAAACATTGAGCACAGTAATTTTTAGTAGGTATGTTATTAGAACTTTTATTTACAATGACATTTTGCAAGTATTGGTGTAGAACCAATATGTTGCACAGTGTTCATATGAAAAAACAGGGAATTCTCCAAGTTTGTTATATAATCAAACTATAAGGAAAATAAAGGATTTTACTCTACTTTTATCTGGTTGTCAAAACCTCTTTAATTTTTGTATCCTATTAATATAAGTTGTCTTTGAGTGATACTATGATTTTTTTCTTAATAAAATGACATGTTATCAAGATGAATAAGAAATGTGGTATCAGATATAGGGCTAATTTAGTTGTGGGTTAGGGTTTGTTGTAACACTGAGATTTCAAGATTACTTTGATTTCTTAACAAATAAGAGCCCTCCAGATACTAGATACCATATAATTTATTTTACAAACTGAGACAGCTATCAAACGTGAAATGAGATGCTTTTAATAAATAGACCAGAACAATGAGCATAACATATACTGTCTAGGGAAAACTGCAATTTTATTTTACACTATCTATAAATGTTGGTATTTAATCAATTACTCTCAATGCTCAGAAAGAGCTGAAAAAATCCTAATGAGTCTGAAGATAAATACATCTCTCTCTCTCTTTCTCACATGCACACACAGACACACATATTCACACACAAACACACACACAGATACACACAGAAGTTGGGGGTTTCCCAGTCTCTGGAAGTTCTTAACAAGACTGTGTTCTTCAGTAAGCAAAGAATGGGCTAGTCAGAAATGGAGAGAGCAGAGTTACTATCCTACTGATCATCTTTCTCTTGGCAACTGTTTCATTGAAAAATTTCTACCTGTCCACTTCTTCAAAGATTTCACTGTATGAGTTTTGCAAAAATAATTCAGTGGAACTAGACATTATAATCACAAACAAAGTTCGCAGTATAGAGAAAGATCTACCAAATGAAATAATCCATTCAGAAAGCATTGATAACCTAACAAAAAGCTGAAGGGATTAATACAAATTGAAACATGATCCAGACCAAACAGTAGCAAATGATAATAACTACCTTATAAGTCTGTGACCAAGATAGGATTATCAGAATGTTTTGTTTCTGTGTCTACATTTACTTTTCTGGTCCCCAAAGAATTGCTTTATATTATGCTTCCTAAAGTGACTCTGCTTTTTATCTTTGAATTAACTGTGGTTTACATCTGGCCACTATTTATATATGACCTACTTAATATAATGCTCCCAAGTCTAACAATACGAAATTTTTTCTAATACAAAATTGCAGGTAATCTGGCTCACATTCATCTAGTCCTCTTCACCATATGTTTAGGGGTACTTTTCAGAATGGAAAGAACAGATCAGCTCTTCCTTAACAGTGATAGAAATCATGTGAATAACTGCAAGACCAGAATAAGGAAAGGATATTCCTGAGGATTAAGAACTCAGGGTACTTCCAGGGAATACTCAGTAGAAAATTTTAATGTAGATTGACTCTAATGTAGATTAACTCTAATGTAATGACTCTAATGTAGATTAACCAATGATGAAGGGACTGAGGTTGATGGCATGTACTAATCGTGTCTTGGTGCATCAAGGAGTGCAGGAATTAGCTAAAAATTTGACCGTAGTGATTGATAGTGTTTGCATGCATCTGCAAGCCATTTTCATCTCCTCCTCCCCCTCCCACTCCCCCTCTCTTCTTACACCACCTCCTCCTCCTCTTCCTCTACCCCACCCCCATCCCCAACCCCTCCCCCCCCCTTCTTCTTCTGTGTTCTTAAGTGAATAAGAGGTCTTCTCCACAATAAGTGTTGAATTGTTTATAGAGGTATTCCTATATGGGTAATATTTTTACCATTTTCTTGGGTTTGTCTTGCCTTACACATACTTCTGGTTTGAGACTGCATACATTCTCACTTTTGTTTCCTTTGCCTTTGGGGACATGTCTTGAAAGAAGTTGCTGTGGCCGACGTTGAAGAAGTTACTACCTATGTGCTCCTCTAGGATTTTGACAGATTCCTGCCTCACGTTGAGGTCTTTTATCCATGTCAAGTTTATCTTTGTGTATGGTGTAAGAGAATGGTCGAGTTTCATTCTTCCACATGTAGCTGTCCAATTTTCCCAGCACCATTTGTTGAAGATATTTTTTCCTGCTTTGTCAAAGATTATTTGACCATACAGTTGAGGGTTCATGTCTGGGCTTTCTACTCTGTTCCACTGCTCTGTGTGTCTGTTTTTGTCCCATACCATGCTGTCTTGCTGATCACAGCTTTGTAGTAAATTTGAAATCAGGCAACATGATGCTCCCAGTTTTGTTTTTTCTTTTTCAACATTTCCTTAGCAGTTCAGGGTCTCTTCTGGTTCCATGAAAATTTTAGGATTGTTTGTTGTAGCTCCTTGAAAAATACTGGTGGAATTTTGATCAGGATGGCATTGAAAGTATAGATTGCTCAAGGCAGTATAGACATTTTAACAATGTTTATTCTTCTTATCCATGAGGTTGGAATGGTCTTCCATCATTTTGTGTCTTCTTCAATTTCTTTCATAAGTGTTCTGTAGGTCCTTGAGTACAGATCCTTTACCTCTTTGGTTAGGTTTATTCCCAGGTATCTTAGGGTTCTTGGTGCTATAGTAAATGGAATCAATTCTCTCATTTCCCTTTCTAATTTTCATTATTAGTTTATAAGAAAGCAACTGATTTCTTTACATTGATTTTATATCCTGCCACATTACCGAATTGCTGTATGCGTTCTAGTAGTTTGGAGGTGGAGTCTTTTGTGTTTTCCATATAAAGTATCATGTCATCTCTTCATAGATGACTTCTTTGCCAATTGAATACCTTTTGGGACTTCATCAAAATCAAAAGTTTCTGCACAGCAAAGGAAATAGTCAATAAAACCAAGAGGCAACCCATGGATGGGAGAAGATATTAGCACATGACACTACAGACAAAGGGCTGATACCCAAGATCTATAAAGAACTCTTCAAATTCAACACACACAAAACAGATAATCATGTCAAAAAATGGGCAAAAGACATGAACAGACACTTTTCCAAAGAAGACATACAAATGGCTAACAGACACATTAAAACATGTTCATCATCATTAGTCATCAAGGAGATTCAATTCAAAACCACATTGAGATATCACCTTACACCAGTTAGAATGACCAAAATCAACAAGACAGTAAATAACATGTGTTGGAGAGTATGTGGAGAAAGGGAAACCCTCTTACACTGTTGGTGGGAATGCAAGTTGGTGCAACCATTTTTCAAAAATAGTGTGGAGATTCCTTAAGAAATTAAAAACAGAGATTCCCTATGACCCTGCAATTGCACTACTGGGTATTTACCCCAAAGATACTGATGTTGTGGAAAGAAGGGCCATATGTACCCCAATGTTCATAGCAGCAATGGCCATGGTTGCCAAACTGTGGAAAGAACTGAGATGCCCTTCAACAGATGAATGGATAAAGAAGATATGGTCCATACATACAATGGAGTATTATGCTTCCATCAGAAAGGATGAATACCCAACTTTTGTATCAGAATGGATGGGATTGGAAGAGATTATGCTGAGTGAAATAAGTCAAGCAGGGAAAGTCAATTATCATATGCTTTCACTTATTTGTGGAGCATAAGGAATAACACGAAGATCATTGGGAGATGGGGAGAAGTGAATTGGGGGAAATTGGAGGGGGAGACAAACCATGAGAGACTATGGACTCAGAAGCAAACTGGAGGCGAGGGAGGTGGAGGGTTGGGTGAACCTGTTGGTGGGTATTATGGAGGGCATGTATTGCATGGAGCACTGGGTGTGGTGCATAAACTTGAATCTTGGAACACACACAAAAAATTAAATTTTAAAAAAAGACTGTATACATTCAATATTAAAAATAGTTGTTTTTTTAATATAGTCCCTGATGTTGTGAACATAATGTTTATATAGACATACAAATTTTAAGGTTATTTAAAAAAAAATACTGTACATGTGAGAAAAGACCCAAGATGGTTTTTGTGATTCTTACTGGAATGAGTGATTATGGGTAATTTTTTCCCTTCTGCTTCACACATTGTATAGTATTTAAATAGTATATTCTTAAATAATTGAGATAATCAGAGAAAGGTAACCAATAAGCCTAAAAAGTTTAGAAAATTTAGTTAGCCTAGGATTACTGCTTTAAATATACCTTTTAAGATCTTTTAATGTGTTTTTTACTTTAAATTTTCAAAATGAAAAGTTTAGAATTGACTTATTTCATAATACTGGTTTAAAAATTAACTTGTAATAATGAAGTGATATTTTATAGAATGTGTTTTTATTTTTAAATATTTTTAAAGATTTTATTTATTTATTTGAGAGAAAGAGAGCACAAGAAGGGGAGCAGCAGGCAGAGGGAAAGGGAGAAGCACACTTCTTGCTGGTGGAGGGAGCGCTATATAAGGCATGATCCCAGGTACCTGAGCCAAAGCCAGCCACTTAACAGACTGAGTCTCCCATGTACCCCTAAAATGTGTTTTTCAACAACCAATAAATTCTATATTCATATTGTGATCATAGGAAAGCAACAAAATAAAAATGAATATAGTCACAGGAATATGTTTTACCTAACAGCAAGTCATATAAAACGACTACAGAATTCACAAAGGCAAAACAAAATTAAAGCAAACTAATCCTCTAAATAAATATGGAAAATATAAAATGAATGACTAAATATCTTCCTGTTATATTTGACAATAATTAATATTGACACATTAAAATCTGGCTATATATTTCAATATGAATGAATAGAGATAATTAAACTCTCTTTTATAAAGTAAGATGATTAAGTGTGGAATAGCTGAGATTCAAACCCAGGTGTTTGAAATTTATTACCACTTTACCATATTTGTTCTCTGTCCTCTAAAATTACATGTATTAGAAATGGGCAATGAGTCATATAATATGGAGGGAATAATATCAAAGTCCAGTTACAAAATTTGATCAGCTAAAACTAATAAACATTTATGTGTATAAATCTGTACAACTTTACCCTAACTTATAAGAATTTATTTTCTATATAGCTACCTATCAATATATAGCTCTCTATCTTTAGTTAATAGAGATATTAACTACTTGAACTTTTATAAAGAATTCAATATAATTAATTCATTTCCTAATATTTTGATTTATTTTCACATGAGTTCTAGAAAATGTTACCTCTCCTAATTGTGTGATAGGCCCAATGAGAACAAAGATTTAATCCTTAGATATTTTTGTGTCTGAAAAAAATCTAACATGGTGTGCTCCAGTAATGGGTCAACCAATAATAAATGGCTGTATACTATTAACTAGAGAAATAAAAATACTGGTGCTTTAGAGATATGATAACAATTATCCAGATAGTTTTATACATCTGATTGTAGATGGAGTGTTAAATTTATTTCAGTCAAATGTTTGGAGATTATTATTACACATAAATAGTACTAACAAGGTAAGGAACCAAAAGTAGAATGAAATAATAAAATTTCACTGAACTAGAAAATATATTTTATTCAATCATTCACTTATTATTCAATTAGTTAATAGTTATGTATCAGGAGACACTGTACCCATCATTAGAATTTCAACAAGACAAAGCCATTAACTTTGTACAGGTTGAATGTTAATAGTCAAAGAAAACCTTCAGTTGCCTTGATGGTATATATTATCTATATTATCTATATATTCTATATATAATATATATATGTAAATATATATATGTATGTTGAATTCTATATTCATTTTTAAATAAAGTATAATCAATCTATAACATTAATTTCAGATGAACAATGTAGTCATTTGATATTTGTATATATTGCAGAATGTTCAAAAAAAAAAAAAAGGTAATTTTGGTCACCACACATATGTAGTGACAAATTTTTGTTCTTGTGATTGGGGCTTTTAGAATCTACTCTCCTAGCAGCTTTGAAATATGCAGTACGGTGTTGTTATAGTCACCATGTGGTACATTATATCCCCGTGACTTATTTTATAACTCGAAATTTGTACCTTTTGACTCCCTTCACCCATTTTACACCCCCCCATTACCCATTTATTGCAAACATCAATCTGTTCTCTGTATCTATGAATTTGGGTTTTTAATTTTTTAAAGATTTCATATGTAAGTAAAATCATAAGGTATTTGTCCTTCTTTATCTGACTTATTTCAGTAAGCACAATGCCCTCAACATCCATCCATGTTATCACAAATGACAGTATTTTCTTCTTTTTAATGACTGAATTATATTCCATTGTATATATTTACCACATTTTCTTTATCCACTCATCCATCAATGGACACTTAGGTTACTTCATAGTTTGACTATTTTAATAATGCTTCATTGAACATGGAGATGCATGTATTGTTTTGAGTTGGCGTTTTTATTTCCTTCAAATAAATTCCTGGAAGTGGAATTGCCAGATCATATGGTGGTTCTATTTTTTTTTTTTTCAAGAATCTCATACTATTTTTTTTATGATGGATGTACCAATTTACACTCCTATCAACAGACTACCAGTTTTCTTTTCTTCACATCTTTGCCCACAGTTGTTGTATCTTGTCTTTTTGATAATAGCCATTTTAAGAGATATGAAGGGATATCTCATTGCTGTTTTAATTTGCATTTCCCTGATGATTGGTGATATTGAGTACCTTTTCCTGTATCTATTTGCTACCTATATGTCTTCTTTGGAAAATGTCTGCTTGGATCCTCTGCCCATTTTTCATCAAATAGTTGTTTTTCTTTGTTTTGCTGTCCAGTTTCATGAGTTCTTTATATATTTTATATTTTACCCCTTTTTCTTTTAAAGATTTTATTTATTTATTTGACAGAGAGAGAGATCACAAGTAGGTAGAGAGGCAGGCAGAGAGAGCAGGGGAAGCAGGCTCCCTGCTGAGCAGAGAGCCCCATGCCGGGCTCCATCCCAGGACCCTGAGATCATGACCTGAGGCAAAGACAGAGGCTTAACCCACTGAGCCACCCAGGCACCACTAGATATTAACCTCCTATCAGATAAATGATTTGCAAATATTTTCTTCCATTCCATAGGTTGCCTTTTGATTTTGTTGATGCTTTACTTCATTATGAATATAGTGTGTGTATGTATATCCTAAAATTTTCATGGAACCAGAAGAGACCCTGAACTGCTAAGGAAATGTTGAAAAAGAAAAAACAAAACTGGGAGCATCATGTTGCCTGATTTCAAATTTACTACAAAGCTGTGATCAGCAAGACAGCATGGTATGGGACAAAAACAGACACACAGAGCAGTGGAACAGAGTAGAAAGCCCAGACATGAACCCTCAACTGTATGGTCAAATAATCTTTGACAAAGCAGGAAAAAATATCCAGTTGAAAAAAGACAGTCTCTTCAACAAATGGTGCTGGGAAAATTGGACAGCTACATGTGGAAGAATGAAACTCGACCATTCCCTTACACCATACACAAAGATAAACTTGACATGGATAAAAGACCTCAATGTGAGGCAGGAATCTGTCAAAATCCTAGAGGAGCACATAGGTAGTAACTTCTTCAACGTCGGCCACAGCAACTTCTTTCAAGACATGTCCCCAAAGGCAAAGGAAACAAAAGTGAGAATGTATGCAGTCTCAAACCAGAAGTATGTGTAAGGCAAGACAAACCCAAGAAAATGGTAAAAATATTACCCATATAGGAATACCTCTATAAACAATTCAACACTTATTGTGGAGAAGACCTCTTATTCACTTAAGAACACAGAAGAAGAAGGAGGGGGGGAGGGGTTGGGGATGGGGGCGGGGTAGAGGGAGAGATACGTACACACATATATATGTATATATATATGTTATATATAATTTTATACATATAAAATTATATATATTATATTCACTGTGAACAAGCTTCATAGATGAAGTCCCACTGGTTTACTTTTACTTTTGGTGCCTGATGGAAAAATATATATATATTTATATATATTTATATTATATAATATATACCAACTTAAATTTGAATGGATTTTGAAATTCTACATTTTTACTTCCCCTTCCCTACATTTTGTTTTTCATTTTGTATTTGTCATCATCTGTCTCATTTCCTTTTGTCCTCTAATGTTCATACTAGGTTTATAAGTAATTAATCCACTACCTTTGTAATTTTAGATTATTCTAAATTTTAATATATATTTATCTTTATCAGTGATGTTTATACTTTCATATGCTTTCCTGTTACCAATTAGCACCCTTTCTTTTTAGCTTAAAGAAGTTCCTTTAATATTTCTTGTAACCTGGTTTAGTGGTGACATACTTCTTTAGCTTTTGCTTGTCTGGTGAACTCTCTCTTTCCTTCAATTCTGAATAACAACTTTGCCAAAGAGTCTTGCCAAGAAGGTGTGTGTGTGTGTGTGTGTGTGTGTGACTTTGAACATATAGTGCTACTCTCTTAAGGCTGGCATAGTATCTCTTGAAAAATCTGCTGGAAGTCACTCATATGCAGATTACTTTGTATATAACAAGTTGTTTTATTTTTTTTGTTGCTTGTAAGAGTCCCTCCTTATCTTTAACTTTTGACATTGTATTTATAATGTATCTTGGTGTGAGTTTCTTAGGGTGTCTCATATTTGGAACTATCTGGTCTTCCTGAATCTAGATATATATTTCTTTTTCCAAGTTAGGGAAGTTTTCAGCCTCTTTCTCTCTTTCTTCTCCTTCTCGAATCTCTAAAATGTGAATGTTAGAGTGCTTAAATGTTCTTAGGCAATTTCCACATGTTTTTTTGTTTCCCCACTCCTTTTGCTCCTCTAATTTAATGCTTTCCTTTTTCTATCTTTGAGTATATTATTTTTTTATATTTGAGTATATTATATATATTGATCCTTTCTTCTTCTTCATCCAGTCTGCTGTTCAAATTCTGTATTTTTTTTAAAGTAGGCTCCATGTCTGGCATGGAGTCCAACACAGGGCTTGAACTCATGACCTGAGATAGAGACCTAAGCTGAAATCAAGACTCATATGCTTAACTGACTGAGCTATCCAGGTGTCCCTCAAGGGTATTTTGTTTTTCTTTAAAGATTTTACTTAAACTACAGTTTTGTTAACATATAGTGCAGTGTTAGTTTAAGGCATAAAATTTAGTGATTCATCACTTGCATGTAACACCATAATTTCATTACAAGTGCCCTACTTATAGTCCATCACCCATTTACCCCATCCTCCCACCTACCTCCACTCCAGCAACTCTCTGTTTGTTTCTGATGGTTAAGAGTCTCTTTTGGTTTGCCTCCCACTCTGTTCTTATTTTATTTTTTCCTTCCCTTCCCTTGTGTTTATTTGTTTCTTAATTTACACGTATAAGTGAAACCAGATGTTATCTTTTTCTGACTGATTCATTTTGTTTAGCATTGTACTCACTAGCTCTATGCATGTCATTGCAAATAACAAGATTTCATTCTTTTGATGGCTGGGTAATATTCCATTATACACATACTACCTCTTTATCTATTCATCAGTTGATGGGCATTTGAAGTCTATCCATAATTTAGCTACTGTGATAAGGCAGCTGTAAACATTGAAGTGAATATGACCCTTCAAATAATGATTTTTGTACCCCTTTGTTAAATATCTTATAATGCAATTGTTGGGTCATAAAGTAGTTCTATTTTTTTTTTTTTTAATTTTTAGCTTTATGAGGAAACTCCTTACTGTTTTCCAGAGTGGCTGCATTGGTTTGCATTCCCACCAGTGTAACAGAGTTCCCCTTTATTCACATGCTTGCCAATATGTATTGTTTCCTGAGTTGTTAATTTTAGCCATTTTGACTGGTATTAGATCATAGCTCATTGTGGTTTTGACTTCTATTTGGCTAATGATGACTGATGTTGAACATTTTTTCATTTGTCTGTTAGCCATTTGTGTGTATGCTTTGGAAAATGTCTGCTCATATCTTTTGTCCCCTTTCTTAACTGGATTTTTAATTTTTGGGTTGTTAAATTTGATGACTTCTTTATAGATTTTGAATACTAACCCTCTGCCCAATATGTCATTTGCAAATATCTTCTCCCATTCCACAGATTGCCTGTTAGTTTTGTCTATCATTTCCATTGCTGTGCAGAAGCTTTTAAACGTGATGAAGTCCCAATAGTTCATCTTTGCTTTTGTTCCCCTAGCCTCAGGAGACGTGTCTAGAAAGATTTTGCTGCGACCTAGGTTAAAGAGGTTACTGCCAGTGTTCTCCTCTAGGATTTTGATGGTTTCTTGTCTCGCATTAAGGTCATTCATCCATTTTGAATTCATTTTTGTGTATGGTATACAAAAGTCATCCAGTTTCATTCTTCTGCATGTTGTTGTCTGGTTTTCCCAACACCATTTGTTGAAGAGCCTGTCTTTTTTCCGTTGGATATTCTTTCCTGCTTTGTAGATCAGTTGACCATACAGTTCTGGGTCCATTTATCGTTTTCTCTTCTGTTCCATTGGTCTATGTGTCTGTTTCTGTGTCAGTACCATACTGTCTTGATGACTACAGCTTTGTAATATAACTTGAAGTCCGAAATTGTGAGGCCTCCTGTTTTGCTCTTCTTTTTCAAGATTGCTTTGGCTATTTAAGGACTTTTCTGCTTCCATACAAATTTTAGGATTGCTTGTTCTGGTTCTGTGAGAAATGTGGTTGGTATTTTGATAGGGATTGCATTAAAGGTGTAGATTGGTTTGGGCAGTACGGACATTTTAACAATATTTGTCCTTCCAACCCATGAGCGTGGAATATTTTTCCATTTCTTTGTATCACTATCAATTTCTTTCATGAATGTTCTATAATTTTCAGAGTATAGATCTTTTACCTCCTTGGTTAGGTTTATGGGTTTTGGGTATAATTGTAAATGGAACTGGTTCCTTCACTTATCTTTCTGCTGCTTCATTATTGGTATGTAGAAAAGCAACATATAATTGTATGTTGATTTTGTATCGTATGGCATTACTGAATTCCTGTTTCAGTTCTAAAGTTTTTTATTATTTATTTATTTTTTTAAGCTTCATTATTTTCCTTTTTTTTTTAATCTTCTATGTTACCTATTCCTCCACTGCTTCTTCAATCCTCATTGTGATCATATCTAGTCAGTTTTGCATCTTAGTCATAGCATTTTTTTTTTTTTTAATTTCAGCAAGACTGGTTTTTAGGTCCTTTATCTCCACAGCAAGGGTTTCTCTGGTGTCTTTATGTTTTATCCAGCCCAGCTAGTAGTCTTATGACTGTTGCTATAAATTCCTGTTCAGATATATTGCTTGCATGAGTTTTGAGCAAGTACGTGGCTATGATTTTGCTGGCTGTGATTTCTTCTTGACCTTTCTTTTGGGGAGAATTCCTTTATCTTGTCATTTTGGCTAAGTTTCTGTCTTTTGTGTGATTTTGAAAGCTTGTTATGTTTCTTGCACCTGAGAGTAATGATGTATTAAAAAGAGGTCCTACACTGCCTAGTTCCAGGAACTTCTTCAAGTGTTTGGTGTATACTGTGTACACTCTGCTTTTGTGTTGGCTGCTCTTTCTCATTGGTCAGACTTCTGCAGATCTCTTCCTTGCTTTCAGTGGAGAGTGTTTGGACCATTAACTAGGTGTACTTTGATTTGTTTGTTAAAATAAGCCTGAGGAAAAAGAAAAGAAAAAAATCATAAAAAAAAGAAAGAAAGAAAGAAAGAAAAAGAGATAAAAGGAGTGAGAAAAAATAAAATAAAATAAAAATTATGAGACTGATTCCAAAGAAAAAGAAAGAAAAAAGAAGACTGATCAAAAAAAGAGAGAAAGGGAAATGAAAAACAGAAACTAGCAAACACAGTAAGCTGATTCCAAAGAAAAGAAAGAAAGGAACAAAAAAAGAAAAGAAAAGAAAGAAAAAGAAAAGAAAAAAAAAAAGTAAATCTTTGTCCTATTGCCACCAGAACTTCAGGTAATTCTTTAAAGCACTCTATGATCATTAGACTTGGTGCATACTGTGGCCTTCCTGTGCTGGTCTTCTAGGGGAAGTGGCCCACTACACTGGCTCAAAGTCAGACTTGTCCCAGTAAATATGCACTTCCCGGGTATAGGGGGATGTGGCTTAGCATAAGAGCCCCACCTACATTTGGGGCTGCTCTTTTGCTCTCTCAAGTCCCACTGTGCTAGTGCCAAAGGGGAAAATGGCTCCATCCCATTTTCTTGTCATGTTCACGCTCTCTCCTATTCAGGAAGCCCTCAAAATAATGAGGGTCTTTAGCACATCCAGTGCCACAGCCCTCCTGTGTTTTATCTTTGACCCGGGGCTGGGATTCAAAACTCCAAATCTTAAAGTGCTGGTTCCACAGGGATCTCCTCTTCTCCAGTGGAGAGTCTTGCTGCCATTTTTCTGAGCTTTGTCCCAGGAAACAGTCCCATGCCTGAGTGGTGAGCAACATCTATGTGTGGCACTGCAAAAAGCAGGACCCCAGTAATCGATGCTATGTGTGTGCCTCTGTCCCCTGCCAATGAAGGGTCACTTGGTGGTGCCTGCAGAGTCTTTGTCCGTAAAGAGGCACTATACCATTTTCCAAATGTACTCCCGGAAGGGGAATGTTCTCTCCCAGTGCAACCCAGGAGATCCCTGTACCATTTTGTGCACTCCTGGGCCAACGTCCTCCTTCTCCCCAGGAGTGCTCATCACACCTTCACGCAGCAAAAGTCCTGCACTTCCAAAACCTCAGACTTTGAGTTCCACGTGCTGTTTGCAAAAAACCTGTGATACTCAGTATACCTTACTCCCCAGTCTATGGTCCAGAGAGGTTTTCAACTTGTGTGAACCCATCACCACACTTTCACAACTCTTTTCTCTTTTTCTCCCTTTTCTCTCCCTAAAGAAAGGGTTCACTTCCCTCTGCAGCACCATAGTTTTTCTCTCCCCCAGTTCACTTCCAGGCATTTTGTGCCTCCCATGCTGTCTCTGTCCAACCATGGAGATCCTTTTCCCAGTCCTCAGATTGATTTCCTGGGTGTTCCAAGTGATCTGACTTCAAAGCAGCTGTGTCAAGGAATGAGAAAGATCCAGGGTCCCCCTACTTCTTCACCATTATAACTCTTCTTCTAATTTTTTAAGCTCAGCTATTCTTCTTTGTGACTACTATTTATTACTTTCTAATATTTTCTATAATTTTATTGAAGTTCTCACTGTGTTCATCCATTCTTCAAGGTTCAGTAAGCATCTTTATGATGACATTTTGAAACTCTAGCAGTAAATCACTTATCTCTATTTCATTAAGAAATTTTTCTGATGTTTAGGGGCGCCTGGGTGGCTCAGTGGGTTAAAGCCTCTGCCTTCGGCTCAGGTCATGATCCCAGAGTCCTGGGATCGAGCCCCGCATCGGGCTCTCTGCTCAGCAGGGAGCCTGCTTCCCCCCTCTCTCTGCCTGCCTCTCTGCCTACTTGTGATCTCTGTCTGTCAAATAAATAAATAAATAATCTTTATAAAAAAAAAAAAGAAATTTTTCTGATGTTTATCTTATTTCATTGGAACACATTATTGTTTCTTCATTTCTCTTGTCTCTCTGTGTTGTTGTCTTTGCATAGATGAATCAGCCATTTTTCTCATTCTTGATGAAATGGATATGTAGAAGATAAACCTTATCTTTCTATCCTGTCCTGGCTCTGGTTTTTTTCTCAAAACTTTGTGAATGTCCAAGCTGCCTATATTATTTTTAGCTTATATTATAATGGCTCCCAGTATTTGAGAGTCTGCCAAGTCCTGTCAGTGTCCCAAAGGGAAGGATCTCGGCACATAGATTAAAGTTAACTGGAATCCAGACCCATAAGCAGTAGCTTTTAAAACATGCAAATATATAGAATCCTGTGGTATGACAAGTATATGATCTGCTGGGCAGAAGGACCAAATGATGTATATGTGTCTTTTTGTGGCTGTCACAAAAATCAGGCCAGACAAGTGCACCCCACCTTTAAAGGAGATATCAACAACCTGGAGTGAAGCAGAGGGACAACAAAAAATGATATCCACTGACCTCTGTTCCTGGAGTAGTCTTATAGTATGTGCCAAATTAGAAGACTGACCCTTAGGCTGAAGGTTCAGGATAAGCAAATAGGCCTCTTTCACAGAAAGCTTTCAGAGCTATTTCAGTCTGCTGTCTATAAAGTACCCTTGGTGTAGTAGGCAGCCAAGGATTGTCACTGAATTTATTATGGTTCCATGGTATCCAGGATGTAACCCCTTCTGGCCACCAGAACCAGGTGATTAAAAGGTGGCTCCTGGTCAGTAGCTACAACAATCAGGGCACCAGAAATACAAACTGGGGTACACATCACATATAAAATCATCCCTCTAGAAGATAATTATGCTCCAGAGTGTGGCAGAAGGAGAATGTAATGATAGTATCAAGCCCTATAGATCTCTGAAGAAGATTACAGGAGGCCCTTAGATGTGTGTTTAATTAGAGGCCTTTCCAGGCTCCAGATATCAAGGTAAACCAATAAGCCTCTTGCATAGAAAGACTGGACTTCTGGGTCTATTGACTTTTACTGAACTCTGTGTTTAAGAATTCTTTCTATATGTTGGTTACAGTCCTTCATGTTAATACAACCCTCACTGCTTAATCCCTGCTTCTTACCAGAGACAGGTATTCTAATGATGTCCTTTGGGCAGCAGCATCAAAAAATGGGGCAACTAACTAAACCAACTTCTTTCTTGGATATATTATCAAGCCAAAGCATGGAAAAGGGAAAATACAATAACGGTGTTCACAAGCCTCCATCCCAGTAGACTACTCCAGTAGGTCCATAGATGTATGTTACATTTGATGCCTATCCATCCAGGTGACACTCAGAGATAAGGCAATAGCCTCTTTCACATAAATGCTGGGTTCGTCTCCATTGGCTGCCTCTACACTGGGCCTTGGAGTAGGTGAATCCTAATGTATAACCCTTTTAAAAGTTGTTTCTTGGTTTAAAACAGTCTTATGGGTCTTTGGACACAGGTCCTGCTGATTTTCAAAGTTAAATGTTTTTGAGATTCATCTCTTAGTTGCAGATTTCAAAAGTTGAATTGCCCAAGGTGGGATTCAAACCCTTTACTATTCAGGGAGAAACTCTAAGTTTTTAGTTCCTCCTGATTATAGATGGCCATGCTAAGGGTGGACTATATGATGAGATTTCATCCCAGCCTCTTTTACCTGCCTTGATGTGTTTTTTTTTTTTTCTAGTTTCCTCAACATGTAGGAGTTACTTAGCTTATTTACGGGTTTCTTTGTTTGTTTGTGTTTTTCAGAGAAAAATTTTCCCTATGTATCTATAGATTCAGTATAGTGTGTCTATGGGAAGAGGTGACTTCAGTGTCTTCCTATGCTAGCATCTTGAACCAGAAACCCTCTTTATTGTTTTTATAGTAAAATACTTCTACTTGTATTAATATGGGTTATGAAAAAAAAAAGTAAGTTTCTCAAAAAAATTTTAATCCTAATAACTGCTGTTATAGAAGGGTGTGATTTTGTTTTTGTCAGAACTTTATAGAGACACATTCAATACAGTATAATTAGAAGTTTAATCAGGTCAATGGAGTATAAGCCATTACGCAGAGAGTACAGTTCCTGAGGCAATAGAAATCTTACACAGAAATGTGTTTTTACCACCTTATTGAGAGTATGTGGGTTTGCAGTTTACCAAAGTGTAAATAGCCAATGGCTTTTATAAGTTGTGTGTAACTTGATTAGCCAATAAACCATACTAAAGTACAAAATAAGCCATTTTACCACATATAGTTACCCAATCAAGCCTGTCATCCATTGAGCTGTGCATAAAAGGACATTTTCAAGATAGTGTTTCTACTTCTTTATTGCAGAGTATCTTTGTTTATGTATCAGTACACAAAATTTAGTAATTAGCAGTAGGTCTCAGTTCATTTAATGTAAATGAGCAAGATCTCAACTCTCCTACATTCTGTTAGGGTGTAATAGCTCTCTTGACCTCTACTTAGGAACAAGGTATTTCATCCACCACAGGGGAAAATGAAAATGGCAGCAGCTTCTTTTCTCTTCAGGAAAATGCAAAGTACCATATATGAAAATTTGTATTAATCAATAAAGAAAATATGAGATTACTTTTATTTATTAGATTCAAACTGTAGTGAATAATTGAAAGAATGTGCACTTTTGGTAGTTGGAGCAACAAATTGAAGTCAACAATAATATTTTTGCCTTTTCTTTATGAATAGAAACTTCAAACATAAAATAAACATTTCAAATTGCTTTTTCTCTCAACATGCAGGAGGAGAAACAATTTTCTGAAGTTAATAACATTTCTGCAAAGGCTGTGGGGAAATCATGCAAAGCTAAACTGCATAGCATGGAAGGCTGCTAAACAAAAAACTTTTGGAACTTCTATTATATTTCTTTTCTTTATTGTTCTGTGAGATTTAAAGTTCTTTGAAAGGGTATCCATTTTTTAGAAACAGATGTCTTAGATAGCTGAGGGAAGAAGACATTTAAACCACCATTGACTCTTACATTGATTGTATTTATGAAGGTAAAGATTTTCATGTTTTTTTTTTAATTCATCTAGGAATGTATAAAAGTGCTATTTTTAAGGCATGTCTTAATAGATAAGGAAATTATTATTTTAATGGGTTATAACCTTTTAGATTAAAACATTAGTTTTCCAAACTATGATTTGATATGATTGTGATTTTACATAATGAAATTGGTGTAACTTTTTCTTTTCTCATTTGAGACTTTTTTAGTAAGGAAAAAACTCCTTGAAAAAATGATGTGGAATTTTAATGTCTTAAGAACAATAGAGTCATGTCTGAAATTGCCTTGCTCTCTACTCTCACTCTAGCCAGAAATCATGTTGTAGCTGACAGCCACCTTGCTAAGTCTAGCACCTTTTATTGGTAGAACTAAACATAAAAATCCTTACTCTGTCATCAGAGGCTTAAGACAGATGTCAACAAACTCTTCCTAAAGAACCAGAAAGTAAATACATTAGTTTTGTGAGTCATATTTTCTCTATAACAACTACTCAAATCTTCTTATAGTGTAAAAACAGCCATAGACAGTATATAATTTTTTTTAATTTTTTTCAAGCATTTAAAAATGTAAAAACCATTCTAACTTGTAGGCCTTTCAAAGGCAAGCAATTGTCTACTTTGGGCCTGTGAGTCATAATTTGCTGAACTCTGACTTAATATACATCACTGACATTGTGCTGGCTAAAGTGCTTTTTTGCATTTCTGAATCCACGTTGTCCAATCTTCTTTATATTTTTTTTAACACAGCAAAAAGAGAAATTTGTTTAAAAATACCTCACTATACAAAGCTAATAGTTATGAACATTTTAGAGGTATATACTTTTCGTTGCATGTTTATATTATATATTCATCCAGAAGCTTTCAGTCCTTTTGAGGAGACAGAAATATAATACAAAACACTACTACGAGCAAAATGGTATGAAACAGAAAAGATATGTAAGTAATTCTGCCTGGTAGAGTTAGGGAGTATAATAAAAGCCAGGCTTAATTTTTTGTTTGTTTGTTTGTTTGTTTGTTTCAACTTTTTACTTAAATTCTAGTTTGTTAGCATATAGTGTAATATTAACTTCAGGTGTAGAATTTAGTGATTCATCACTTACATATAATACCCAGTGCTCATGACAAGTGCCTTCCTTAGTTCCCATCACCCATTCAACCTACCTCCCTGTCCTCCTCTCCTCCAGTAATCTTCAATTTGTTCTCTATACTTAAGAGTCTGTTATATACTTTGCCTCTCTCTGCCCTACCATGTTCATCTATTTCTTTCTTAAATTCCACATATGAAGAAATCATATGGTATTTGTTTTTCTCTGACTTATTTCATTTAGCATAATACTAACTCCTTCCATGTTATTGCAAATGGCAAGATTTTATTCTTTTTTATGGCTGAGTAATACTTCATTGTATATACATACCACATCTTTTTTGTCCATTCACCAGTCAATGAACATTTGGTCTCTTTCCATATTTTGGCTGTTCTTGATAATGTTCCTATAAACTTCAGGGTATATGTGTCCTTTGAATCAATATTTTTGTATCCTTTGAGTAAATACCTAATAGAGCAATTACTGAATCATACGGCAGTACTATTTTTAACCTTTTGAGAACCTCCATGTTGTTTTCCAGAGTGGCTGCACTGGTTTGCATTCCCACCAAAAGTGCAAGAGTGTTCCCCTTAATCTACATCCTTGCCAAAATCTGTTGTTTAGTGTGCTGTTAATTCATTTCCTTTTGTTGTTTAAGTGTGAGGCAATATCACATTTTAGTTTTTATTTCTATTTCCCTGATGATGATTGATATTGGGCATATTTTCATGTTCAATTAGTCATCTGTATATATTCTTTGGAAAAATGTCTATCATGTCTTCTGTTCATTTCTCACTGGATTTTTTATTTTGGGGATGTTGAGTTTGATGAATACTTTTTAAAAAGATATTATTTGAGAAAGAAAGAGTGCATGAGTGGGGGTAAGGGAGGGACAGAGGGAGAAGAAGAGGGAGAAGCAGACTCCCTGCTGAGAAGGGAACCAGACATGTGATTCAATTCCAGGACCTCAGGAATTATGACCCGAGTCAGAGGCAGAAGCTTAGCCAACTGAGCCATCCAGCACCCCTGATGAGTTCTTCATATATTTTTCATAGTAACCCTTTATCAGATGTCATTTGCAAATATCTTCTCCCATTCCACAGGTTGCCTGTTAGTTTTGTCTATCATTTCCATTGCTGTGCAGAAACTTTTAAACGTGATGAAGTCCCAATAGTTCATCTTTGCTTTTGTTCCCCTAGCCTCAGGAGACGTGTCTAGAAAGATTTTGCTGTGACCTAGGTCAAAGAAGTTACTGCCAGTGTTCTCCTCTAGGATTTTGATGGTTTCTTGTCTCGCATTAAGGTCATTCATCCATTTTGAATTCATTTTTGTGTATGGTATACAAAAGTCATCCAGTTTCATTCTTCTGCATGTTGTTGTCTGGTTTTCCCAACACCATTTGTTGAAGAGCCTGTCTTTTTTCCGTTGGATATTCTTTCCTGCTTTGTAGATCAGTTGACCATACAGTTCTGGGTCCATTTATCGTTTTCTCTTCTGTTCCATTGGTCTATGTGTCTGTTTCTGTGTCAGTACCATACTGTCTTGATGACTACAGCTTTGTAATATAACTTGAAGTCCGAAATTGTGAGGCCTCCTGTTTTGCTCTTCTTTTTCAAGATTGCTTTGGCTATTTAAGGACTTTTCTGCTTCCATACAAATTTTAGGATTGCTTGTTCTGGTTCTGTGAGAAATGTGGTTGGTATTTTGATAGGGATTGCATTAAAGGTGTAGATTGGTTTGGGCAGTACGGACATTTTAACAATATTTGTCCTTCCAACCCATGAGCGTGGAATATTTTTCCATTTCTTTGTATCACTATCAATTTCTTTCATGAATGTTCTATAATTTTCAGAGTATAGATCTTTTACCTCCTTGGTTAGGTTTATGGGTTTTGGGTATAATTGTAAATGGAACTGGTTCCTTCACTTATCTTTCTGCTGCTTCATTATTGGTATGTAGAAAAGCAACATATAATTGTATGTTGATTTTGTATTGTATGGCATTACTGAATTCCTGTTTCGGTTCTAACTTTTTGTTGTGGTGGTGGTGGTGGTGGTGGAGTCTTTCAGGTTTTCTACACAGAGTATCATGTTATCTGCAAATAGTGAAAGTTTGCCTTCTTCCTTGCCAATTTGGATGCCACTTATTTATTTTTGTTGTCTCATTGCTGAGACTAGGACTTCCAATACTATGTTGAACAACAGTGGTAAGAGAGGACATCCCTGTTGTGTTCCTTACCATAGGGGAAAGACTCTCAATTTTTCTCCATTGAGTATAATATTAGCTTTGGATATTTTGTATATGGCCTTTATGATGTTGAGGTATGCTCCTTCCACCCTACTTTGCTGAGGGTTTTTTATCAAGAATAGATGCTGTATTTTGTCAATTGCTTTTTCTGTATCTAATCAGAGGATCATATGTTTCTTATCTTTTCTTTTATTAATATAGTGTATCATGTTGTTTGATTTATAGATATTAAACCACCTTATAGCCCAGGAATAAGTCCCACTTGTTTATAGTGAATAATCCTTTTAATGTTCTGTTTGATTTGATTAGAGAATTTTTGTCTCCATGTTCATTAGGGATATTGGTTTATAATTCTCTAGTCTTTGGTTTTGGAATCAATGTAATCAATGTAATTTATTCTTGTAGAATTAATATGGAAGTTTTCCTTTTGTTTCTATTTTTTGGAACAATTTGGGAATAGGTATTAAGCCTTTCAATATTTGTTAAGGGGCTCCTGGGTGGCTCAGTTGGTTAAACATTGAACTCTTGAGTTTGGCTCAGGTTATATTGAGCCCCAATTCTGGCTCTTCACTCAGTGTGAAGTCTAGCTGAGATTCTTTCTCCCTCTCCCCTCCCCCTGTTATCTTCTTCCTCTCTCAAGTGAATAAATAAAATCTTTAAAAAAATGTTTGGTAGAATTCCTTGGAAAGCCATATAGCCCAGGACTCTCGCTTTTGGGAGAGTTTGATTACTAGTTCAATTTCTTTTCTGGTTACAGGTCAGTTCAAATTTTCTATGCCTTCCTTTTTTCAGTTTTGGTAATTCATGTGTTTTAGGAATTTATCCATTTCTTCCAGATTGCCCAGTTTATTGGCATTTAAGTTGAGTATCTGTGATATTGATTGTGATCTCTCCTCCTTCATTTGTAATTTTATTTATTTGGGTCATTTCTCTTTTCTTTTTGATAAGACTGGCTAAGGATTCATCAATTTTGTTAATACTTTGAAAGAACCAGCTCCTGGTTTCATTGACTTGTTCCATTATTTTTTTTTTCTAAATCCTTTATTTCTGCTTTCATATTTATTATTTCCCTTCTCCTTCTGGATTTAGGCTTCCTTTGTTCTTTTTCTAGCTCTTTAAGGTATAAGGTTAGATGATATATTTGACACCTTTCTTGATTCTTGAGGTAGGCCTCTACTGCAGTATACTTCCATATTATGACCACTTTTGCAGCATCCTAAAGTTTTTGGACTGCTCTGTTTTCATTTTCATCTCTTTCCATGTATTTTTTAATTTCTCCTTTAATTTCCCTGTTAACCCATTCACTGTTTAGTAGGTTGTTCTTTAACTTTCATATATTTGTGGACTTTCCAGTTTTTGTTTTGTTTTTTTTTTCTTGTGGTTGACTTCAGTGTTGTGGTCAGAAAATATGCCTATGTCTGATATGATCTCAATCTTTTTGTACTTGTTGAAGCTTGATTTGTGACCCAGTATGTGATTCTTTCCCAAATGTACTCAAAAAGAATGTGCATTCTGCTGATTTAAGATGAAACATTCTGAATGTATCTGTTGAGTCCATTTGGTCCAGTGTGCCATTCAAAGCCCTTGTTTCCTTGTTGATTTTCTTCTTAGATGATCTGTCCATTGTTGTGCGTTCGGTGTTAGAATCCCCTATTATTATCAATGAGTTTCTTGATATTTGTTATTAATTGAATAAGCATAAATATTTATAATTGTTAGACCTTCTTGTTAGATAGACCCCTTTATTATGATATATTGCCTTTCTTCATCTCTTGTTACAGTCTTTGGTTTAAAATCCAGTTTGTCTGTTATAAGGATGGCTACTCTGGGTTTCTTTTGATGTCCATTAGCATGATTAATCATTCTCTATCCCCTCACTTTCAATCTACAGATGTTTTTGTGTCTAAAATGTGTACCTTGTAAGGTCATGTTTTATTATCCATACTGACACCTTATGTCTTTTGATTGGAACATTTAGTCTATTTACATTCAGAGTAATTATTGAGAAAAATGAATTTAGTGCCATTGTATTACTTGTTAAGTTGTTTCTGGAGATTTTCTGCTCCTTTCTAGTCTTTGTTACTTTTGGTCTTTCTTTCCCACTCAAAGAGTCCCATTTATTTATTTATTTATATTTTTAAATTTTTTATTAATATATAGTGTATTATTTGTTTCAGGGGTACAGGTTTGTGAATCATCAGTCTTACACAATTCACAGCACTCACCATAGTACATACCCTCCCCAATGTCCATAACCCAGCCACCCTATCCCTTCCCCTCACCCCCCACCCTGCTGAGCAACCCTCATTTTGTTCCCCAAGATTAGGAGTCTCTTCTGGTTTGTCTCCCTCCTTGGTTCCATCTTGTTTTATTTTCCCTCCCTTCCGCCATGACCCCCTACCCTGCCTCTCAACTTCCTCATATCAGAGATCATATGATAATTGATCAAAGAATCCCTTTTAATATTTTTTATAGTGCTGGTTTAGTGATCACAAACTCTTTTAGTTCTTATTTGGGAAACTCTGTTTCTGCTTCTATTCTGAATGACAGCCTTTCTGGATAGAGTATTCTTGGCTGCATATTTTTCCCATTCAGTATTTTGAATATATCATGCCACTCTCTCCTAGACTTTTTGAGAGGTCTGCTGCTAACTTTGTCTTCTCTTGTAAGTTAGGGATTTTTTTCCCCCTCTTGCTGCTTTTAGGATTTTATTCTGATCTCTGTATTTTGCAAGTTTAGCACAATGTCTTCATTTTGCCTGCTTTTGTTGATTTTTATAGGAATTCTCTATGCCTCCTGGATTTGGGTGTCTGTTTCCTTCCCCAGATTAGGGAAGTTTTCAGCTATAATTTCCTCAAATAAACCACTCACCCCTTTACCCTCTCTTATACTGGGACTCTTGTGATGTAGATGTTATTACACTTTATGGAGATGTCGAGTTCCCTAAGTCTACATTCATGATCTAATATTTTTCTTTCCTTCTTCTTTTCAGCTTCATTATTTTTCATAATTTTATCTTCTATATTCTTTATTTGTTCCTCTGCTTTTTCCATCCTTGTGGTCATTACATCCAGTCATCTTTATATCTAGGTTATAACATTTTTCATTTCAACCTGACTAGTTTTTAGATATTCTATTTGGTAAGAGACTCCCTGCAGACTTCTATATATTTTTTCAAGCACAGCTATTATTCTTATGATGCTTTAAATTCTGGATCAGGTATATTACTTACATTTGTTTTATTTTTTATTTTTTTTAGGATTTTATTCATTTATTTGACAGAGAGAGAGATCACAAGTAGGCACAGAGGCAGGCAGAGAGAGAGGGAGAAGCAGCCTCCCTGCTGAGCAGAGAGCCCGATGCGGGGCTTGATCCCAGGACCCTGAGATCATGACCAAAGGCCGAAGACAGAGGCCTAACCGACTGAGCCACCCAGGCACCCCAACTTACATATGTTTTAATTAGATACCTGGTCATGACCTCTTCTTGTTCTTTTTTTTTTTTTTTTTTTTTCCTCAGATGAATTCCTTCATCTTGGCATTTTGTCTAGGTCTTTGTCTTCTTTGTGTAAGGAAAGCCTGTTATGTTTCCTGCTCCTGACAGTAATGGTTTTATTAAGAAGAGGTCATACCCTGTCCAAACCCTGGCACTTCCAGAAGTATTCCTGTTGTATTCTGTGTGCACTCTGCTGCTGTGTTTCAACTGCCCTTTCCCTTAGGTAAGTCATCTGTAGACTTTCTCTTTCCCTACAGTGGGGACTGTTTGGACTTTGGCCAGAATGTGGTGAGTTTTAAGTAGGTGTGCTCTGATCTGATTATTAAAAGAGACCTAATGCTATTTCAACTAGGGCTGAAACTTTCCAGCACTATTGTCAGTAGACTTGGTGCATACAGTAGGTTTGCATTTGTTTTCTGGAGGAGGAAGCACTGCTCTGGTTCTCAGGCACACTTGTCCTAGTAAAGAAGCACCTGCAAATCACAGTGGGGTGGGAATTAGTGTAAGCAGTTTAGGTCACCACTATTGGCACTGTGCTGCTTACTGAAATTTATGCTGGGTGGCAGGAAATGGAAATAGTGCCAGTCCTTTCCTTCATCTCCAGAGAGATGCCCACCACTGTTCAGGAAACCCTCAAAGAAGAGTGAACATCCCCTCCCCCCGTTTTGTGTCCCAACCATCCCTTATATGCACCTTAACATTATGTTTGGGATATCTTCCCATTGACGGTATAGTATAACCGTGTTTTAACACAGAGAGCCTGGCTGAGTTTTAAAACTCCAAACTTTAAGGACCTGTCATGACTCAGACCTGGACTGGTCCTCTGGGAGAGGATCTTACCACATTGGGACAAGTGCAGGTTTATCCCAGAAGGGCAACTGCTCTTGGACTTTGGAGTAAACACAGCACAGGAGTTTGGAGTTTGGAGTAAACACAGCAAAATGTCATTCTCAGCATTGGAGAAGAGATACCTCCTAAGGGGTGGGGGGAGCATAATGGCAGCCACTAGCTCTTTTGTCCCCAGAGAGGCAATGCCACCATCAGTGCCTCATTTTTCTGGTCAATGGCTTTGAGGAAGTGTTTTCCTTGAGTGGTCCACTGTGTGCTTCTCTCTCTCTCTCTCTCTCTCTCTCTCTCACTTTTTTCCATGATCAGTGTTCCTTCTCCTCATAACACCCATAATCATTTTATCCTGCAAATGACAGCTTTGCACCTCTTTCCTTCCATGATGTTACCTCTTCTCCCCCTCTAGTTGTGCAGTTCTGTCAGTCCTCAGATCAATTTCTTAGGGGTTCAGAATTACTGGCTATTTATCTAGCTATGTTTAAGGACTGAGGCAAAGCCCAGTATCCTACTGCTCACCATCTTAACTCTCCTCTCAATATTCCTTTAACTTTTGATCAGTGCTTTCAATCTCACCAGACCATCAACATATTGACACATATATAGTCTTGGCTGGATAATTTAAGCCTCTCCTAACTGTCCAAATCTTCTAGATTTATTTATTTCTCCCTTTTACTGTTATCTTTCTTAACTTAACAAATACAGTTTTTTTAATAGGCTTATACTAGGGTCTGGTCATTTCTCCAGCCTATATTGTTTTTTTTCCTATTCTACCTACTTGCTTTGTCCCTCAAAGCTGAAATTTAATTATGAATAAAATGATAGAAAAAGCAATGAATAAATCATACAAGGTCTTGGCTCTCACAGAGCAAAATGAAGAAAAATTGTCATGTACCAAAAATGATATGTGTTTTGAATATTCCCATTTAAAGTAATGGGTCACTGATTGTGGGTCATAGTGTCAACAAACTTGAACTGATGCTGATAGGATTTTGGTTCATTAAAACATATATATATTAAAATCTCTTGATATGTTCTCAATGGTATTCAGAACCAATTGTCCAGGTTTAGACTGAATGCTTGACAATGCTTCATCTTTCTCTGTGTGTATAATTTCAATTTGTTCCACCAAAACTAACCTCATATAAATAGTTTTACTGTAGAATTACTAGATCATTTCATGTTATATTTATATGTGAAGGATTGAAGACAAATATTGAAGATTTTAGTTTTTCTGTTAATTTTTTGTGTGTGTGTGATTTCAGGTTTCTTAGGAATTTGAAAAAAAGTTACAATGGGGACTTTTAAGGAGTTTTCGATGCATGTATATAAATGCAGGATAAATGTCATGAGCCAAATTTCAGGGGAAACTATTTTTAGATACCCATGACAATACCAGTTTCCAACATAGGAAATCGCAACACATGAGTGGTCCTTTTTTTCATATAAAATTCTGTCATAATTATGTAGATTTATCTCCCACTAAGATATATCTTCTAAAACTACATCCAAATTCATGCTAATATCTTTCTTACTGACAATTACTTATACATTCAGGTTTTTTTTTTTCATCCATTCCATGTCAAACAGAATCAAATTGCTAAGTGAAATTTGATGGTGCAAAAAAACATAAATAGGTGCTGAAGAAAAATGTATTAAATATGGCTCATGATATGTGAAAGTCTAACTGGAACCTATTTCATTGGAAATAATTAGGTCATAAATGGAACATGATTGTTATTTAAAATTCTCATTTGATACAGAAATTTAATAGTATAAGCATGTCATAAAAAGCAAGGATGAATGTTCCTTTAATGTTCAACTCTTTGTAGAGTATTACATCTATAATTTCTTTTAAGGATGCATAAAACTGTTGCATTTCAAAAGAATAGAAGTGTTAAGAAATTGTTCAGAAAGAGAAATGTAAGGAAGTTTAGTTTGTGGTTGTTGTTGTTGTTGTTTTCTCTAAAGAAAATGCTAACAAGAAAAGTCTGCATCAAAAATATGTAGAAATATTCTGTAATTTTTTTTTTTTATAAAAAGCACACTGCTTTTCATAAGGGAGATTTACCATTACCACTCTGTGTGTGTATTGAAACCTTTTTAGTCATCTTTAATTCTATAATTTTTAACAGAATGATACTATGCCATAGTTTGTTTATATGGAGTTGACCTGCAGAGGCAGGATGGAGGCACTCCCAAATTTGGTCCAGATATTTAAACTCATGATGACACACAAAGATATACACAGCAAGAAGTTATGAAAAGGTATATTATTTAGATTTTTTTTTTTTTCTGGGGAGATCAAGGCAGGCCTCTCAAGCTGATATGAATGTGGTTTCAGAAAATGGGAAGAGACTAGTCTTGTTGTTTTTATTGTGCTGGAGGGTCATTGCCAGAGTTAGTATGTAGCCAGGCACTCATATGGTTTGAATCGACTATCCACACCAGATGAGGTAGCACTCAAGCTTTTTAGCATGGTGAAACTTAACAGAAAAATTGCAAACAAATGCCAAAAGGTGGGATCAGAATCTTTATTATAATATACCTACTTGTGTAAAATTACATAATTTTGGAATTCCTTTTATTTTTATTTTAGGAACTAAGAGAATCTCAGTATGGTATTTTCTGAGAAGCCAAATGAACAGCAGACAGTTATTTCATGCCTACGATATGCCAAACATTATTAGCAATTAATATGTGTTAAATAATTAAATTTTCACCACAACCCAAAAATCAGGAACAATCACTATCCTTAATTTTCCTGAGAGAAATTAAAGATAGAAAACTTAGTAACATATTCAGTAACATGTGTCCAGGTAGAAATTCAGTGTTTATACTCACATAGATTAACACTAGCCTCTGTGTTTTAACCAGATATCCCACCCATTGACTATGATCTGTGTAAGTAAGTGGATTTATTTTTGTTTTTTCTTTCCATTTCTGATAAATTTTAAATTATGAATTTTATTTTATATCTATAAACACAATAATTATCTATATAATTATTTTATTTTATTTTTTATAAACATATAATGTATTTTTATCCCCAGGGGTACAGGTCTGTGAATCGCCAGGTTTACACACTTCACAGCACTCACCATAGCACATACCCTCCCCAATGTCCATAACCCCACCCCCCCAACATCCCTCCCCCCATCAACCCTCAGTTTGTTTTGTGAGATTAAGAGTCACTTATGGTTTGTCTCCCCCCCAGGAGAAGAGTAAATGAAACAAGATGGGATCTATATAATTTTTTAAAAAAACTTACTTTTGGGGGTGCCTGGGTGGCTCAGTTGGTTTAGCATCCAGCTCTCTTGGTTTCAGCTGAGGTACTGACCTCAGGGTCCTGGATTGAGTTTCATGCTCAGTGGGAGTCTGCTTCTCCCTCTCCCTCAACTTGTGCTCACTCCCTCTCTCAAATGAATAAATAAGTAAAAATTTTTAAAAATATATTTCTATCACTCTGTATTCTCATTTCAGTAAATGAAATGAGAATATAAATATAAATATATTTATTTATATTATTTATATATAATATTTATATATTATTTATATATAATATTTATATATTATTTATATAATATATATTTATTTATATTTATATATATAAACATAAATATAACATTCATAATTGCTTTTAAATGAGAGGGAAAAAAAAACCCTTAAGAGCTTTTACTGCCTCCAATTAACAAATACTATGGACTTAGCTTTTTGTCAAAGCAATTATAAATTAGGGTTAAGTGTATGTGTGTGTGTGTGTGTGTGTGTGTGTATTTAGAATTACAAAAGCCTCAAATATATTTTCATGTTGTCATTTTTATTAATATCTATTATTTTTATATTTTCATTGTTATATCAAACCACTTTGGTGTTCTTTCATTCATTTCAAATCTTTTTTTTCATTCCATCAGGATCTTTATCTTTATCTTTATCTTTATCTTGTGTGTGTGTGTGTGTGTGTGTGTTTAATCCCAATATAATGTACAATGTTATATTAGTTTCAGGTATAAAATATTGTGATTCAATAATTCCATACATCACTCAGTGTTCAGCACTCCTTAATTCCCATCATCTATTTCACCCATCCCCCCACCCAACTCCCCTCCAGCAATCATGTTTCTTCTTTACAGTGAAGAATCTGTTTCTTAGTTTGCCTCTCTCTTTTTTCCTTTGCTCATTTGCTTTTTTTCTTAAATTCCACATATGAGTGAAATAATGTGGCATTTGTGTCTCTGACTTATTTTGCTTAACATCATATTCTGTAATCCATCCATTTGTTGCAAATGGCAATATATCATTATTTTTATGGCTAAATAGTAATGTATATACCACATCATCTTTAGCCATTCATCTATCAAAGGACACTTGGGTTCCTTCATAGTTTGGCTATTGTAAGTAATGTTATAAGCATAAGGGTACATGTATCCCTTTGAATTAGTGTTCTTATTTTTATTTTGTTTCGATTTGGATACAAACCCAGTAGTGCAGTTACAAGATCCTAGGGTAGTTTTATTTTTAAATCACAGTGGCTGCACCAGTTTGAATTTCTACCAACAGTACAAGAGGGTTCCTTCTCCATATCCTCACCAACACGTGTTATTTCTTATGTTGTTGATTTTAGCCATTCTAACCGATGTGGGGTAATATCTCATTGTAGTTTTGATTTGCATTTCCATGATGATGAGTGATGTTAAGCATTTTTTCATGTGTCTGTTGGCCATTTGGATGTCTTCTTTGGAGAAATGTTTGTTCATGTCTTGTGCCCAATTTTATTTTTAATTGGGTTATTTGGTTTTAGGGTGGTGACTGGCATAAGTTCTTTATGTATTTTGGTTTCTAACCCTTTATCAAATGGATATGTCATTTACAAATATCTTCTCCCATTAAGCAGGTTGCTTTTTAGTTTGTTGTTTCTTTCATTGTAAAAAGCTTTTTATTTTGATGTAGTCCTAACAGTTTATTTTTGCTTTTTTTCCTTTGTGTCAGGAGACATATCTAGAAAAATATTGCTATAGCTGATGTCAGAGAAATTACTGCCTGTGTTCTCTTCTGCTGTTTTTATGGTCTCAGATTTCACATGTGACTGCATTAGAGTTTATCTCATTTTGAGTTTATTTTTGTATTTTGTGCAAGAAAGTGGTCATTTCATTGTTTTGCATGTAGTTGACAAATTTTCCCAACACCATTTGTTGAAGAGACTTTTTCCCATTCATATTTTTTCCTGCTTTGTCAAAGATTACTTGACCATAAAATTGTGAAATTCTTTCTGGGTTTTCATTCTGTTCTATTTATATATGTGTCTACTTTTGTGCCACTGCCATATCATTTTGATTACATCTTTGTAATATAAATTGAAGTTGGGAGTTGTGATACCTCCAGTTTTGCTTTTCTTTTTTAATATTGCTTTGGTAATTCAGGGTGTTTTATACTTCCATATACATTTTAGGATGGCTTGCTTAGCTCTGTGAAAAAATGCTACTGGTGTTTTGATAAACATTACATTAAATCTATAAATTGCTTTGGGTAGTATAGACATTTTAACAACATTTTTTCTTCTGATCCATGAGCATGGGATGTTTTCCATTTCTTTGTGTCATTTTTAATTCCTTTCACCCATGTTTTGTAGTTTTCAGAGTACAGGTCTTTTAACTGTGGTTAGATTTATTTTTTGGTATCTAATTGTTTTGGGTACAATTTTAAATGAGATTGTTTCCTTAATTTATCTTTCTGATGCTTCATTATTGGTGTATAAAAATGCAACAGATTTTTGTACATTGATTTTGTATTCTGTGACTTTGCTAAATTCGTATATCGATTCTAGCAGCTTTTTAGTGGAGTCTTTTGGATTTTCTATGTATAATATCATGTCATCTGCCAAGAGAGAAGTTTTACTTCTTTACCAATTTGAATGTCTTTTTTTCTTTTTGTTGTCTGATAACTGTGGCTTGGATTTCTAGTACTATATTGAATAAAACTGGTGAGAATGGACATCTTGTCTTGCTCCTGAAGTAAGGGCAAAACTCTTAATTTTTCCTCATGAAGAATCATGTTAGCTGTGGATTTTTCATTTATGGCTTTTATTGTGTTGAAGTATTCCTTCTAAACCTACTTTGTTGAGGGTTTTTACCATGAATGGACAGTGTACTTTGTCAAATGCTTTTTCTGTGTCTGTTGAAATGATCATATTGTTTTTACCGTTTGTCTTATTGATGTCATGTATCAAGGAGACTGATTTGTGAATATGGAAAAACCCTTGCATTCAAGGAATAAATTCCACTTGATCATGGTGAGCGATTTTTTTAATGTATTTTATTGAGGATTTTTGCATCTATGATCATCAGAGGTATTGTAGTGTCTTTATGTGCTTTTAGTATTAGGGTGCTACTGATCTTGTAGAGTGAATTAGGAAGTTTCCCTTTTTCACTTTTTGAAATAGTTTGAATACAATAAGTATTGACTCTTCTTTAAATGTTTAGTAGAATTCATCTGTGAAGCTACCTGGTGCTGGACCTTTGTCTGTCAGGAGTCTTTTGATTACTGATTCAATTTCATTGCTGGCAATCAGTCTACTCAAATTTTTTATTTATTCCTGCTTTAGTTTTGGTAGGTCATATATTTCTAGGAATTTGACCATTTTTTCTAGATTGTCTAATTTGTTGGCAAGTAGTTTTCATAATATTTTCTTAGAAATGATTGTATTTCTGTGCTGTTATTTATCTTTGATTTGTGATTTTATTTATTTGGATTTTTTTTTTAATGAGTCTGATTAGAGGTCTATCATTTTTGTTTATCTTTGCAAAGTACCAGTTCCTGGTTTTATTGATCTGTTCTTTCTCTCTCCCTCTCTCTTTTTTTCTTTTTGTTTCTTATCATTTATTTCTGCTCTAGTCCTTATTATTTCATTCCTTCTCCTGGTTTTGAATTTTGTTTTTCTTTTCCTGGCAAGATTAGGTAGGTTGTTTGAGATTTTTCTTACTTCTTGAGGTAGGCTTGTTATTGCTATAAAATTCCATCTTAGAACTTCTTTTGTGGCATTCAAAAGATTTTGGACCATTGTATTTTCATTTTTGTTTGTTTGTTTCCATATTAATTTTTATTTCTTCTTTGATTTCTTTATTAACCCATGTATTATTTAGTAGTATGTTACTTAACCTCCATGTATTTGTGGCCTTTCCAGTCTGGAGATTGTCCATGGAGAAAGAACAAAATTTGTTTGGAATATGTTACTCTTACTGAAATCAAAATGGTTTTTAGTGATGGCATCTAACTCCACTTGGAATTTAGAAATCATCTCTGTGATAAATTGTCCAAAAGGTGCACTCAGCAGTCATATAATGCCCATTGGTAGATAAGCTAATGCCTATTTTTTTTTAAATCTATCTCGGTTTTTTTTTTTTTGCACCAAATATTATTCTTTAGGCACTGTTATAGGCAGTAGAGAACATTAAATAAGCCTCATTTGCTTATTTGCATCCGTATCTACCCTGAAGGAGTCGAGGCTTAGTGTTTTCTGATCTTTGTAATAAACCCAATTTCTCCTCTTGATATGGCAGTGAATCATTACGTTTCAGAAGTGCCATTTCAATCATGTTTTATTTCCATAAGTGCAACTTTTAATATTGCAGTAGTCTCTAATGGAGTTCATCAGCAATACCTAATCAAGTTGCCTCTGCATTTAGTATATTTCTTCATTGCTGAGCAATCAATGATTCATTAGCAAATTATAAGAAAAGCTGAACATCTTTAAATTAGGACAGAAATCATTTTTAAATGAATTTTAAAACATATAAAATTTTCTTTACATAGTAACCATTTATTACATGCCTGCTATGCGCTATACACTGTGTGTAAGTATTATCTAAACTTCAAAATAACTCTACTACAAGGAAGATACAGTTTAAATTTAACAGAGTGAAGTTCAGAAATGTTAAGTTAACTGGTACAATATCACACAATTGGTAATTGGTACCATCATGATATTTTTGACTCCATAGGCTATGTTCCTTCTGTTGCTTTAATATCTCTAAAACTACTTTTCTTGCCTATTTCAGAAAACAGTCTGTGTTGTCCTTTGGCAAACTGTTTTTTGTTTGTTTGTCTTTTAGGAGCAAAAGGATATTTTGGAGTAAGTAGTATAATGTGGTTGAAAGTATTGGCATACATCGAAGAATGCCTGGCAAGAAGGTATATTTTATAAAATAGGTATCATTATGATACTTCTTAGTTCACTGAAGTTGAAAACCTTAAATTATATTATAGTGGCCTGAAAGAGATAATACAACTTCAAAATTTCCTACATCATTTCCATTGAATCATTTATCTATTGTGGAAATATAATGATGTCCATATGGGTTTATTGGAACTGCTGATAAGTCCTAGATTTCATCTTTCTAATCACTGCAACTTACAGATTTTTTGGTCCTATTACTTGTACCCATGCTAAAAAGCAGCAGAAAACTGAAACAAATGACTATTGATTGTTTGGCTCAGCTATCCATTTAATAGTGATGATCTATTAAATTTTTAAATTATTGAATTCAACTTATACTCTCAACAGTAATTCACTAAATTTTATCTTTAGATGCTTTTTTTTTTTGGTGCCTTTCTTCCATTTTGATAAAAAGTTGTATTACATCTACAAAATACTTTCTATTTTGTAATATTATCCACAAATTTTCATTTATAATCCAATGAGTACTTGCCACATTCTAATCCCTCCATTCCAGGCTCTTAATGGTTACTTTCATCTTTATAATTTAAAATTTCTATAATTGCTCTTTCCTTATGGGATAAATTCTGATAGAACTATGTATACATTTCAGTTTTTTATTAAGTTTTTTGTCCAACTAAGTGGTATGTCTCTTATAAATACTAAGTATAGCATGAGAGGATATTCTATTTAATTCAAGAAATACCCATTGGCTGTCTACTATAGTTTAGGCATTCTGCTGGATGCTGAGGATAGACTGTTATAAACAAATCAGATGACACTTTTTACATAGCATATATTCCAGAGGAAGAAGACAGAAAAATAATAATAATCCATTATAATGTATGGTATTGAGGTTCAGAGGGTAAGCACAAAGGGACAAGGTATTATTCTATTCTATTGCACTTAGGATCTCATACCATCCATTAAATGAAACAGAGGCTTCTCATGAAAAGTAGAGACCATGCCTTGTTACTCCATGGATATTTTATGTACAAGTTTCTTTGACCACTGAATAACATTTGTTTTTCTTTTTAATCAGCAATTATACCAGAAAGTTTATTTTTAATCAGTACTGAGAAGCAAAAATATATAAAACAATGTTTGTTTTTCCTACATTAGTATTGCCGCATTTTAAGAAACAAGTTTTATCCTTGTATGGATGCTTACCAGTAAGGAAGTCCAGAATACTAAATGCTGTTTTCAGATATAGCATTTAGAAGGTGATTTTTGAATGAGACATTGAGGATTTCCAACTCCTTTCCAAGATTATCCTTGTTACTTCTAAAAGATTCAATAGTCTTTTTACCTTTTCTTGGCATATAACTGGAAGACTTCTATAATGGAATTCATCATATTTTAACTGTAAAACATGCCAACATCAATGTTGGATATTGAGAGTTAAATTTACCTTTAAAAAATACACATCATCATTTGCAAGACTTATTTCTTGCAAATTACTCTAGCCCTATCTGTACATTATATAGTTTGGCTTGCCCTGCTTCCTAAACTGAGAGTAAGCACTTCTAGCAAGACTATTTCATAAGAAAGGTTATATAGGTTTATTATAATGAGTAAAATGAAAATACTGGTATAGTTTGAAGGGGGCAGTAACTTGAGTGGGCTCCAATGGATAGAGCTTCATTGTGGTTATTGGTAATGATGTTGTAACATGTAAATATCCATGGTCCATCTTTAATTTTGCCTATGGGACCTCTGAATTTTCTTCAGCTTGCTTTCATTGAGCTAAGTACTGGTGCCATTATTGGATTTTAGCTCTAAATCCACCCCTCTACCCTCTGTAGAGTTGCTGGGTCTAGAATTCTAGAAACACTATTTCTTAGATGTCTTTGTCAACTAGTTAACTATTAATTTCTGCCAATTGAAGTGAGGGAGATTGGGAGTAAGGGGAAAAGAACAAGTGACTTTCCTGTATTTCTTCCTGTGAAACCACATTCTGAAGAGAGTATCTAACTCCACATTCTTTTGGGTTCCTGCCACCAGTCACAATCAGGACCCTCAGAGGTAATATTTATATCATGGCCTTAGCAGTTACATCTGTGGATGACCCCCTCCTGATGGGTCTGAATGTCAAACATATTCTCCTCCACAGAGCTTCTCTCCATAGGTCTAAGCACTGGCCTTATAAGATACACCCTCTAAGCTACCAAGTTCTGAAGACCCCACTCTTCCTTTCAGTTTCCCCAATCCTAGGGATGGTTGCCTTTTCTTTTTTTTCTTTTTTTTTTTTTTAAATTTTATTTTTTATAAACATATATTTTTATCCCCAGGGGTACAGGTCTGTGAATCGCCAGGTTTACACACTTCACAGCACTCATCATAGCACATACCCTCCCCAATGTCCATAATCCCACCCCCCCAACCCCCCTCCCCCCATTAACCCTCAGTTTGTTTTGTGAGATTAAGAGTCACTTATGGTTTGTCTCCCTCCCAATCCCATCTTGTTTCATTTACTCTTCTCCTACCCCCTTAAGCCCCCATGTTGCATCTCCTCTCCCTCATATCAGGGAGATCATATGATAGTTGTCTTTCTCTGATTGACTCACTTCGCTAAGCATGATACCCTCTAGTTCCATCCACGTCGTCGCAAATGGCAAGACTTCATTTCTTTTGATGGCTGCATAGTATTTCATTGTGTATATATACCACATCTTCTTTATCCATTCGTCTGTTGATGGACATCTAGGTTCTTTCCATAGTTTGGCTATTGTAGACATTGCTGCTATAAACATTCGGGTGCACGTGCCCCTTCGGATCACTACGTTTGTATCTTTAGGGTAAATACCCAGCAGTGCAATTGCTGGGTCATAGGGTAGTTCTATTTTCAACATTTTGAGGAACCTCCATGCTGTTTTCCAGAGTGGTTGCACCAGCTTGCATTCCCACCAACAGTGTAGGAGGGTTCCCCTTTCTCCGCATCCTCGCCAGCATCTGTCATTTCCTGACTTGTTAATTTTAGCCATTCTGACTGGTGTGAGGTGGTATCTCATTGTGGTTTTGATTTGTATTTCCCTGATGCCGAGTGATGTGGAGCACTTTTTCATGTGTCTGTTGGCCATCTGGATGTCTTCTTTGCAGAAATGTCTGTTCATGTCCTCTGCCCATTTCTTGATTGGATTATTTGTTCTTTGGGTGTTGGGTTTGCTAAGTTGTTTATAGATTTTGGACACTAGCCCTTTATCCGATATGTCATTTGCAAATATCTTCTCCCATTCTGTCAGTTGTCTTTTGGTTTTGTTAACTGTTTCCTTTGCTGTGCAAAAGCTTTTGATCTTGATAAAATCCCAATAGTTCATTTTTGCCCTTGCTTCCCTTGCCTTTGGCGATGTTCCTAGGAAGATGTTGCTGCGGCTGAGGTCGAAGAGGTTGCTGCCTGTGTTCTCCTCAAGGATTTTGATGGATTCCTTTCTCACATTGAGATCCTTCATCCATTTTGAGTCTATTTTCGTGTGTGGTGTAAGGAAATGATCCAATTTCATTTTTCTGCATGTGGCTGTCCAATTTTCCCAACTCCATTTGTTGAAGAGGCTGTCTTTTTTCCATTGGACATTCTTTCCTGCTTTGTCGAAGATTAGTTGACCATAGAGTTGAGGGTCTATTTCTGGGCTCTCTATTCTGTTCCATTGATCTATGTGTCTGTTTTTGCGCCAGTACCATGCTGTCTTGATGATGACAGCTTTGTAATAGAGCTTGAAGTCTGGAATTGTGATGCCACCAACTTTGGCTTTCTTTTTCAATATTGCTTTGGCTATTCGAGGTCTTTTCTGGTTCCATATAAATTTTAGGATTATTTGTTCCATTTCTTTGAAAAAAATGGATGGTACTTTGATAGGAATTGCATTAAATGTGTAGATTGCTTTAGGTAGCATAGACATTTTCACAATATTTATTCTTCCAATCCAGGAGCATGGAACATATTTCCATTTCTTTGTGTCTTCCTCAATTTCTTTCATGAGTACTTTATAGTTTTCTGTGTATAGATTCTTAGTCTCTTTGGTTAGATTTATTCCTAGGTATCTTATAGTTTTGGGTGCAATTGTAAATGGGATGGACTCCTTAATTTCTCTTTCTTCTGTCTTGTTGTTGGTGTAGAGAAATGCAACTGATTTCTGGGCATTGATTTTATATCCTGACACTTTCCTGAATTCCTGTACAAGTTCTAGCAGTTTTGGAGTGGAGTCTTTTGGGTTTTCCACATATAGTATCATATCATCTGCGAAGAGTGATAGTTTGACTTCTTCTTTGCCAATTTGGATGCCTTTAATTTCCTTTTGTTGTCTGATTGCTGAGGCTAGGACTTCTAGTACTATGTTGAATAGCAGTGGTGATAACGGGCATCCCTGCCGTGTTCCCGACCTTAGCGGAAAAGCTCTCAGTTTTTCTCCATTGAGAATGATATTTGCGGTGGGTTTTTCATAGATGGCTTTGATAATATTGAGGTATGTGCCCTCTATCCCTACACTTTGAAGAGTTTTGATCAGGAAGGGATGCTGTACTTTGTCAAATGCTTTTTCAGCATCTATGGAGAGTATCATATGGTTCTTGTTCTTTCTTTTATTAATGTGTTGTATCACATTGATTGATTTGCGGATGTTGAACCAAACTTGCAGCCCTGGAATAAATCCCACTTGGTCGTGGTGAATAATCCTTTTAATGTACTGTTGAATCCTATTGGCTAGTATTTTGGCGAGAATTTTTGCATCTGTGTTCATCAAGGATATTGGCCTGTAATTCTCTTTTTTGATGGGATCCTTGTCTGGTTTTGGGATCAAGGTGATGCTGGCCTCATAAAATGAGTTTGGAAGTTTTCCTTCCATTTCTATTTTTTGGAACAGTTTCAGGAGAATAGGAATTAGTTCTTCTTTAAATGTTTGGTAGAATTCCCCCGGGAAGCCGTCTGGCCCTGGGCTTTTGTTTGTTTGGAGATTTTTGATGACTGTTTTAATCTCCTTACTGGTTATGGGTCTGTTCAGGCTTTCTATTTCTTCCTGGTTCAGTTGTGGTAGTTTATATGTCTCTAGGAATGCATCCATTTCTTCCAGATTGTCAAATTTGTTGGCGTAGAGTTGCTCATAGTATGTTCTTATAATTGCCTGTATTTCTTTGGTGTTAGTTGTGATCTCTCCTCTTTCATTCATGATTTTATTTATTTGGGTCCTTTCTCTTTTCTTTTTGATAAGTCTGGCCAGGGGTTTATCGATCTTATTAATTCTTTCAAAGAACCAGCTCCTAGTTTCGTTGATTTGTTCTATTGTTTTTTTGGTTTCTATTTCATTGATTTCTGCTCTGATCTTTATGATTTCTCTTCTCCTGCTGGGTTTAGGGTTTCTTTCTTGTTCTTTCTCTAGCTCTTTTAGGTGTAGGGTTAGGTTGTGTACCTGAGACCTTTCTTGTTTCTTGAGAAAGGCTTGTACCGCTATATATTTTCCTCTCAGGACTGCCTTTGTCGTGTCCCACAGATTTTGAACCGTTGTGTTTTCATTATCATTTGTTTCCATGAATTTTTTCAACTCTTCTTTAATTTCCTGGTTGACCCATTCATTCTTTAGAAGGATGCTGTTTAGTCTCCATGTATTTGGGTTCTTTCCAAATTTCCTCTTGTGATTGAGTTCTAGCTTCAGAGCATTGTGGTCTGAAAATATGCAGGGAATGATTCCAATCTTTTGATAACGGTTGAGACCTGATTTAGGACCAAGAATATGATCTATTCTGGAGAATGTTCCATGTGCACTAGAGAAGAATGTGTATTCTGTTGCTTTGGGATGAAATGTTCTGAATATATCTGTGATGTCCATCTGGTCCAGTGTGTTATTTAAGGCCTTTATATCCTTGTTGATCTTTTGCTTGGATGATCTGTCCATTTCAGTGAGGGGAGTGTTAAAGTCCCCTACGATTATTGTATTATTGTCGATGTGTTTCTTTGATTTTGTTATTAATTGGTTTATATAGTTGGCTGCTCCCACGTTAGGGGCATAGATATTTAAAATTGTTAGATCTTCTTGTTGGACAGTTCCTTTGAGTATGATATAGTGTCCTTCCTCATCTCTTATTATAGTCTTTGGCTTAAAATCTAATTGATCTGATATAAGGATTGCCACTCCTGCTTTCTTCTGATGTCCATTAGCATGGTAAATTCTTTTCCACCCCCTCACTTTAAATCTGGAGGTGTCTTCAGGTTTAAGATGAGTTTCTTGTAGGCAACATATAGATGGGTTTTGTTTTTTTATCCATTCTGATACCCTTTGTCTTTTGATTGGGGCATTTAGCCCATTAACATTCAGGGTAAGTATTGAGAGATATGAATTTAGTGCCATTGTATTGCCTGTAAGGTGACTGTTATTGTATATTGTCTCTGTTTCTTTCTGATCTACTACTTTTAGGGTCTCTCTTTGCTTAGAGGACCCCTTTCAATATTTCCTGTAGAGCTGGTTTGGTATTTGCAAATTCTTTCAGTTTTTGTTTGTCCTGGAAGCTTTTAATCTCTCCTTCTATTTTCAATGATAGCCTAGCTGGATATAGTATTCTTGGCTGCATGTTTTTCTCGTTTAGTACTCTGAATATATCATGCCAGCTCTTTCTGGCCTGCCAGGTCTCTGTGGATAAGTCTGCTGCCAATCTAATATTTTTACCGTTGTATGTTACAGACTTCTTTTCCCGGGCTGCTTTCAGGATCTTCTCTTTGTCACTAAGACTTGTAAATTTTACTATTAGGTGACGGGGTGTGGACCTATTCTTATTGATCTTGAGGGGGGTTCTCTGAACCTCCTGGATTTTGATGCTTGTTCCCTTTGCCATATTGGGGAAATTCTCTCCAATAATTCTCTCCAATATACCTTCTGCTCCCCTCTCTGTTTCCTCTTCTTCTGGAATCCCAATTATTCTAATGTTGTTTCGTCTTATGGTGTCACTTATCTCTCGAATTCTCCCTTCATGGTCCAGTAGCTGTTTGTCCCTCTTTTGCTCAGCTTCTTTATTCTCTGTCATTTGGTCTTCTATACCACTAATTCTTTCTTCTGCCTCATTTATCCTAGCAGTGAGAGCCTCCATTTTTGATTGCACCTCATTAATAGCTTTTTTGATTTCAACTTGGTTAGATTTTAGTTCTTTTATTTCTTCAGAAAGGGCTTTTATCTCTCCGGAGAGGGTTTCTCTAACATCTTCCATGCCTTTTTCGAGCCCGGCTAGAACCTTGAGAATCGTCATTCTGAATTCTAGATCTGACATATTACCAATGTCTGTATTGATTAGGTCCCTAGCCTTTGGTACTGCCTCTTGTTCTTTTTTTTGTGAATTTTTCCGCCTTGTCATTTTGTCCAGATAAGAGTATATGAAGGAGCAAGTGAAATACTAAAAGGGTGGCAACAACCCCAGGAAAATATGCTTTAGCCAAATCAGAAGAGATTCCAAATCATGAGGGGGTGAAAGGGGATAAAAAGAGGTTCAGAAAGAAGAAAAAAAAAAAAAGAAACAAAAAAAGAAAACCAATAAAGAAAAAATATAAAAAGGTAAAAAAAGAATATATATATTAGATAAACTAGTTAAAAAATGTTAAAAAAGGAAAGGGTAAAAGTTAAAAAAATTTAGCAGAAGAGAAAAATAAATTGAAAAAGAAAAAAAATTAAATTAACTGCAAGGCTAAAGAATCATGGGGAGAAAGCCATGAGTTCCGTGCTTTGCTTTCTCCTCCTTTGGAATTCCGCTGCTTTCCTTGGTATTGAAACTGTACTCCTTGGTAGTTGAACTTGGTCCTGGCTGGGTTTCTTGTTGATCTTCTGGGGGAGGGGCCTGTTGTAGTGATTCTCAAGTGTCTTTGCCCCGGGCGGAGTTGCACCGCCCTTACCAGGGGCTGGGCTGAGTAATCCGCTCGGGTTTGCTTTCGGGAGCTTTTGTTCCCTGAGCGCTTTCCCTAGAGTTCCGGAGGGCGGGAATGAAGATGGCGGCCTCCCGGTCTCCGGCCCGGAGGAGCCAAGAGCCTGGGGCCCCACTCCTCAGTGCGCCCTCAGAGAACAGCGCCGATTTACTCCCGTCACCCTGCCTCCGGCCGCGCTCCGAGCTGACCGAGCCTGCGACCGGTTCAAGGTAACCCCGAGCTTAGCGCTTACTCCTCGGCTCTGTCTCTGTAGCCGGCTTCCCTGTTCTAATACCTGTAAGCTCTGCGACACTCAGACACCCCCGATCCTTCTGTGACCCTGCGGGACCTGAGGCCACGCTGACCCTGCGTGGGCTTCACCCCGGTTAAGCCTCTGGAGCGATGTCCCTCAGCGGAACAGACTTTTAAAAGTCCCGATTTTGTGCTCCGTTGCTCCGCCGCTTGCCGGGAGCCGGCCCCCCCCCCCGCGGTCTATCTTCCCGTCGCTTTGGATTCACTTCTCCGCCAGTCCTACCTTTCCGAAAGTGGTTGATTTTCTGTTTCTAGAGTTGCTGTTCTTCTTCTCTTCGATCTCCCGTTGGATTTGTAGGTGTTTGCAATCTTTAGATAAGCTATCTGCTGATCTCCCGCTACCTGAAGTAGTCTCAGCCTGCTACTTCTCCGCCATCTTGACCTGGTAATCTGGTTGCCTTTTCTTATAGTTATTAATTTCTGGGTAACCTCAGTATCCTCTATGATTTTTGGGCTTTCTCCTATCTTGGCCAACAATTTTCTATATTAAATAAATTTCTTTAAAAAATATATATTTTTTCTTTTTTTAAAGAAGATTGTTTGAGCAAAGGAGAGAGAGGAGCCTGAGTGGGAGGAGCAGAGGGATAGGGAGAGAGAGAATCTCAAGCAGACTATACAGATCATGGGGTTCGATCTCACAACCATGAGATCACAAACTGAGCTGAAGACCAAGACGCAGACATTTAACTGCCTGCACCACCCAGGTGCCTGTGTTTTTCTTTTTTTCTGATCAGATTTGGCCCAATATAGTCATGTGGGCCTTACATCATGTTTTATCCATCGTAGGATCTTTAGTAACCTATAACTGACTCAAGGTGCACTAACACAACAGTTATCTACTTTTAACTAAAACTTTGCTATCTGTTTAAGGAAAGAATTTTGACTTATATAAGAAAGAGGGTACACATGGTACCTTAAGTGAAACATATATGGAGGAAAGATACTTTTCAAGATCATCTTTTGCACATTAGATATAGAATTATATTATGAGAAATCAGAAAAGAGACCTACTTCCAGTCCAGAATTATCAGATTCTCACCTGAAACAAAAAGAGCCTGAAGAATGCAACACTGATATGATTACTGTCCACATTTGTTCACATGCTCTGAGGGAATTCTTAATCATCTCTCAGTTATCTAACTCACTGAGCCAATTCCTTACTAATACTCTAGAAATAATTTATAACAGTCCATTAGAAACCAGAAAAACTTAGTAAGCCAAGTGGGACTTCTTTGAAATATTTATATCTAAATAATTTCTGTTAATACTTCTGAAAATTTTTCAACTAAAAATAAATCACAAGTTTGTAAAACAACAACAAATTGCTAGGAAAAGTCTGACACTTCTTTTCTGTGGTAATAGCTTCTTGAATATACATATTCTTGGGTAGAGGACCAAAACCTAACTGTGATAAACCCTGCCAAGAGATTTTTCATGCATAAATATGAAAAAAAGACATTTCCAAACTTGAATCTCAGAATGTATACCACCCATACAATTTTTCTGAAACACACTACTTGAAGTATTCCAGCCTAACAAAAATGGAGCAAGAATAGAGTTAAGATATATGACAAAGCCTGGGTTCAGTTTAGGGATTACTACGACACAAATTTATGTTTGGTAACATACTGCTTTAAATTTAGAATGGTATAAATATGTAACCAGGTACAGATACAAGTGAGTAAATGTAGCTCCACATTGCCTCAATTTAAGGCACACCCAAGTATAAGGGTATTTTAGTCATATTTAAAAGGTAATATCTACCAAATCAGAGTAGACTATAAATTAAGGCTAGCTACATTTTATCTCTCAATTAGCATACAAAGACATTATACTGACACTAATGCAATGACTCTACCTTTTGGCAGGCCATATCAAACAGGTCCAACATCTAGATTTTGGACCTGAATTTGTCACTATTTGTCAATTTCATCTTACCTGCATCTGTGTCTCAATATAAAAAATTGTTAGTTTATGCCTTCTTTGGAGTCATAGCTAACTACCTGTTTCATGACACAGAGGTTTTATATGCAGGAGAAATAAGCGCTCCATAAGGCCTTTGGGATCTGTATAAAAATACTGTACCATGATATATTGTTGTAAGATGGTTAATAGTACAGATGGTAAAGAAGTTTCTCATTCATTCTAATTCTGGTTCTGATTTATGCCACCTGATTTACCTTGGCAATCTCCTGTATTTGAATTTTCCTTATTTCCTTCATATTTAAACAAAGAAAGTTGATAATAGTATTTGGCTTATGGGATTACCATGAAGATTAAATAGTTATATTTTAAACAGCAAGAACTTAATTAATATTCTAAATTATAATATAGCATTTGACAATATTTTATAAACCACATGACAAACATTATAGAGGTATAAATATAAAATGTAATTCTCAAAGAAATAAAAACAAGTATCACAATATTAATAACAAAAGAAACAACTTTTATAATGGTGACAAAAAAGTTAAAATATGTTAAGAATGTTGTCTTTTTGTTAAGGAGTAGATATAAATTTATAGTTGAATCTTTTTATTTTTATATTGAAATGTCAATGTTTATTATTATGACAAGTAGTGGAATAAAAGTAAAATAAAGTTTCTAGTTCACTAGATTAAAAAATGAGAAATATGATATAAATACAAACATATATTCACACTATAAATATGAATATTTCTCTCAAATATAAAATATAATCAAAATTGATTATGCAATGCTCCCACTGACATAAATAAACATCTTTACTTCTCTAAGTATAAATCTAATTGATTAGGTTCATCTAACATCAGTGTGATAAACCTTGATATTTGAAAAAAAATGAACATTCTTCTAGAGAATAAGTGAGCTTTAAATAAAAAAAGAAATGGGAACATAAATCACTGGTTATTTACAGATATTTATAAAAAAAGATAAGGAACACAGAATAAACAGTATTCTGAGAAGCTTTTGTAGGCTTAAAATATACGAAAAAATAATAATCTTAGGGAAATTAACTAGCTTAGAGAAATACTAGTAGAATTATCAGATACTGTATTTATACATTTTCTCTGAAAACACAGGGCAAAAACTCACAATCCCATTTTGGAAAATGAAAAATGTTAAAAAACAAACAAACAAACATACAACAACAAAAACAAACCACCAGCACTTCCTGGGAAGATTGCAGAGTAGGAAGATTCCAAGGTCACCTTGTCCCAGGGATATAACTAGATGATACTCACAGACATGTAAATAATCCCAGAAAATTATCTGAAACTTGGCAGAACTCCATAACCAAACTGTAAAGAAGATATCACTCAGAAGACAGTGGGAAGGACAGAGATGTAGTGGGGAACTAAATGGACCCCCAAAACTGTCCACAGGATGGAGGGACCTGCAGACATAGAAAGAGAAAGGAAACAGAACTTCACACTAGGGAACCTGCATGGGGAAGATGAACCCCCATAAAATTTGGCTTTGAAAAACAGAGGGGCTGAATTTCTTGAGTTCTTATAATCAGAGGACTTAAAACCTAGATTTTAAAAATCAGTGGGCTTGGCTCTGAGAGAGATAGGAGGACAGAGGAAACAGGCCTCACCCTTAAGGAGACAGCAAAAAAGTAGCCTGCAGAGATACAGCATAGAAGCAGCAGTTTTTTAAATATGTCTGGGGCACATGGGAGGCAGAGTTGTTTACTAATTTCAAGACTTGTCCTGGAGGAGCAGAAATCCTTGAAAAACTTCTTCAGAACAAAAGAAACTGTCAGATGCCATGTCTCTCCCTCAACCCTCAGCATAAACACATGGCTACCTGTGGGAACCAGCATGGTACCCACATGCCCTACCTAACTTGCTAACAGTGTGTTCTATCCTACCATGCTTCAGAGGATTGACCCTTCTAGCCAGGCCTGCCACAGTCCCAGTGGGGGTGGCAGAAAGTCCCTTTTCCCAGCAATGCACCAACCTTGCAATCACTGCACCTCCTCCCCCACCCCACACACACATTGCAGATCCAATCTCTCCAATACACTCTTGGCTAGAACATATCCAGGGTGATACTAAAGGCTTGGCAGTATGCAAGTAGCCCAGACAGGAGCAAGCACCACTCCAAAGTGACTCCTGCCCTGAGGAAAGAGAAAGATAACCGTATCTACCAGTCCAACCAGTCCAAGAACAGACACAGCAGGGGCCTGGGAGCAGACAGCTCGTCTGGCTGTAGGTACCTACCAACAAAAGCTTTTCAAGGGACAACACAGGGAAAATACCTTGCAGTTTGGTGCTACTGCATCTCTGGCAAAAACCTGGTCTGATTCAACTCAACCCAAGGCGATCTCAAACTGGTCCATAAATACCACAGAGGCAAAACACTGCCCATGACAGGCAACAAGAGCCACTGCAGATGACTGGACTGAAGGAAAAAATTGGCTCAGGCACAAAAGTTGGGCACATGTAATATATGTAGGCTTCAGACCTCTGAAGCCACAGGTTTGAGCCAATAGGAAATACAGGACCTCTTCTTCATAAAGCCATTACTTTCAAGAGTAGGAGGTAGGACTTTCCTAACACAGAAACAGACACAGAGAGTTAGACAAATGAGGACACAGAGGAATATGTCCCAAAGGAAAGAAATGACAAAAATCACAGCAAAAGACCTAAGAAAAATAGAGATAAGTAATATGCCTGATAGAGAATTTAAAGTAATGATCATGAAGATACTCACATAAGAAGAGAGAGAAAAGAGTAAAAATTTATTTGATGAACTAATAGCTGAAAACTTCCCAAATCTGGGAAAGAAACACAAATTCGGATCCAGGAAGCACAAAGATCCTTCCAAAAACTAAACCCAAGGAAGTCCACACTAAGACACATAGTTATTAAAATGGCAAAAAATAATGACAAAAAATGTTTTAAAGCAGTGAATAAAAAGGAAACAGTTACATACGAACAAAGACTCACAAGAGTATCAGCCAATTTTTCAGCAGACACTGCAGACCACAAAGACATGGCAGGGTATATTCAAAATGCTGAAAGGAAAAACAGTCTCCAGCCAAAAATATCCAGCAAGACTATCATTCAGAGTAGAAAGAGAGATAGAGTTTCCCAGACAAATAAAAATTAAAGGAAGTCATAAGGACTAAATTAGCTCTACAAGAAACCTTAAAGAGGACCCTTGAGTGGAAAGGAAAGACCATAAGTAAGAGTAAGAAAAGAAAGAAGCACAAAAGCAGTTAAAAAAGAAAAAAACCATATCCGTAAAAATCAGTCAAGGGACTCAGAAAATAAAATATAAAGTCTGACACCATATACTCAGGGGAGGAGAGAGAAGTAAAGAATAGTTTCAAAATTAAGCAACCGCCAACTTAATACAGACCGTTACATGCAGAAGATGTTATATGCAAACCAAATGGTAACCACAAATCAAACACCAGTAATAAATATGCAAATACAAAGACAAAGGAATCCAAGTAAATCACTAAGGAAAGCCAACTAGTCATGAGACAAAAGAACAAGAGAAAAAAGCACCAGAGAGGAAAACAAACACAGAACAAGTAAAAAAAAATAGCAATAAATACATACTTATGAATAATTATTTTGAATGTAAATGGACTAAAAGCTCCAATCAAAAGACATAGGGTAATGGAAAGGGTAAACAAATGAATCAATATACCTATATGCTGTCTACAAGAGGCTTATTTATTATTTCAGACCTGAAGACAAATGCAAATTGAAAGTAAAGGGATGGAAAAGTATTTATTGTGCAAATGGCTGTGAAAATAAAGCTAGGGTAACAATCCTTATTTCAGAGAATACAGACTTTAAAACAAAGTTTATAACAAGAGATTAAGAGAGACACTATAAAATAATAAAGGGAACAATCCAACAAGAAAATGAATCTATAAAGATATATGGCCCCAATATGGGAGCACCCAAATATATAAAACAAAAAAAAACATAAGCTAGTTGATAATACACTAATAGTAAGGGACTTCAGCACTCCCACTTTCATCAATGGACAGATTGTTAAAACAGAAAATAAATAAGAAAACTTAGTGGTTTTGAATGAATATTGGACCAGATGGATTTAACAGATACATTCAGAACATTCTATTCTAAAACAACAGAATACACATTCTTTTTAAGTGCAAGAGGAACATTCTCCAGAATAGATTACATATTAGGCCACAAAACAAGTCTCAACAAATTTAAAAAGACTGAAGTCATACCATGCATCTTTTCTGACCACAATGATATGAAATTAGAAATCAATCACAAGAAACAAATCGGGAAAAGCACAGATTCATGGATGTTAAATATCATTCTAATAAATGATGAATGGGTCAGCCAAGAAATAAAAGAATAAACAAATACATGGACAAAAATGGAAATGGGAAAAAAACAGCTGAAAATCTTTGGGATGCAGGAAAAGTGGCTCTAAAAAGGAAGTTTATAGCAAGACAAGACTACCACAAGAACCAAGAAAAATCTCAAACCACCTAATTTCCATGGCAAGGAGCTAAAGAAGAACAAATAAAACCCAAATCAGTATAAAGAAGGAAATAATTAAAAAAAATAACAGAAATAAATTAAAAAGAGACTAAAACACCAACAGAACAGATCAAGGAATCCAGAAAGTGATTCTTTGAAAAGATCAACAAAACTGATAAAACTTTAGCCAGACCAATAAAAAGAGAAAGAGAGAGAGAGGACTCAAATGAACAAAATCACAAAGAAAAAGGAGAAAACTGACACCTCAGAAATATGATTGTAAGAGAACATTATGAAAAATTACATGCCTGAGGCATCTGGGTGGTTGAGTTGGTTAAGCTTCTGCCTTCGGCTCAGGTCATGATCTCAGGGTCCTGGGATTGAGCCCCACATTGGGCTCTCTGCTCAGCAATGAGCCTGTTTCCCCTCCCTCTCTGCCTACTTGTGATCTCTCCCTGTCAAATAAATAAATAAAATCTTTTAAAAAAAAAATTACATGCCAAAACAGTGAAAACCTAGAAGATATGGATGAATTCCTAGAAAAATATAACTGATCAAAACTGAAGCAGGAAGAAATAGAACATTTGAACAGACCAATTGCCAGCAATGAAATTGAATCAGTAATAAAAAAAAAAAAAATTTAAAATAACCTCCCAAAAGATAAAAGTCCATGAACTGACAGCTTCACAGGTGAATTCTACCAAACATTTAAAGAATTAACACCTATTTTTCTCAAAATATTACAAAAAATAGAAGAAGGATGAAAGGTTCCAAGTTCACTCTATGAGGCCAGTATAACCCCAAAACTACATACAGACGCTACAAAAAAGAGAACTACTACAGGCCAATATCTCTGATAAGTGAAGATGCAGAACTTCTCAACAAAATATTATCAAGCCAAATCAAACAATACATTAAAAAAATCATTCACCATAATCAGGTGGGATTTATTCCCAGGAAGCAAAGGTGGTTCAATATTTGCTAGTTGATAAATGTAACACACCACATCAATAAAGGAAAGAATAAAAACCATATGATCATTTCAATAGATGCAAAAAACAAACATTTAACAAAGTAAAATATGCATTCATGATAAAAACCCTCAAAAGAGTAGGTTTAGAGGGAACATACCTCAATATTGTAAAGGCTTTTATGAAAAACCCACAATTAAGATCATACTCAATCTTGAAAAATTGAGACATTTTCCTCTAAGTTTGGGAACAAGACAAGGATGTCCCCTCTCACCAATTTTATTAAACACAAGACTGGAAATCCTAGACACAGCAATCAAACAACAAAATAATATAAAACATCCAGGAATGCCTGGGTGGATCAGTTGATTGGGTGGCTGACTCTTGATTTTGGCTCAGGTCATTATCTCAGTGTTCTGGGAATGAGCCCTGCAGCAGACTCTGCTCAACAGGGAGTCCGTTTTAGGCTTTCCCCTCTCCCTCTGCCCCTCCCCCTGCTCATACACACACACCCACACTCTCTCTTTCTAAAAATAAATCTTCCTAAAATATATAAAAGTCATCCAAATTCTTAAGGAAGAAGTAAAATTTTCACTATTTGCAAATGACATGATACTATATATAGAAAACCTGAAAGACTCCACCAAAAACTACTAGAATAAATGAATTCAGTAAACTTTCAGGAATCAATGTGCAGAACTCTGTTGCATATCTATACACTAATAATGAAGCAACAGAGAGAGAAATTAAGAAAGCAATTCCATTCACAGTTGTGTCAAAAATAATAAAACACCTAGGAACAAATAAACTTAACCAAAGAGGTATTTGGTTAAATAGGAGTTTTCTACTTTGAAAACTATGAAACAGTGATGAAAGAAACTGAAGATAATATACACAAATGGAAAAAAATTCCATGCTCATGGTTTGGAAGAAAAAATATTGTTAAAATGTCTGTATTACCTAAAGCAATCTACAGATTTAATGCAATCCCTATCAAAATACCACCAGCATTTTTCACAGGACTAGAACAAATAATTCTAGAATTTGTATGGAACCATGATAGACCCTGAACAGCCAACACAATCTTGAAAAACAAAGCTGGAGTTATTCTAGTTCTAGATTTCATGTTATAATACAAAGCTATAGTGATCAAAAGTGTAAGATACCAACACAAAAATAGACACATAGATTAATGAAACAGAATAGAAATCCCAGAAACAAACCCATGATTATAGGGTCAATTAATCTTTGACAAAGCAGGAAAGAATATGCAATGAAAAAAGTCTTCAACAAATGGTGTAGGGAAAATAAAACTACATGCAAAAGAACGAAACTGTACCACTTTCTCACACCATCTACAAAGATAAACTCATTAAGGATCTAAATATGAGACCTGAAACCCTAAAAATCTTAGAAGAAAACACAGTCAGTAATTTCTCTGATATTGGCCGCAGCAAAGTTTTTCTAGGTGTGTGTCCTGAGTCAAGGGAAACAAAAGCAAAAATAAAATATTGGGATTATATCATAATAAAAAGCTTCTGCACAGCCAAAAAAGCAGTCAACAAAACTAAAAGACAACTTCCTGAATGGGAAATTAACATAGCCAATAGAGGATTAGCATCCAAAGTATATAAAGAACTTATACAACTCAACAGCCCTAAGCCAAATAACTGAATTAAAAAAATGAGTGGAAGATATGAACAGACATTTCTCCAAAGAAGATAAACAGATGGCCAACAGACATATGAAAAAATGTTCAACATTGCTCATTGTCAGGGAAATGCAAATCAAAACTACTTGTCAGCTAAAGCTAAAACCACCAGAAATAACAAGTGTTGGTGAGGATGTGGAGAAAGGGGAATACTCTTGCACTCTTGGTAGAAATGCAACTGATATAGCCACTGTGGAATACAGTTTGGAGCTTCCTCAAAAAATCACAAACAAAACTACCCTAAGATCCAGTAATCCGACTAGATATTTTTCTAAAGAATGCAAAAATACTAACTCAAAGGGATTTGTGCACCCCTATGTTTATTGCAGCATTGGTTACAATAGTCAAACTATGGAAGCAGCCCAAGTGTCCAGGGACAGATGAATGGATAATGAAGATATGGTATATATAGACAATGGGATATTATTCAGCCATAAAAATGATTTCAGCCATTTCACTCATAAGTGGAATTTAAGAAACAAAACAAACAAGCAAAAGAAAATAGAGAGAGAAAAGAAAAATTAAGAAACAGACTCCACGCTCCTGGGTGGCTCAGTTGGTTAAATCCTTGGCCTTTGGCTCAAGTCATGATCCCAGGGTCCTGAGATAGAGCCCTGTATCAGGCTCTCTGCTCAGCAGGAGCCTGCTTCCCTTCCTCTCTCTCTGCCTGCTTCTCTGCCTACTTGTGATCTCTGTCAAATAAATAAATAAAATCTTAAAAAAAAAAGAAAAGAAAAAGACTCTTAACAGATGATTACCAGAGGGGATGATGGAAGAAATATGTGAAGGAATTAAGAGTACATTTATCTTGATGAACACTGAGTAATATATAATACTTTGAGCCACTATATTGTACACCTGAAACTATATTGCATGCTTGTTAACTATACTGGATTAAAATATAAGTAAATAAATTTAAAAAATTAACATTATAATAAAAATTTTAAAAAAACATTTTATAGGTGGGTAATAATAAAGGTGTAAATAACAGTTTCAAAAAGAATACACAATATTATTCACATTATTATAACTTTAGGTAAATGCTTTGATAATAGTTATAACATTTTTTCCATTAGAAACAACTAGAAATTCCTCAAGTTTTTGCCGCAAGAAGTAGGAATACTACCCTGAAGAAATTAAAAGTTTTATCTATGATACACAACAATAACAAAACAAAACAAAACAGCCTAGTGGTCTTATAGATGAATTCTAACAAAATGCAAGAAGGGATTTAAGTATTGCATAATGTATAAAAAAATATAAATTCAATTATTGTGTTCAGCATACAATTAATTGGTTTAGGGATTGGCTTAAACTAGGCTTAAATAAACTAAATTCACAATACCTACTAAGAAAAGAAAGACAGACCAATATTACAAATATAAGTAACAAAATACCACAAAATATCATTGAGTGATGAAAATATACTATGGCAAATTAGGTTTTAACTTAGTAATAGAGGGATGATTCAACATTAAGTGTTTTATTTATATATTTTGGTACATTCATGCTTTAGGTTAAAAAGTATAATAATATCAGTAACTACTAGAATACATAAAATAATGCATAATTTAAAATTATGGTTTTTTTCAAATTTGAAAAAAAAACAAACTTGTTAAATGATGCCTGGATTGAATTAACGACATCAAAATTAAAAATACAATTTCCATATGAAATGCAAACTACTATATTAGTCAACTCCACACAATTCTCAGTGAAATTAAAAACAAAACAAATTTCTCCTACTATATAAATTTTTTGAAGATTTTATCTAAGGGGAAAAACTAAAGTTGAATAGCACTTCTGGAGAAAAAAAAAAATCATAGACATTTGGATTAGTGTTAGCAAAAAGCACATTATGCTCATATCCAGCAGAGTCTTCAATTCATCTTGGAAATCTTTCCACATAACCCAGTAATCTTTTGTCATATTTTGCTCAGGAGACACTGCATATCTTTAGTGTTCTCCTTAACTTCCCCCTTGCATTACTTTCAAGCATAAACTTCACTGCATTCTATCAGAGTAAAAAGATAATAATGTAGAAACTGTCTTAATTCACGTTCCTTCCACACAATTTCCTTTTATCCATAATCATCCCTTTCTTCTTTCCTCCCATCACAGGAAAAGAGACCTTATTTTTATATCCAAAGTTAATACATTTCTGGAGTAGGGCTTGGGGTCAATTGTTGTTCCAAGAGTGAAACAAATTGAAAATGTTTATGTACCAGATGGAGAGAATCTGAGTATAGAGCAAGAGTGTACAAGTAGCTGGAGAGGAGAGAATATAGTCAAGAGACAGTTCCTCTATTTTAAAGTTGTTCCTAGAGGACAACAAACTAGAGTTCTAAACTTTACCACTATTCTCCCTTAGTACCATATGGTTATTTTATCATTTATCTGCTATATTTATATTAGTATTTTATCTTTCTTCTATGTTATAATCTGCCTAAGAAGCAAATTTATGTTAATGAACATATTTTTTTAAATAAATATAATATTTATTGAACTCTTATCATGTATTATGCACTCTACTAAATGATGAGGGGAAACAAATGAAATCCTCTCCTCATTCAATAGGACAGAGGTGTACATTAAGTAAGTTGTTTACATAAGTAACATAAAATTACAAAAGTTCTAGGCAATGTAACATAAATGACCAAAGATACATGGTACAAATTATAGTGAAAAAACCTGACAGTCTTGGAATGTGGGAAATATTTCACTGAAGTGATATTTGAACTGAGAACTTAAGAATGAGTAGTATTTAACTGTACATAATGAATAGGTAATCATAAGTACTCATGGCTAACAACTACATAGTTTTAAACTTCCACTGAAACGGGAAAATCACTTAGAAGTCTGTGTTTCTTTATTCTTAGTTGCAACACTAAATGTATGATATAAATCATTAGATGATGCAAAAGCAATTACTAATCACCTATTTCTCAGTGTGCCACATAAATTAATAAGTACTGACTTTTCCGTTGGGTACTCATGTTATGGGATTCAAATAGTTACAAAAAGAATCACGGCATCTACAATAAATATTTTAATCAACACTAAATGGATGTGTGCAAAAATATATTTTTAGAGAAATAAAATTTCTTCAACTAAAATAAACAGAGTTAAATAAAGCTGAAGCCTCCCAATCTGATTCATATTTACTTCTTCCTTGATCATCTCTCAGTCATAGGCAAGTCTCAGAAGGCATGATTCTTCACAATCATAGAGAACCCTTATCTTCTCCCCTTGTCTCCTTGGCTTACACAGTTCTTGGAGTGAGGAGACCACTCTCCCCACTGCCTCTGACAACAGTAGACTTCTCTCCTTGAAATAGAGGCTTAATTTTAAAAAATAAAATTAAATCTCAACCAAATAAACTTTGTGATTTGTTAAGAATATATATTTCATTTCATAAAAAACTGGAACAACTGCAATATATGAAACATGAGAGAGAGTTTGCTGTTTGCAATCACAGATTAACTTTCTGCTTAAACTCAGTATATATTGTGGTATAAGAGATTGTCACAACAGATCCAATTTAGAGGATATAAATCCTCTCTATTAATTAGCATAGCAGTAGCCCTTCCCATTTTCCCTACCAATAATTATTCAATTATTCTTAGAGTGGAAGCATGCTCTAATAAGGTGAAAGGCAATATTGAGGAAATAAACTTCTTTGGGCTTCACTATGCCAATAGGTCTTTAAAAACAACGGATGGAATATTTGATGATTTTCACTTACAATGATGGCTGCTGAAAGAAGCAACCGCAACTGTAATCTTGCTAGCAACAGTATTCTCAGAACATGTTCACTGAAAAAGCATCATGTTAACTTCACATTCATATTTTGTAGGTTAAAATTCATGACTCTGATCCCCTCACTGGATCACTGCTTTGTTGAAAAGTAGCATCATTTACAAGCCTGACAGCAGGGGATTGGGGTGCCAGGAACTGCAAATGTGTTGTCATCTGACTTCGGCAATGGTTTAGAAATCCAAAGAATAGTGAGACATATTTTCAACAAGGAAAATTCCCTTGAGAAGATAAAAGACAAAAAAGCAAGCATATAAATAGGATAGAAGCAAAACGTGTTATAAGGTTTCTGCTAAATAGCTTTTCATCTATTCTTTCATATTCTTTTCTTTCTGATTATTTCACCAAATAAGACCTCAAGTGTTTTCTCTCTCTCCATTCCAATAACTATTTTTTTCCCAAATCTGTAATTACAATACCAGTCTTCAAATGAAATATATCGTACATTTTTCTTGAATTTAGTACTTCAAGTACTTATTACTTTAAAGATTTAAAAAAGATGATACTCTAAGAAATAATAGTAGAAGACTCAGAAACCTAAACTTGCTACGTTCTGTAAAGCAGCACACAGATAAAGTCAATATGTGAAATCAAAGATTCTTAAAATGTGTAGATGGAAATATGAATTCTAGATTGTATTCTTATATGTATTAGTAAGAGACAAGACATTCAACTTTTCTACCTTGTCTTCTGGATCACTCTTCTCCGTTCATACCAGTTAGACAAAAAGAAGCAATAGTTAGTTGATTGTTCATCTTCTTGAATGCTGGTAAGTCAATATTCCCGAGTAAGTTCAGTCACCATGGCCCAGAAAACTCCTAATCTTCCTGTCCTTGCACATGTTCAGGTGCCCTGTGATAAGATCCGGGATTTGTCTTAGGAGACCACAGTGCTGATCTTATATTGTTCTTTTATCTCACTACCTGTTCCAAGACTGGGGAATTATTTTTTTTTTTTTAGTCTGGAATAGGACAGTCTTACACTGTTAAAATACCATTTCTCTTATATATTTTGATTATATTCTGAGTTGCCTTTGATTCCCTAAATGCTTGGTATTTGTAAACCTCTTATATTCTTTTTCTGAAGACAACTCATACAGAAATTATTATTTGAATTAAAAGTGGGGTGCTGTAAGAAAAAAAAAAGGAAAGACCAAGAGCAGGAAAATAATCATTGTTTAAAAAAATGTTTTCCCATGTTCTATATATCCATATTTCCATCATAGGCATATACAGGCGATTAAAACTATAAACACAGACCCACAGAATGTTGAAAAAGGCTACTAATGTTGGGAGAGGGGAAGTCACTATTATGTCTACTTAATTTGAATAAAACAAACATTTGCTTACTTATTCCACTTACTAACCTACTTATCTTATTATTGTGAGATGGCTAGTTGTCACTGAATCCAGAATATTATTTCTTCGATATTCTCAGCTGACCAACTTTTTTTTTTCAAGTTAGTAGAAAGAAGAAAATAAAAAAGATTAGAGTGGAAATAAATGAAATAGTTACTTAAAAAAATGAAATAGCTATCAAAATAGCTACTAAAATCTGGTTTACTGAAAAGATAAAATTGATAATCCTTCAGTTAGACTCATCAAGAAAAAATGAGAGATGACTCACATAAATAAAATCAGAAATTATAGAGGAAAACTTACAACGAATGCCACAGAAATACACAGGATTAAAGAATTAGAAAAATTATATGTCAACAAATTAGACAATCTAGAAGAAATGAATAAATTCCCACAAACATAATCTTCCAACACTGAATCGGGAAACAGAAAATGTGAACATATGAATTACTGGTAATAAAATTGAATCAGTAATCAAAAGACTCCCAGCAAAGTCCAGGATGGCTTCACAGGTGACTTATACCAATATTTAAAGAAGAGTTAATACCTATCCTTTTTTAGAGTTAATACCTATCCTTTTCTATAGAAGAGAGACAAGTTTTTCCAAATTATTTCTCTGAGACAAGAATTGCCCTGATACAAAAACCAAGCAAAAACTCTACAGAACAATAAGACTATAGGCCAATACCCCTGAAGAACATAGATGCAAAATCCTCAGCAAAATATTAACTAGCTGAATTCAACAAAAATTAAAAGGATCATTCACTGTGAATAAGTGAGACTTATTCTAGGAATGGAAGGATGGTTCCAAATCCACAAATCATTTAATCTAATCACACTAACAAAATAAAGCTTAAAAATCTTATGATCATCTTAAAGAGAACATACGACAAAATTCAACATCCATTTATGATAAAAACTCTCAACAAAGTGAACTTAAAGGGATGTTTAAACCAATAAAAGCCATATATGATAAATCCACCCACAACATCATACTAAAAGCATACTGGATGCTTCTCCTCTAAGATCAGGAACAAGACAAGGATGTCTACTGTCATCACTTTTATTCAACATATTGCTTGAAGTCCTAGCTGCAGAAATCAAACAAGAAGAATAAATAAAGGCATCCAAGTTGCTAAGGTAGAGATGAAATTGTCACTATTTGTAGATGATATAATACTATATATATAAAACCCCCTAGGTATTCTACCAAAACACTATTAAAACTAATACATTTGGTAAAGTTGCAGGATTAAAAAAAAGTAATACACAGAAATCTTTTGTATTTCTATTCATCAATAATAAAGTGGCAGGAAGATAAATTAAGAAAACAATCCCATTTACAATTATATCAAAAAGAATAAAACATATAAAAAAAGAATAAACTACACAGGAATAAATTTAATCAAGGAGGTGAAAGATTTGTACTCTGAAAACGCTAAGGCATTGATGAAAGAACTTGAAGATGACATGAATAAATGGAAAGATATAACTGTGATCATAGATTGGAAGAATTAATATTACTAAACTGTTTATATTACCCAAAGCAATCTACAGATTCAGTAAAATCCTTTTTAAAATATCAGTGGGATTTTTTTAAGAACTAGATTAAATAATCCTAAAATTTGTATGGAAACATAAAGACTACGAATGACCAAAGTAATTGTGAGAAAGAACAAAGCTGGAAGTATCAGAATCCTGTATTTCAAACTATACTACAAAGATGTAGTAATCAAAATAGTATGGTACTGGAACAAAATCAGACACATAGATCAATGGAGTAAAATAGAGATGCCAGAAATCAACCCATACTTACATGGTTAATTAATCTATGACAAAAGAGGCAAGAATATAAAATGGGGGGAAATACAGTCTCTTCAACATGGTATTGAGAGAACTGGACAGCTACACACAAAAGAATGGAACTAGACCACTTCTTTACACCACACACAAAATAAACTCAAGATGGATTAAATAACCAAATATAAGACCTAAAATCTTAAAACTGATAGAAAACACAGTCAGTAATCCTCCTGCATATCAGCCTTAGAAATGTTTTTCTGTATCTCTCTGCTCAGGCAAGATCAGCAAAAACTAAAATAATTGGGACTACAACAAAATAAAAAGCTTTGCGTGGCAAAGGAAAGCATCAACAACAACAACAATAAAAGCAGCCACTGAGTCCGAGAAGGTATTTGTAAATAATATATTCAATAAGGGGTTAATATCTAAGACATACAAAGAACTCACACAACTCAATACCAAGAAAACAAATAATTTTACTTTAAAAATGGGCAGAACACTTAAATAGATATTTCTCCAAAGAAAGCATACAGATGACCAAAAGACCCATGAAAAGATGCTTAATATTACTAACCATCAGGGAAAGACAAATCAAAACCACTTAAGATACCACCTCACTCTTGTCAGAATGGCTAGTTTCAAAAGACGAGAAATAACAAGTGTTGGTAAGAATACAGAGAAAAGTGATTTCTTGTGCACTGCTAGTGAGAATCTAAATTGGCACATCGACTGTGGAAAACAGTATAGAGTTTTCTTGAAAAAAAAAATCAAGTAGAAATACTGCATGACCCAGTAAATTCCCTTCTGGTTATTTAGCAAAGGAAAGTAAAAACTCTAATTCAAAAAGATATTAGCACTTTTGTGTCTATTGCTGCATTACTTACAATAACCAAGTTATGGAAACAACCTTTGTCCATGAGGAGCTGAACAGATAAAGAAGGTGTGTATCCAGCCATAACAAAAAATAAAATCTTGACTTTTACAACATGGACAGACCCAGAGTGCATTATGCTAGGCCAAATAAGTCAGAAAAAGACAAATACTATGTAATTTATAATTGAGATGTAAAAAATAAAGTGAATGAACAAAGAAAAAGAAACAGATTCATAAGTACAGAGAGCAAATTGGTGTTAACCAGAGTGGAGGTGGGTGAGGAGATGGGTGAAATAAGTGAAGAGGATTAAGAGGTGCAAACATCCAATTATAAAATAAACATTGTAAGGTTGAAAAGTACACCATAGGGAATATAGTCAATAATACAATAATTATGTATGATTATAGATGGTAACTACACTTATCATGGTGGTCATTTTTCAATGCATATAATTGTCAAATCTCTATGTTGTACAACTGAAACCAATATAATATTGTATGTTAACTATACTTCAAGAAAATAATACTAAGTCTACTCTGCCTATACTCTATAAATGGAATAACAAAAACTAAATAACAGCACATCTCTTACAACATAGTTTACTCAATATTTTCAATCCACTGTTGACAGCTACTGCTCAGGAAAAATATATATATATATTCCTTTTAAAATGTTATCACTCATTGGCAAAGCATCTCACCCAAGAGCTCTGTTAGAGAGATACAATGAGATGAATGTTTTCATGCCTGCTAATACAACTTCCCCTCTAAAGTTCATGGACTAGAACTTTCAAGTCTTATTATGTAAGGAACACATTTCATAATGAGACTATAGCAGCATAGATAGGGATTCCTTTCACAGATTTGGACAAAATAACTTGAAAACCTTTGGAAAGGATTCACCATCCTACATTTCATTAAGAACATTTGTTATTTATGTGAAGAGGTCAAATATCAACATCAACAGGAGTCTAGAATAAATGTATTCCAACCTTCATGGATGACTTTGAAGGGTTCATGACCTGAGTGAAAGAAAAACTGCAAATGTGGTAAAAAAATATCAAGAGAATTAAAAATATAAGTGAAGACCGAAGATGTGACTGAATTGCTGCAACTTCATGATACGTCTTTTAACTGATGAAAAGTTTTTTTGTGAATAAGCAAAAATAGTGGTTTGTTGAGATGGAATCCATTCCTGGTAAAAATGCTGTGATGATTGTTAAAATAACAACAAAGAATTTAGAATATAAACTTAGTTGATAAAACAATGGCAGGGTGTAAGAGGATTGACTCCAGTTTTAAAAGAAATCTCCCTTCTACACTGTTGGTAGGAATGCAGGCAGGTGCAACCACTCTGGAGGTTCCTCAAAAAGCAAACGCACTACTGGATATTCGCCCTCAAGACACAAATGTAATGATCCAAAGGGGCATGTGCACCCTAATATTTATAGTAGCAATGTTCACAATAGCCAAACTATGGGAAGAGTCCAGATGTCCATCGACAGATGAATGGATAAAGAAGATGTGGTATATATACATGATGTAATACTACACAGCCTTCAAAAATGATATCTTGCCATTTGCAATAATGTGGATGTAACTAGAGGGTATTATTCTAAGCAAAATAAGTCAATCAGAGAAAGACAATTATCATATGATCTCACTGATATGCAGAATTTAAGAAACAAGGTAGGGGATCATAGGGGAAGAGAGGGAAAAATGAAACAAAACAATACCAGAGAGGGAGACAAACAATAAGAGACTATTAATCTTAGGAAACAAACTGAGGTTTGCTGGAGGGGAGGGGGTAAGGGAGTGGGAAGGCTGGATGATGGACATTCATTGGTGAGGGTATGCGTTGTGAGCATTGGGTATTATGTAAGATTGACGAATCAGTCATTATTGAAATCACTCCTAGATCTTGTTATTTAATACACTCATAAAGAAGCAGATATATTACTCTCTCAATTTTGGTTTTAAACATTTTGAAAACTAAATTTCAGTCTACCTATCTCTTTTATAATCAGATGCATTTTATTATTTTAACTTGAAAACATTATTTGAAGAGGGGATACATATCATTTACCAGATGGCCAAAGAGATACATAGCACACACACAAACAGAAAACTTTATAAAGCTGATGCATGACTGTAGTTTCTGATGAAGCTAGATAATGTTTCTGTACCCATGTCACTAGCAGAACAGAATTATGGGGTATTTTCATTTGTGACTTCATGATTTCTGATCATTGATTTGAAATCTCCTTGTATGGGAAAATGATTAAACAAGAAAAATAGATAATGTAATGACTACTTATATTTATTTGACCAAAACCAAGAAAGAAATTATGCTTTACTAATAGTCATTGGATTTAGTGCCCCTGTGGGCCCTCACTAGTTTCATATATCTGACAGTCATTGGTCACTTACCATGTGGAACGATTCCTAAAAACCATGTAATTATAAAGAGTTAATAATGATAAACTCATTATTCTTTCACTAGCAGAACATTACAATATAATGCGGTTTTTATGCTATTAATTGTCCATAAAATGATTAATTTTTTGGAAACTATCTTTAAGTAGTAAATTCTATAATTATTTATAATGTAATGGGGTCAAGCTTAAAGAGAAGTCACTCATTTTTTCATTTTTCAATTCATTTTGCAAAAAGATAAGTTTCACATTTGCTGACCTCTATAATAAGCCTGTAGTTTGCTGTCAAGCAGATATATTCAAAAAGAATAATGACAGTTAATATAAAGGTAGTATTTTAATATTAAGGGAGAAAGTCACTGTTGTTCAGTTTTCCAATGAAAAGAATGGTTTTAAAAGAGATGCTTGCAAATTTTTTCATCGTTATGCAATTTTATTTCTAAAAATGATACATACCATATATATTTGTCAGTTTCAAAAGACTGAAACAATTTTTAGATACTAAAATCTAAACAGAATTTTAGCAGGTGTAACTTATTTATAAAAATATAAAAATAAAACATTTTAGGTTAGAATTACTCTCTAGGATTGGGGGAAAATGGAAATTTTCTATCTATATTCCAAGAAAAATTTATGTATATTTGGAAAATGAAATTGAAAAATTATCAAAATGGATTAAGACGTGTAGTCAGTGGTGCTTCTTTTACATTTTTACATGTGTATTTTTATGTTTTTTTTTCTATCTTAACCTATAATTGTCATTAAAACTGCAATTAAAAATAAATTTTGCGGGTGACTGGGTGGCTCAGTCGGTTGAGCCTCTGCTTTCGGCTCAGGTCGTGATCTCAGGGTCCTGAGATCAGGCCCCACATTGGGCTCTCTGCTCGGTGGGGAGCCTGCATCTCCCTCTCCCTCTGCCTGCCTCTCTGGCTACTTGTGATCTCTCCCTGTCAAATAAATAAATAAAATCTTTTTAAAAATATAATTAAAATAAATAAATAAATAAATTTTGCAAAAAATCCCTAAAGTGGAAAACTCAAATTTTTAAAAATGATAAGTAATCAATCATTCTCAACAGATATATTACCATTAATTTTAGTGAAACCAAATGTTTTGTATTAATAAAAATGTAAAATATTTTATATGATATATACGTCACCTAATTAACTTTCTATGTTTAATGTATTTTATAACATAAATATTCTATTTAGTTTGGTCATACATGCATATGACTTATTGGTCATACATGCATATGACTTATTGAAGTTAACATACATATATTGGGATACAAAATTTTTTTAAAAATTCACTATTAGGTGTGTGCACAATCCAAAATGTTGGCACATTACTGAAATAAACATATAAGAATATCCATGAATGAATAATATTGATCTACTCCTTTGTCAACACATATTTCTTAAAAGTTAATTTACTGTAATATTGACTGTTTTGCTTTTAATATCCCAAGTGGTTATTTGAAAACCACTTCCTCTTGATGATCACTTGAAATGGCTTTTACGAGCAACGTAATTTGTTTCATATTTCAATCATTTCATGAGTTCTTGTAATTATGGGCATATTTTGCATGCTTCATGTTCCATAACATGCAATTTTACTTGCTAAGTATGATTTCCTAAGAGAGTATTTCAGCCACACAGAGTTTTTACTAACTTGTGTTGTTCTCCCATCCTCTCTCCACTATGAATGCCTTAGGTACTACTATTCAGATCTCCTGCCCAGATTATTCAAAGTTTCTTCAACACGGTCTCCCTATCCCATGCTGGAGTGTTTTCAACATTGCTGCCAGAATAATATTTCCAAAAAATTAACCCTATACTTGAAATTCTAGTGACTTACCTTCAGCCTCAAGATAAATTCCAGTTTCTGAGCCCTGTGACAAAGTTCCCACTTGAAGGGCTCTAATCACCTCAGCCTCTCGCACCAGAAGAAGTGTGCCAACTTCTCACAACACCACTGCACTTGAAGTTTCCTTTCCTGAAAATCCCATTTTCTAATGCCTTCCTTAAATCTGTTATCTTTTTTTCTTACTCATCTGACATTCATCCCTCATCTATTACATTTCCTTTGACTAAACATCCCTGCTCTGTCCTCCCACCACATCAGTGTTTGCCAATTCATCTATCATATTTTAAAATAAGTTATAGAACCAGCAAAAAACCCTAGACAAAGTCTTTGACCAGAAATTCTAAATATGACAATTCCCAGGAACTACCCACAAAGTGGAATGTAAAAAGGTTCCATGAAAATATCTTACAGAATGGCTTTATTTTCATTCTAAATTATACTATCCATTGAAGTGACAGAAAAGAAAAAAAAGGCACTATAATCAAGGGGAAAGAACATACTATACATATTGAGACTAACAGAACAATGTGCATGTACTTTTAACATCCCAAATTTGTATGTTTTGTGTGTTTAAAAGATAGTTGACTGTTCTGTCTTTATATGGGAATCAAATATTCTTACTTTTAAATATGAAAAGAAACATTAATAACCCTAATTAAATAGAATAAATGTGCCACATATTAGATAAAATGAATACAAAGTTAAAATTAGAAACAAACAGAAAAAAAAGCAAATGTACTTCATATAAGAATATAAATATATTCTTCATTCAGAGTGATTTAACAAATATAAGGCATGATTTTTTTAAAGTATGCGTTAACTGAGGGAACAAATGAATAAATTCATTCATATGCTAATTTATAAACTAAAAACATTCTTAGCATATATTTTGGTTAAAGCTCTCACAGAGTAAAGTTAGAAATGTCTGCAAAAGTTATTGATATGGGATCCTGGTAAAGTAGCTTTTCTTGTGGCCAATTTCAGTTTTTGAGTATTTACTTTCAGAATGGATTGCAAGTGGAAACAGGAATTTATTTTTCAAAAAGAATTTTCAACTATCATCACACAGAAACTGATTATTTAATAAATATTCCTGGCCAATGGTGCTTTTACTATGTGTGTGGATAAATGCCTATGCTTTTAAAAAAGGATATTCATTTACTTAAATAAAAAATAAAAACTTTTAATAAAGAAAAATCACTTTTACTGTATATTTTTAAGTTTACTTTTTTTCCTTGTTTGGAGCCAACGGTGTGTCTATGTGTTTCTTCTTCCAAATATTCACTGTCCCTTCCTTTGTCCCACTCTGACTGGTCTTTTTCTACTGGATTCCTTTGTGTAGGATTGGTCTTTCTGATCTATCAACATAAGGTAGATAACTTGCTTTGACCAATGAAATATGAGTGGGAGGAATATGTGTTAGTTCCTAGCAGAAGATTTAAAGTCTACATGAGGGACACCTAGGTGGCTCAGTTGGTTAAGCATATGCCTTCAGCTCAGGTCATGATCCCAGAGTCTGGAACTGAGTCCCATATCTGGCTTGTTGCTCAGTTGGGAGCCTGCTTCTCCCTCTGCCTGCTTCTCCCCCCTATTTGTCTGCTCTCTCTCTCTCTCTCTCTCTGACAAATAAATAAATTAATTAAACATTTAAAAAAATAAAGTCATTACCTGCTTATACCATTGTTTCCCCCCAACTCTGCCCAACATGAAGACAGCATGTTCCAGATAAGGCCTTCAAGGCATATTCATGCTGGAATAAAGATCTGCAGCCACCCTGCAAAGAATAATAATGCAAGAGAAAATGACCTTTGTTATTGAAGTCTATTGAGATATGAGGTCTCTTTGTAACTTCAACTTAACTCAGTAAACCCTAATTCAGGAGGATGTATCAATCACTTGCTTTTGGCAGATGTATCCTAAGAATAATACCTTCTTGGGATTTTCTTCTCTTCTGCATATAATTTTACCTTATACATTAAGTGTATTATTCTACTACTTTATTCATATATCTGGCTCACCTTAGTAGTCTATACATTTCTTAAAAATAAGATCCATGTTGGAGTGTCTAGGTGGTTGAGTTGGTTGAGCATCAGACTCTTGGTTTCAGCTCAGGTCATGATCTCAGGGTCTTGAAATCAAGCTCTACCTTGAGCTCCACACTCAGCTTCAAGTCTTCTTGACCCTCTCCCTCTGCTCCTCTCCCTGTCCTCTCTCTCTCAGACAGATGATAGATAGATAGATAGATAGACAGATAGATAGATATAATAGATGATAGATGATAGAATATTTAATAAGATCCATGTTTTTTAATTCTGTTTCCTCATGTTCAGTCTGAATCTTGTTCACAGCAATGTTTAAGAAATGTGCTTAAAAAAGATTTGCCAAATGAATGAATACCAAGTCAACTACAAAGTCAAAGGAGTAAAAAGGTGGCATGTTTGCTGGGAAAATGAAATAAAGCCTAGTGCAACTTGACAAAGGAGGAGAACAAACAGATCTCAGATTAATAAGCAAATAGACTCATATTATATATATGGGGAGCTATTCCATAGCTCTGAATACAAAGACAAAGGTCCTTTTCTTTTTAAACATATTTGTCTATTGGACTACCATCATTCTTATTAAAATATTGATAGTATTCCATTTTGTGTTTTAGATAGTCATGGTTTTGTCAATTTTCATGAAATATTCATATTTATTTCTTTCAGCTTCATGTTTCCCACTAAAGAAGAGTCATTGCCATTGGATGCATGGAGGAAGAGCATACCAGGACAATTTGGATTAGTGAATCAGATATTAAAATGGAAATTTTTTTGAGAAATCAGTACCATAATATTGTTTGGTTATTTCATCACATTTTGGCATTGATTCTAATATCTCATTTCACCCAGAGTCTCAACAAAATCTTTATTAATCAGATTATAAGAATGAAAATATAATAAAACTTTAACAAGCATAATACAATCTATTCCACTGGATGCTATATTCTATGTGTGTGTGTACATGCACACATATATATGTATACGAAGAAACTATAAAACCTTTTATTTTTGAGTTCTTTCTATGTACTAGTTTTGGTACCAAGCACTTAGTGAACATTACCTCATTTAATCCTCACAAAAATCATATAAAGGAACAGGGGTACAAAGATTTTATGAAGGATCCCTAAGTTGATACAACCAGTAAATGTAGAGGTAGAATTCATTCAAACTCTTAGTTTCCTCTAAGTTACAGTGCCTCTCTACAGATATATATGTTAATGACATTATTTCTATGGAGCTTGAAATGTACAGCTAGTATTATGAGGTGTTACGAAGTATTATGAAGACTAAGGTGGAGATTAGTGACTGAAAGTTCTGAACTATGGGTGTTTAAGGGAAAACATCGGAAAAAGTTAGAAGAAAGAAAGGAACGGAGGGAAGGAAGGAAAGAAGAAAGAGAGAAAGAGGGGAACAGAGTGAGATCTCTTTATTTTACTTTTTATCTCTGAGCTTTAACTGGTACCCAATCTCTTTCCTTCCCACTCTTATTTGCTCATACTCCCCACCATGTTACTTCCAAGGCCACCAAGATGGGCTTCCCACAATAGGACTGAGCTAGCAGACACTTGGATCCTTACAAGGGGAACAAGGAACATTTCTGGATCTCTCGGCAAAAGAGGCATAGGCAGAGGCTGAGGTCCTGTATGGGAAGCTCCCATCCAATGCTGTGTGTTTAGAGAAGTAGAAGTTCAAATTCTAGTTCCAGACAACTTCCCATTGAGACTCCAGAGTTCAGGGTCCAAGGTACAAGGGAAAATAATCTATTTTTTGTATCTCACCCTTTGAACCTCAATCTCCTTAGCTTTAAAGACCATAGTAAGGGCGCCTGGGTGGCTCAGTGGGTTAAGCCGCTGCCTTCGGCTCAGGTCATGATCTCAGGGTCCTGGGATCGAGTCCTGCATCGGGCTCTCTGCTCAGCAAGGAGCCTGTTTCCCTCTCTCTCTCTCTCTCTCTGCCTGCCTCTCTGTCTACTTGTGATCTCTCTCTGTCAAATAAATAAATAAAAATCTTAAAAAAAAAATTAAAGACCATAGTAATTATACCAGAGTTGTAGGATTTTTACAAGATTTAAATGTTTTTGGTACAAGGTAAATTCTTATTAAATGACAAAATTTTATTTGGTGAAATGACCAAAGTATATTTTGACTTGAGCCAAAATATAACTATGGTCTATAAGAAATGCATTTATTAATTCTCCCTAAGCAATATTTCTTGTCTAAACAACATATGGATTCCTCCTTAACATTCCCAGACAATATTGAAAGTATTGCGAGGAAGCACCTTAACATACCAGATAGTGGCAATGTATATAAAAGACCCCTTTTCAAAACAAATAAACAAACAAAAAAAAAACCTTTTCCCTTATTTTAGAAGACAGTATTTAGACAAGTTATTCCATATATCTGGAAAAATATATATTTTGGGACTTCACAGTTTTAAGAAGAGACATTGGAGAGAGGAAGATGGAGGCAGAGCAAGAGGACCCTAGGTTTGTCTTATCCCATGAATGCAACTCGATAACTATCAAATTATCCTAAGTACAGGAAAAATAGACCTAAAAACTGAAAGAACAAACTGCATAACTAAAAGGAGTGAAAGGGCTACGTTAATGAAGGTAGGAAGTTTAGGGATGTTATTTAGAGGAGAAATGGATCATGGGCACTATGGAAGGGAGGGAGCCAGGGTTTCAGAGAAGAGCAAGAGAGAAAGGAGCACATGGGGGAATACACAAAAAGAATATATCCCCAAAGCCATTGGCTTAGAAAATGAGAGGGGTTGAATTTTCTGAGTTCTTGCAACCCCTGAGGCTTAAACTCTGGAGTTTTTTAAAGGTCAGCAGGCTTGGCTGGGATAAAGCCTGGAGGGCATTATGCTTCTTGTGGAGAGAAGGCAGACAAACAACTCAGGGGGCTCTGCTCTCACACTCTCTAGTGTGGGAACAGCAATCTGAAGAACACTTGGGATATACTGAGGGGGATCTGTCCCTCTTCTCAGAGTGTATTCCTGAGAGGCAGCATTCATAGAGACACCTCTCCAAAAACAAAGGAGCGGGCTAGCACCATTTTCCTCCTTAGCCAATCAGCATAAACACACAGCCACCTGCAGGCAGAAGCGCAGAACTGACACTGGCTGCCTCTTTCTTTTTTTTTTAATAAAGATTTTATTTATTCATTCGACAGAGAGAGATCACAAGTAGGCAGAGAGGCAGACAGAGAGAGAGAGGAGGAAGCAGGCTCCCCACCAAGGAGAGAGCCTGATGCGGGGCTCGATCCCAGGACCCTGGGATCATGACCTGAGCCGAAGGCAGAGGCTTTAACCCTCTGAGCCACCCAGGCGCCCCGAGGCTGCCTCTTTCTTAAACTAAGCCCCACCCCCTGCACTTTGGCAGAACTACCTTTCTCAGTCAAGCTTACTTCAGTTCCAGTACAGTGGGCTCCTCTCCCAGAAAACCAGCAAAAACCTCTGCTCACATGACCTCTCCCAACCAGAGAGGTTTGTCAGGTTTCATTTCACAACACCAGAACACACTTAATTAAAACTCACCACATTTAGGCCAGGCACCAAACACTGCCCCCAGCAAGCAAGGAGAGCTTCTGCAGACAACTGGCCTGAAGGATACGGCAGCCACAAAACAACAGCAGAACACATTCAGTATACACTAGAGGCATTTCCTGAAGCTCCAGGATCTGGGCACTACAGGACCTCTTCTTCATAAGGCCATTACTTTCAGAGAAGAAGATATAACTAGCTTTTCTAACACATGGAAAAAGAGATTTAGACAAAATGCCAAGATGGAAGAATTTATCCCAAATGAAAGAAGATAAGACCACAGCCAGAGATCTACGCAAAATGAATATAAGTAGCATGCCTGATGGAGAGTTTATGTAATAATCATAAAGTTACTCACTGGGCTTGAAAAAGAATGGAAGACATCAGTGAGACCATTGCCAAAGAGTTAAAAGAGTAAATAAAACAAAAAAGTAATAATCTATGAAGCAAAGATGAAAAATATAATAAATGAGCTTGAAAACAGGCTTGGTGCAATGAACAACAAGATAGAAGACACAGAGGAATCAATTAGTGACAAAAAATGGAAAATAGTGAAGCTGAACAAAAAAGAGAAAGAATTATAGAACAGGAGAATAGAACTTAGGGAACTCAATGACTCCATCAAACATATTCTTGTTATAGGAGTCTCAGAAAAAGAAGAGAGACAAAAGAGGGCTGAATATTTGTTTCATGAAATAATAGCAGAAACCTTTCCTTATCTAAGGAAAATATATATATATATCCAGATCTAGGAGGCACAGAGAACTCCCATCAAAATCAACAAAGGCAGGCCATAACTGAGACATACTGTAATTTAATTTGCAAAATACAATGATAAAGAAATATGTTAAAATCAGCAAGACAAAAGAAGCCCTTAATTTATAAGGGAAAACCCACAAACTAGCTGGAGATTTCTCAACAGAAATTTTGCAAGCCAGAAAAGAGTGGCATGATATATTTGAAGTACTGAAAGGGAAAGATCTGGAGCCAAAAATACTCTACCTAGTAAGGCTATCATTTAGAATAGAAGAGGTAGAGTTCCCCAGACAAGCAAAAACTAAAGGAGTTCATTACTACTAAACCAGCCCTGCAAGAAATATTAAAGGAGAGCCCTCAAGAGACCAAAAGTAATAAAGACAAGAAAGAATCAAAGAAATTCTCCAAAACCATTGACAAAACAAGTGATAAAATGGCAATAAATACATATTTATCAGTAATTCTTTTGACTATAAATGGACTAAATGCACCAATCAAAAGACATAAGGTATTAGAATGAGTTGAAAAGAAAAAAGAAAAAGAAAAAGACCCATCTATGTGCTGCCTATAAAAGATGCATTTTAGACATAAAGACACCTCCAAATTGAATGTGAGGGGCAGAGAATCATTTGTCATGCAAACAGACATCAAAATGAAAAGAAAGCTGGAAAAGCAATACTTAGAGAAACTAGACTTTAAAACAAAGACTGGGGGCACCTGGGTGGCTCAGTGCGTTAAAGTCTCTGCCTTCAGCTCAGGTCATGATCCCAGGTTCCGGGGATCTAGCCTGGCATCAGGCTCTCTGCTCAGCGGGGAGCTTGCTTCTCTTCCTCTCTCTCTCTGCCTGCCTCTCTGCCTACTTGAGATCTCTGTCAAATAAATAAATAAAAATCTTTTTAAAAAATTAAAAAAATAAAACAAAGACTATAAAAGGAGACAAGGAAGGGCATTATACAATCATAAAAGGAACAATCAAATGAGTTACAATAATTGTAAAGATATATGCCCCCAACATGGAAGACATGTAAATATAAATATATAAAATATACAAAATAATTAATAATAAACATAAAGGAGTTGATTGACAATAACACAATAAGAGTAGGGGACTTTAACACAAGCATGAAGATGTAAGAGGATCAGACCGGACTCCAAGTGCCACAGGCACTAAGGATCAATCCCCATACCAGTGGGGCCTTGGGTAAGCTTGACTCTGGGAGAGGAAGTAGGCAATTAGAAACTGAATCCCTGCCCTTGACAAGCCAGCATTCTAAATAATACCTTCCAGCACCTATTACAGATTTAGTAGTTTGAAAAGGACCTGGGGTATATGTGAAGGAAATTTATTTACTAGTCTCAAAATGTGTGCTGGAGGGGGACTCTTCAGGAGATTTCTTCAGGAACAAAAATTCTGGCAAGCACCATTTCTCTTTTCCTCCCCATCTTAGATAGCTGGACATTTGCAGGAACTACTCCTAACACCTTCTACCTATCTTGCTAGCATCAGATGGTGTTCACTCCCATGTTCCCCTACAGAACTGCCCCATCCAATCTGCCCATTCCATCTGGCATCCCTCCAAAGCAGTTCCTGGCCATGCATGCAAGAGCCTTCGCAGGGACTTGTGCCACTCCAAAGTGACTCCTGCCTTATGGAGAGGAAGAAATAATTCCATATTCCAGCATCCCTGCAATTACAGCAGCCAAGCCTCTAAACTGGCTGTACAGAGAACAAGCCATACCATTTGGTGTCCCAGAAACTGTGACAGACAGGCTAACTGCAGATATCCAGTTTGACTACTTGTCTCACCCACCAACAAAAGCTTCTCAGTTGGCCAGGTAGGGAGCAATTATTGTTGCTCATTACACACCTGAAATAGTGGCAGAGAGGTTGATTGCAGACAGTTAGCCTGACTGCCAACCCTGCCCACCTACAACCCTGTAGCATCTCAAACAGGCCTCTCAGTAGCACAGGGACCCTGTCCAGTGCATCCATAGTAGGCAAAGCTGGTCATTGCAACTATCTGGGCTAAGGGCAAATGTGGCTCAGCACATAATTAAGGTGCACACAGCCTACATAGAAGATACCTCTGGAGCACCTGGCTCTGGTGCCTGGGCGGGGGTTGTGCTATAGGACACCAAAGGGTCTCTTCTACATGAAGCCACCACTTTCAAGACCAGGAAATATAGTTGATCCACCAAATACATTGAAACAAAAAACCAAACAAACAAAACACAGAATTGGACAAAATAAGGAAAGAGAGAATATGTCACAAATAAAAGACACAATCGCAGCAAAATATCTAAATAAAACTAAGATAAACAATATACCTGATAAAGAATCCAAAGTTATGGCCATAAAGATACTCACTGGACTTGAGAACAGAAAGAATGAATTCAGTGAGAACTTCAAGAAAGAGATATAATATATAAAAAACAATCAGAGTTCAAAAATATAACAACTGAAAATTTTTTTTTTAAATACACTAGAGGGAACTAATAGCAGAACAGAGGATGCAGAAGAATGAATCAGTGATCTAGAAGACAGGATGATGGAAAGCAATGAAGCTGAACAGCAAAAAGAAGGATAATAAAAAATGAAAGAACAGGTTAAAGAAACTTTGCATTATGATCAAGTGTGATAACATTCACATTATAGAGATCCTAGAAAAAGAGAGAGAAGGGAGCAGCAAAATGGCTTAAGGAAATAACAGCTGAAAACTTCCCTAATGTGGGGAAAGAAACGGCTTGGACATCCTGGTCCAGGAAGCACAGGGAGTCCCTAGCAAGATAAACCCATGGAGGTTCATATCAAGACAAATAATAATTAAAATAGCAGAAAGTAATAATAAAGAGAAAATTTTAAAAGCAGCAGCAAAAAAAAAAAAAAAAAAAAAAAAAAGAAAGAAAGAAAGAAAGAAAGAAAAAGAAAAAGGAAAAGGAAACTGTGATATACAAGGGAAACCCCTTGAGGATATTAACTGATTTTTTAGCAGAAATTTTGCAGGTCAGAAGGGACTGACATGATAATATTTAAAGTACCAAAAATTACAAGTAAAGTCACTCTACCCAACAAGATCATAACACAGAATAGAAGGAGAGATAAAGAGTTTCACAGATAAACAAAATTTAAAGTTCATCTCTAATTAGTTTTACAAAGAATGGTAAAGGGAATTTTTTAAATGGAAAGAAAAGGCCATAACTTGAAGTAATAAAATTATGAAAGGAAAAAATTTCATAAGTAAAAACAAACATATAATAAAATCAGTAGATTAATTACTTAGAAAATCAGTGTGAAGTTTAAAACACAAAAGTAGTAAAATCAACTTAACTGCAGAAATTAGTCAAGAGATACATATAGGAGTGCTGACTATACTGACATCATCTTAAGCCCTCCATCTTGTTCATGTTTGTTCGATGGCCTTTCTTGGGGCTACATGTTCTGGCGCCTAGGAGATTAATATACAAATTTTAGAAATGCCCATCAGGATTGGAACAGGGAGAGTCTTCCTTTCACCTCCATTGTTAGAATTAACATAAGTCTTTCCCCTTCCTGATTCACAGGTGATGCCACAAGATCTTATTAAAGTTTAGATGTCAATTAGGTGCATGCAAGTCATCTGAGGTATGTAAACTTTTTGATATTGCAATACCCTTCTGCTTGTCCCATCACTCTATAAAATCTGCAAAATAAGGTCTGGATTTTGCAGAGAGTTACCATGAAGCCACTGTGGATCATCCTCTACCAGATTCCCCTGTAAATTACCCTGAATAAAACTCTATAAACTGTATGGAGTGGCCTGCTTTGTTTTCCAGTCTCAATGTGCCTTCTCAGTTTGGGGGATACTCTACTGTTTCCTCCCCACCTTCTAACAGATACACAAAATAAAAATAAGTAAAGTATGACTTTGTATACATAAAATGTGGAGGTGGAGTAAAAATATAGTGTTTTTAGAATATGTTTGAACTTAAACATCCATCAATTTAAAAGACTGCTATGTGTATAACAGTACAGCATAAGATGTTATATACAAACCTAATGGTAACCACAGACCAAAACCCTATAATAGATACACAAAATATAGACAGAAATAAATCCAAGCATTAACAGTAAAGAAAACCATCAAACCATCAGGGAAGAGAGCAAAAGAGAAGAAAGGAAAGAGAGAAGACCTATAAAATCAACTGGAAAACAATTAACAAAATGGTAATAGGTACAGAGCTATCAATAATTATTGTAAATGTAAATGGACTAAATGCTCCAGACAAAGGACATAGGGTGCCTGAATAGATAAACAAAAACAAAAATAAAAGACCCATCTGTAGGCTACCTACAAAAGATTTACCTCAGACCTAAAGAAACATACAAACTGAAAGTGAAGAGCTGGAAAACATATACTATGTAAAGGGAAACAAAATAAAACCTGGGTAGCAACATTAATATAAGAAAAACAGACTTTAAAACCAAGGTCATAGCAAGAGACAAAGAAGGGTACTATATAATGAAAGAGGGATCATCCGAGAAGAAGATACAACAATTGTGAATATCTATGCACCCAACATAGGAGCACCTGCATACATAAAGCAAATATTAATAGACATAAAGGAAGAAATTGATTGTAATATAATAATAGTGGGAGATATCAATCCCTACTTACATCAATAGATAGATCATCCAGACAGAAAATCAATAAGGAAATGATGACTTTAAATGACACCTTAGAGACCACATAGAGTTCACAGATATATATGGAACATCCCATCTAAAAAACAAAACAAAACAAAAAACACAATCTTTTCAAATGCACGGGAAACATTTTCCATAATAGATCATGTTAGGCCACACAAAAAGTCCCAATGATACACCCATCCTGCCGAACACACACACAAAATGGAATGTTAGTCAGTCGTAAAAAAAGAATGTGATTTTTGATGTTTGCAACAATACCGATGGACCTAGAGGCTATTATGCTAGGGGAAATAAGAGAAAGGCAAATACCATATGATTTCATTTATATGTGCAATATAAAAAGCAAAATGAACAAAAACCAAAATAAACTCTTAAATACAGAAGACAAAGTAGTGGTTGCCAGAAGGGAGGTGTGTAGGGGAAGGAAAAATAGAAAAAGGAGATTAAGAAATGCAAACTTCCTGTTATAAAATAAATAAGTCACAGAGATGAAAAGTACAGGGAACGCAGGGAATATAGTCAATAGTATTATAGGGAATATAGTCAATAATATAATAAAGTTGTATAGGGAATATACTATAGAGACTATGGTCAATAATATAATAAAGTTGTATTGTGACAGATGGCAATTATGTGTATTATGGTGGGCATTGAGTAATGTATAGCATTGTTGAATCATATGTTGTATACCTGGAACTATATAACATTGTATAGTAATTATATTTTAATTAAAAATCTTAAAAAATTAGTTAATGAAAATATATCAATAAACATAATACAGGTAATATAAGCATATGTCAAAAATGCAGAAGTTTATTATGTGAATAACTGTAAAGTATAAAATACTACCATATGAAATAAAAGACATGGTTAATGTATTTTCTTGATTTATAAAACCCATCTCCTGTACCAATACTCCTTTACCAATACCTCTCCTGTAACCTGATTAACTTAATTCACTCTTTTCAGAAAACATTTTTACAATTATTTCTCTCATCTCCCCCCACCCTTCTTTTTATCATGGAAATAAATATATACCTTTCTGTTCCTGTTTGTTCACAAGTCAATTTAGTTCACAGAAACCACTATTTTAAAATACAATGATGTCTTTATACATACTCTTTGAAAGAGAATTTTGAATTATATTTTGCTTTTCTTCACTTTGCATATATTTGTCTTATATCCTCAAAACAAAAGTAGTATTTTGCACATAAAGATTGTATTTCCATAATGCATAGAACACTGGACTAGAGTTTGTGATCTTGGATTTCTAGTCCTGACTTAGTGTTAATACATAAACAAGTCAGTCACCTACACTGATTACCACTTTTCCTTTATTCAAAATGAGAAAATTGGATTGGATTTCTCTAATATCCCTCTCCAATCTCTACTGAAAGGAGATGTGTTTCTTTAAAATATTTGTATTGCCAGCTTTTATACATATTCATTTTTCAGATATAAGTATTATTAGTTCAAACTTCCTAATTGGTTTTCATCTGCCATTTTTGGCCATGCTATTTTTACCAAGTATTGGACAGAAAAGTCATTAATAATTATGATATATCTCTGAATCTTGAAGTTCATATATTAGAAACCAAACTTTTTAATAAGTTTTATGAATTGTTTTGTCTTCCTTACTAAACTGGGAGTCCCTTAAAGGCATAATCCTTGACTAATTCATCTTATATTTTCATAGCACATAAAACAAACTGCCTTGCATGTTAGGGCCTTTAAGAAATTTATTGAATAAAAGAAATAAAAACACTTTAGATTCCTAGCACTGTTCACATTGAAAACGTCAAGTTTTCTGGAATCCTCTATTTAGAAATGTAGTTGAGATTCATAGTAGATAGTAAAATTAAAACCAGAAAAATAATTTTATATCATCAACTTTTAAGCTGATTTCCATTAGACACATCTAGATTTCATGTTTAGAAAAGGAAACAGCATCATTAAATAATTGAAAAATGCAGGTATTAGGAGGGGGAGATGATACAGTTGATTTTTATGAGATAGCAAACATTTTACTCAGCCATTAAAAAGAAGAATATTTAGAAGATTTAGCTTTAAATTGTCCTCAGAATCTCTTTTTCCTATTTCCATGACATGTCACTATTTATGTAGACGATAATTTCAGGTATCCCTATAACACCACAATCTAAGAGATAACTATTTCAAGTCCCCTTTTCATTTGCTGCTTCTGTCCATTTTGAATGTGATTGATGATGTCGAGAGCCTTCATGACATCTTGTTTCATGTAGTTTGTATGCCTGAAGGAGATGTAATCTCAGATGATCAAGTGTTTGTTACTATTTTGAGGAAATATCTACAATAGGCAATTAATTATATTTCAGGTTCTCCATTTAGTCATTTATATAAGAGTTAACAGCAGCGTTCATGGCCATTCTATTGATCTCTATGCATGACTAATTTATTTTTCCTTCCCTATGACTGAAGATAATGTTGAACATATCTTTTTTTTCTTTCAATGACTTATTATGTATTAATCTTGTGCATCCCCCCTTCTTAAAATGTTATTTGGTTTATTTATAAAATCCATTGTTTCTGTGTATGTGAAGGTTATCATTCTTATCACATAAAGGCATTTGCAAAAGGACAGACTTGTAAGCCTTATTTAATAAATAAAAGAAGCCCATGTACCCTTGAAGTTCTCTCTTTAAGTACTTGTGTTGCCCATAATAACACGGAACACAAAGGCTTTAAAGAAACGCAGCCACCCTTTCTCTTTCTTTTTCTCTGGACTCTCTGTACACAGGAACATATTATAGAGGCTTAAGATTATTTGGTATTATGGACAATACTGACTTTCTAGAACCTATCACAATCTGAGATTATTTTGTGACCAAGAAAAGTATTGTATTTCCATAATGCATAGAACAGGGATAGAGAAGAGGACTGAAACATTGTGGTATCTTTATTTTCAAACATAACCACTTCAGAAAATGGTGGAGAGCCTGCACATGAGGGAGTCATGAGCTTTCACAAATCCCCTTAAGCTTTTTCTTCTAATGGAGGCAGAGGTGTTTGGAAAGAAATAGGAAAAACCAGACAGCAACAATATCATCACTACTTAGGAATTATAGTTCAAACTTTAACCAGCTTTAGGAAACAACTTCCAAATCTTATTTTTCTAGTTTTCCTGGGGATGTGTTTTTCCACTTATCTATCATATCAAGTTTGGAAAAAAAAATACTAATTATGCATATTTGTGCTAAAAGCAGGAGAAAAAAAATTGCAGCTACTTCCCAGTTAAATAATAACTTGAGAATTTGAAGTTTCATTTTTTATTCCTCTCTCTTCCCTTATCTCAAAATATACCTCTTTGTATTCCAGAAGAAGTCCAAAATTTGCATATAAATCTAATTGTGTGTATTGATGCAAAACTTTTCAATTCATGACAAACTACCCATAGATATTAAAATTAATTTGTGAGGAAAGAGCCATTGTGTTCCGAGATACAGAGTGTCAGGGCTCCTGCTCCTCCATATTTCACTACCACTTAACTGTCCACACCATGGACTTAGGAGAAGTGCTAGCACTCAGCTAAGAAAAGAGCTACATGTCTGAGAAAGATGTATGTATGAATTTGGTTTTATATATCTGTGTACTTTTGCATATGTACTCATTGCATTCATTATTATTGAAAGGATATGTTTGGTTTTTTCATACTGAGAAGAGACTGATCTACATAGGAAGTCACTTCAAACTTGTGACAATTGGGAGTTAGTTTTATCATACAGTAATCCATGAAGTTATTTAGCAAAAGACTAGCTACTTCTGAATTTACTCTTTGTAAATCAATTTTTCTTCCTGAAATCGAGACCGTTACATTCTCAGATTTTAAATTAATTTTAAACTAGTTTGATTCAGTAGATTTGACATTTATTTATTCAGTTTGTCTAATCCTAGGTGTAGTGCTTTCTTTCTTGCTGTTGTAAGTCATAGGGCTCTCTGAATTGTTTACATTAAGGGAGACAGACAAACATAATGGATCTTGGTATTTTATTTTGACAGTGACTTTTCTATACCCCACTAGATGTCTCAAATTGTGAAATTCCAAGGTTGAGTATTAATTACTTAGAAGTCTGTCTTACTGTTTCTATAGTTGAACTTACTAAGAAGGTGGAATGATACTGTCAAAATTGGAATTTTACTTTTAAACACATAGGAGAAAATATTTCAAGGTTACCAATTCTTATATTTATAGCTTTCTCACAGCTACTATTTAGGCCCATAACTATTATCAAGGAGAAAGGAGAGAGAAGTTTAAGGCTACCATCCTGCCCACAGCTTGAGAATAGATGTGATATCTTGAACAACACTTTACTTACCCTATTTTCTATCTTCTTGTTAGAAATTTTACAGAGAGTGGGTATGTGTTATCTGTCATGACTTACTGGTCCATATGTGATTTCATCTAGCCATATATGGTTAAAATGAACATAGGAGATAAAGAGGATGATATGTTTGGCCTAAAAGTTCAAATGAAAATTTTAAAAACATCAGTTGACTTTGGAGGGAGTCCAGTTATTTGAAACATTTGATAGTATCAATTTTAATTAAGAACATTTTAAATTTAGAAACTATTATTAACAAAATGTCAGAAATTCTGTATCTTGGCATTTTTCTTTCTAAGTGAGTAATCTAGGTAACTTACACAAAGCAATCTGAAATAATTATGTGGGGGCACCTGGGTGACTCAGTGGGTTAAGCCTCTGCCTTTGGCTCAGGTCATGATCCCAGGGTCCTGGGATCAAGCCCTGTGTCGGGCTCTCTGCTCAGCAGGGAACCTGCTTCCCCCCCCTCTCTCTGCCTGCTTCTCTGTATACTTGTGATCTCTGTCTGTCAAATAAATAAATAAAATCTTTTAAAAAATTAAAATAATTACGTGTTACGAGATAAAATTTTGATCATATTTGGAAAAGCCCCAAAGAAATATAACATTTGATGCCTACATAATGAAAATTGCTTTTCAAACTTAAATAGGAACATAGAAGTCTTTGTTATTAAAAGAAATGACAATGAGATATATGTAAATTTAAAAATGTATAGAAAATGAAATTAATGAGTGTTTATAATATACACATAGGCAATTAAGACATCTGTGCTTATTTCATTTAAACATCCTATTTTCCAGTGGTAATGACATCAAAATGCTAATAGACATTTCCAAAAGACATTTCCAAACACTCTAAAAAAAAAAAAAAAAAGAGTCAGCTAATGTCGTAAAATCAATAGAGTTTGTCTATGTCCATTCGAGGACAGAATTTAGTTTTTGAAACACAGGATGATAGCCACTTCTTAAATTCTGCTTGTATACATAACCTCTTACTGTAACAGTTGCATTACAACTAAACTTGAAGTGAATGAGAGTTCTATTCCCTGAAATGTGGCCACAAATTGACTTTCTCTTAATACTGTAGATTTTATTATTTAGTTATGAGGCCTCTCTCATGGGCATTGGGATATGACTTATGAGTTTACGGATGGAGAATATTTACTAAATGCATTAGTCTGGTTTCAAAAGGTTTGCATTTTTTTTTAAAGATTTATTTGACAGAGAGAGATCACAAGTAGGCAGAGAGACAGGCAGAGAGAGAGCGAAGGAAACAGGCTCCCTGTGGAGCAGAGAGCCCGATGTGGGGCTCGATCCCAGGACCCTGAGATCATGACCTGAACCGAAGGCAGAGGCTTTAACCCACTGAGCCACCCAGGTGCCGCAAAAGGTTTGCATTCTAATTGATAACTTCATGATACACATGTCATCAAGAAACCATGTTATCTTTCTGATATCCTTAATCTGAAAACCATTGAGACTATATGCAACCTAAATTCAAATTGTTTAACAATGATCCTATGATGTTTGATAAAAACTTTATGTCCACTCTAATGAGATTTTATATATACATACATAGTCCCACTTTCATTTCAAAAGAAAGAGCGTAAGATTTTTATCTAGGTATTTGCAAGTAAATGTAGCTCAATATATTATGGCTTTTAAAAATAATCAACTGAAAGATGTTAAAGGAGTATTATAACATGATACTTATCCAATAAATAAACCCTAAATAATTATTAGAATGACAAGTGACTAGAATATGTTCCCCTTGGAAGGTCACATGATAACCAGAAACATTATTTGACTAGTTAGAATTTTAAAAGATATTGGCATTTCTTTAAATCTAATTGAATTTTTCTTCAAATTACTTTGTTTTCAAAACCAGACAAATGTTCAGTGAATCAGAATTTTATATTTCATATATTTCATACACATTTTCCAAAAGACATTAGTAAAATGCATTATGACACAATCAAGCCACAAAATTATAATTTTTTTTTTTCTGGACTAAAACACATGGGCAAAAACACATACAAACTCACACATGTAGAAAGAAAAACAAAACTATACATTAAATATAGCACTACAAAGAATTTTACCCTTAAAGTAAAACTAGCAAAATAATTCTACTTTACTTCAGTGTAAGTTGGAAATTAACACCAGGGTTTATATAATTTCATTAAAGAAAGATATTTAGACTCTTGCAATGCATAAGAACAATAACTACAATAAAACTTCTTTGACTATAGTAAGTAGCATGATGACTAATTTTCAAATCCTTCACTTGAGGAATTTATAGTTTACAAAGTAAGAAAGACATACATAACAAACTGAAGGATTTACAACAATGAAAGGGATTATATAGCACTAAGGGAAAAAAAGAGGAAGAGATAATTAATATAGGAAAAATATCTGTGAAACTCAGGAGTCTCCCATCCCTGAAAATTGAAATGGTAATAAAAAACCAGAGGGGTGCCTGGGTGGCTCAGTGGGTTGGAGCCTCTGCCTTTGGCTCGGGTCGTGGTCCCAGGGTCCTGGGATCAAGTCCCACATCGGGCTCTCTGCTCAGTGGGGAGCCTGCTTCCTCCTCTCTCTCTGCCTGCCTCTCTGCCTACTTGTGATCTTTGTCTGTCAAATAAATAAATAAAATCTTAAAAAAAAAATACAAATGAATAGATATTTCCAAAAGAAGTCACTTAAAATTTTACTTTAAGAGTTACAATTATTACTTTGCCACATGAAAAGTGTGGATGAATCTGAAAGAACAGAACATGATATATATCAGAGTGACTATAGAACATTGAAATAAGTTTCAAGAAAGGGATTGACATAGGCATTTGGTCTTTGAGGTGGAAGATTGAATTACATTCCCAGACTTTTAATTTATCAGCTTCTACAACTATTTAAAAGAAATGAGATTTAAACTCTACAGTCAAATAATCTTTGACAAAGCAGGAAAAAATATATAGTGGAAAAAAGACAGTCTCTTCAATAAACGCTGCTGGGAAAATTGGACAGCTACATGTAGAAGAATGAAACTTGACCATCTCTTACACCATGCACAAAGATAAACTTGAAATGGATAAAAGACCTCAGTGTGAGGCAGGAATCTATCAAAATCCTGGAGGAGATAACCTCTTTGACATCAGCCACAGCAACTTCTTTCAAGACATGTCCCCAAAGGCAAAGGAAACAAAAGTGAAAATGAACTTTTCAGACTTCATCAAGGTCAAAAGCTTCTGCACAACAAAGGAAACAGTCAACAAACCAAAAAGGCAATCCACGGAATGGGAGAAGATACTTACAGATGACACTACAGACAAAGGGCTGATACCCAAGATCTATAAAGAACTCCTCAAACTGGACACACACAAAACAGATAATCATGTCAAAAAATGGGCAAAAGACATGAACAAACACTTCTCCAAAGAAGACATACAAATGGCTAACTGACACATGAAAAAATGTTCATCATCATTAGCCATCAGGGAGATTCAAATCAAAACCACATTGAGATACCACCTTACACCAGTTAGAATGGCCCAAATCAACAAGACAGTAAATAACATGTGTTGGAGAGGATGTAGAGAAAGGGGAACCCTCTTAACACTATTGGTGGGAATGCAAGTTGATGCAGCCACTTTGGAAAACACTGTGGAGATTCCTTAAGAAATTAAAAATAGAGTTTTCCTATTACCCTGCAATTGCACTACTGGGTATTTACCCCAAAGATGCAGATGTAGTGAAAAGAAGGGCTATCTGTACTCCAGTGTTCATAGCAGCAATGGCCACAGTCACCAAACTGTGGAAAGAGCCAAGATGCCCTTCAACAGGTGAATAGATAAAGAAGATATGGTCCATATATACAATGGAGTATTATGTCTCCATCAGAAAGGATGAAACCCAACTTCTGTATCAACATGGATGGGACTGGAAGAGATTATGCTGAATGAAATAAGTCAAGCAATGAGAGTCAATGATCATATGGTTTCACTTACTTGTAGAGCATAAGGAATAACATGGAGGATATTGGGAGATGGAGAGAAGGGAGTTGGGGGAAATTGGAGGGGGAGACAAGCAATGAGAGACTGTTGACTCTGAGAAACAAACTGAGGGTTTTGGAAGGGAGGGGGTTGGGGGATTGGGTGAGCCTAGTGGTGGGTATTAAGGAGGGCACATATTGCATGGAGCACTGGGTGTGGTGCATATGAATTTTGGAACACTGAAAAAAAAATAAATTAAAATTACAAAAAAAAAAAAAAAAGAGAGAGACTTGACCTAAGGAAAAGTATAGTTGAATAAACAAGATATGTAAAAGGAATTAGAATAATTGTTAAAAGGAATAATGACTGAATACCTTATTACCTTTTTTGAAATAGTAATATATACTCAAAGGTAATAATATACATTATCTTGTTCAAAAGGTTTTTTTACCCCAAATTATTTGTGGTAGAGGAAGAGGCATATTAGAACACAGATGCTTAATGACCTTAAATGTTCAACTGTAACATAAAAATAGCAAAAAGAAATCATAATTTGAGTAAAAAAGGATAAAATGCTATCCCATTATTTCTAACCCAATGAACTCTTTCTTGCCCTATTGATACAGCCATGGAATAAGTAAGTCAGCAGTTCATATCATAAAAAGATTTAACCATTATTTTACCTATTACTTTTAATACCAATATGTACTCAAGAACCAGCCACAAAGCTTTTCCTCTTCTAAAGAGCAAAAAAAAAAACCCCAAAAAACCCCAAAGTACTTCACATGTAAAGAATTTTTCAACAAATATTTACTGTTAACATGCTGTTCTTACAGTTTCTGGATATTTTGCCTGTTTAGAATGAAAAATAACAGAACATTTCCATGGGGCGCCTGGGTGGCTCAGGGGGTTAAGCCTCTGCCTTTGGCTTAGGTCATGATCTCAGGGTCCTGGGATCATGTCCTGCATCGGGCTCTCTGCTTGGCAGGGAGCCTGCGTCCCCCTCTCTCTCTGCCTGCCTCTCTGCCTACTTGTGCTCTCTCTCTCTCTGTCAAATAAGGAAATAAAGTCTTCAAAAAACAAAAGAACATTTCCAGACAGAGTTGGCAAATTTATTCTAAAAAAGTCTCTGTCCGATATAGTTGTATTGTTTTTGCTTGTTTAATCTGCTGCCTGAACTGCAAGAGGCCTAGGACTCAAATTAATATATTTTAGGACAAATGCAAACAATCATAATATACATATATGGGTAAAGTGTTCTTGTGAATATGTTGGTAGGCAAACAGTTTAAATGTCAGAGTGATTATATGAAATAGATTACTGAGATTTGGCTTCACTTTTGACACTATTTTCCTGTACTGTATCCAAACATAATTTTAAAAAATTAGAAAGACCAGATTCAAAGAAGTAGAAATCAGCATAGCCACACCTTTTTCTTATCCCCCAATCCTCTCACTCCAATAAATACTGACCAAAAAACTCTATTTGTTAGAGTAGCTGACATGAATGATGTATTTGTATTGCTTTACCCATTCTGCACATAATCATAATAAAATTTTTCTTTATATAACTTTTTGAAGGTCACTAGCTCTCTATAAATTCTCAAAGTGGGGTTTCGTCTTTGAGATTAGACGGTCTTTATTTTGAGTTGCTATTATGCCAGTAATCTTTAAAATTTAACTCCAGGATAATTAGTTTAAGTGAACTATAATTTCCAGATATATACTCACTTGTAGTACAAAATAGTATTATGTTTTTCAAAATTACTTAACAAGGACTTATTGTCTGAATATTTTAGATTTTACAAAAAATTTTTTTCACATCTTCTGACATATACAGTAGTTAGCTAACTCTTTGGTTGTTAATATAATTCTTTTTTATGTTTTCTTTGAAATGTTTCATCATTTTTCAAATATGCCAAATTTAATTTCTTTATATTTTGTATGCTTGAACGTAGTTTGAGGAATTATACTCAAGTGGTCACTGAAATATTTTTTCCTATTTAAAAGGAAAAAGTAGAAGAAAATATACAAAGTTATAACTTCTCAATGGGTAAATGCCTTTGTAACAAGTAATGTTTGATTAATCCTTTTGTATCATCAGAACAGAGTTGATATGATATGGAAATCAGGGGAGCTGTATCATAGCTATATCATTCTCTACCATTGTCCATTCTATGGTATGTAAGTTTCTTTCATCATGTGTAAAATTAAGTATAATAAAGAATTCAAAGTCTAAAAAGAAGTGTTTCTATTATATTATTATAAAATGTATCTAATATTTTTTATTGTTCTCTTTAATTTGAAAGATCTTTTTCGGGTTATGTTTAATTTTCAGAATTTATCTTATGTTACTCAAATCTTTGAATTTGAAACAGAAGATGCATAGAAAAGATGAAATCTTTTTCCTTTTAACTTTGATTTTGAGTTTCTTCTGTCCGTACTTATTAAGACATATTTATTTGTTACATTTTATTTCTCAAGAAATATGAGTGATTCTCTATTTTCCTGTTCATTCTATTAGATAGTACCATAAAAATCAGTATGAATTTCTTAACATTTTATACCTACTGAGCTTAGAATTTTGAAAGCCACAATTATTATTTTTGACAGAAAGTTGATAGAGATAAATGGCTAAAAAAGGCCATTTTTCCATTTACTGCACGGAAGACACTTTCCTTATGACAAATACTATTTAAAGACTTGAAGTTGAAATTTATTTTGTTAGCAGCTCCTATAAGCACTTTTGCTTCCTTAAATTACTGGTAAAATTTCTCTCTCTCTCTCTCTCATCCATCCATTCATTCATTCATTTAATATATTGTATATTTACAAATTTGTTTCCACCAGAAAGTGAAATGTCACTCTTAGCACATATATTCTTTTGGTAAAACATACTTTTTGGGGGCGCCTGTGTGGCTCAGTGGGTTAAAGCCTCTGCCTTCCGCTCAGGTCAGGATCCCAGGGTCCTGAGATCGAGCCCTGCATTGGGCTCTCTGCTCAGTGGGGAGCCTGCTTCCTCCTCTCTCTCTCTCTGCCTACCTGTGATCTCTCTCTGTGTGTGAAATAAACAAAAAACCTTTAAAAAACAAACAAAAACCATACTTTTTGAAAGAGTTACCTATATACAAATGAGCCCATAATCCATATCTTTGCTGTACCTAAGACTCAGGAAAAAAAAAAAAAAAGTGTCAAATGTTCTTTTGAATGTTTAAGGTACATTTTAACAAATCAAAATCAGAGTCAATGCAAGGAAACTAGTGGTGACCAGTTTTATTTTACTGTCCTTTATTCTTCATGTGCAATCTACAATCAAATCTTTTTTTTAATCTTTATTTTGATTAACAGGTTTCTTCACTCCCATAAGTATTATATAATTGCAAGACATTTCTCTGTAAATATTTGACTGAAAGAGCTCAATTTTCTTGAATATGTTTGAACTCTTCCAGAATAAATAATGAGAATCTCTTTAATGAGTTTGAGATGACTGAAAATTTGCTAGATTTACTAAAGAACAGCATTTAGCTATTCTATGAAAATAGTTTTTATTAAAAATAAAGATGATAGGATTTAGAAGAAGTAAATATTATTGAACTCTGTTTGCCTTTTTTTAATTGGTCTTCTGATTTTTTTTTTTTTTTTTATGTCTACTATTAACTAACACTGAACAGAACTTTGCTGCTGGATAGAATTCAGTGAGAAACAAGACTTATGAAGTGAAAGCAAAGTAAGGATTTAGATGAGGGGAGGGGAGCTCTGACTCGAAAGATTATTAATATGGCAGTTTAGATTCTTGTATGCTTCCTCAGTACCTGGAATTACGATACATTCTTTTCATATATTTACTCATTTAAACATCTTGATAATGTACCTTCTAATAAGAGGACACATTTTTTTATCTATGTTATAATTTAGATAATTGATGTACAAAAGGGTTAAATAAGCTGCTTAAGGTAACAAAGTTAGAAGTGGTAAAGCTATGACTGGCATTTTGCTAATTCTATTTTACTGTCCACACTCTTACACTGAACCATACTATGCATGACCAAGAAATCTGATTTTATGACATTAGTTAAAAAAAAAAAAAAAAAGTCCCTTACAACAGAAAAGAGCTAATTATGGGAAGCCAAGTATTTGCTTGCATTGTGAATGAAGAAAATGAAGAGTAAAAAGAAAAATTAAAGTAGGAAGTATATAGTTTCTGAAACAAGATTGTGGATTGAGGGCACAGATTTACCTCCATTTTCTTCCCATTTAAATGTAAACATGTATACTAAATAAAGTAAAGCCAAAGAAAACAGGAGTGTACTCATTAGGATCTTTGACAAAATTTTGGAATATAGAGAGCATATGGATTTCAAGTGATTAATGAAGTAGAGTAGAGAAAGACATGAGCAAAACAGGTATAAGGCAAGGATATAATGAAATTGGAGTTTTATACCAGATGGGACTCTGCAGGGATTCTAAACTCAGAGTTACAGTCTATAAAAAGAAAAAGTAGAATATTAAAACAAACAAAACAAACAAACAAACAAAAAGAAAACTCCAGATCTTTAATGATCATCAGTGGTTAGTCATACCAATACTTCTCATATAGAGATCACTTGTCAGCAAAGATGTTTATCATCATACCTAAAATGAGAGTAAATCCATTGAATCCATAAGGAATTTGCCAGTGAGTAACTAAAATTTGAGTATCTGAATTGGTGAACCAGATTAAAACTCTTCATTTTCTGTCATATGTAATGAGTAGTTCAGTTTGTCTGCCAATATTTTGATCACAAATTCTTAAAGTGTTAGAGGACATGCTAACATATTTAAAGCTCATTATTAGCAAGAAAGCACATATAGGGGCTCCTGGGTTGCTTAGTGGGTTAAGCCTCTGCCTTCAGCTTAGGTCATGATCTCAGAGTCCTGGTATGGAGCCCTGCATTGGGCTCTCTGCTCAGCAGGGAGCCTGCTTCCCCCCTTTCCCCCTCTGCCTGCTTCTCTGCCTACCTGTGATTTCTGTCTGCAAATATATAAATAAAGATTAAAAAAAAACACAGATAAAAAGTAAATCCTTATAGTAATCACGCTACACACATATATTAATAAAAATAGAAACTAGTGGTTAACATATATTTAAGAAAAATCAATTACATGGGAGGGAAGAATTACACTAAAAGTAGAACAAACTATACCAGAGAAAAGAGATAATTCACTGAACTCAAGGACACTTAAAAATAACTAGCAACTTTGGAAAATACCAAAAACATTTCTTCAATAAATCAACTTAGGCTGCTATAGAAAAAAAAATGAACAGAAAGAACTAAAAAGATATTTTAAAACTATAAATGCATGGAAAATGAAAAATTTAACAGAAATCTGAAGATAAAGAAAATTTGTAGAATGTTGAGTAAAATGTCAAAACAACAAACAAAATTTAATAAGCATGGAAATTCCGTTGTAAGAATATTTAAATAACAAAAAGTAAAATGGGTTGGAAATGAATAAATGTTAGAAAAAAAATCGCAGAGTTGAAGGGCAATCATATTCAAATAAAGGAAGTTCACATTAACTGCTAGTTTTTAACTTTCTCTATTTTTGAAATATCAACCAATTTCATTAACTTATAATAAAAAAATACTGAAACATCTGTGGAAAGTCTTTTATAAAACGTGACCAGAACAATGAATCAGAACATTTTAAATGTGAAGAATCATAACAGCCGTTAAGTTAGATTTCTCTTTGAACTAAAATGGTACCAATTGGGGTGCCTGGGTGGCTCAATGAGTTAAGCCTCTGCTGAGGTCATGATCCCTGGGTCCTGAAATCCAGCCCTGCATCAGGCCCTCTGCTCAGCAGGGAGCCTGCTTCCACCTCTCTCTCTGCCTGCCTCTGCCTACTTGTGATCTCTGCCTGTCAAATAAATAAATAAAATCTTTAAAATGGTACTGATTAAGAGATATTAAATATATATAAATAAGTGTTAAAGTTTTGCTATCTATCTGGGTAGTGTTATTTAATACATCTTCTAAGTCATATAACTAGTATATTGAAGTTCTGGTGTTTAAGCTTGAAGTTAGAATATACTTTTTAAGAAAATGCTAGGTTTGAAATTTTTTAAGGTTTTTTTCATTTATATTACTGAGAAATATTAAAATAATTGACTAGTGAACAAAGTAGTTGGTAGGTATGATAGGGCAAACACAGATACAGAAAGGTTTCCATGTTAAAGAGCAAAACACTGTCAAGTTTCTGCTCTCAGCAATGACATCAACACATTTTTATTTCCAGCATGTAATACATTCCCTGACCTCCACCTGGTACCTTGATTTGTTATAAACATTTTATGCCCTAATTATGTCTATTAATGTCACAGGTCTTCTAAGAGCACTAAAGGCATATATTTTAGCATTAATTTATGTTAATTTCACTCATGATAAAGCATGATGAGACAGTTTGGTGAATATAAGACCTATAATAAAACCAAGCTATGAGAAGGGCATCTCTGTACTATCATCATACTATTACTGATACAGAATTAGTTTGTGTGTGTGTGTGTGTGTGTGTGTGTATACATACACTTATATATATACACACACACAAATATTTTACATACAAATATAGAGCGAATATATACACATATTTTATACATACATATATATACACACATACATATGTGTATATATATATATACACACATAATTCTACATATACTAATCATATTGCTATTCTTAGTTATGTGCTATTTTTAATGCCAAAACACAAAAAAGAATGCACCAAGGGCATATATTTGAGTCCAAAAACCAAATTTTGTTTAGTAAGAAATATTTTAAAACTACTTGATGTGTTTTACAAATGAGTTCTTGTAGAAAATAAGATTTCATTAGTTAGGAAGAAAAATTGGGAAAATGGCACTACTGTAATACCATTTTGGCAAGAGCTGTATCAGTAATGCATTATTTGTTTTACAGAAAGTGCTATAAAAATACAGAAGTAAAAGGCATAGTCATTTATTATCTTTCCCTTTAGCAAGACAGACTAAGTATCTTTCAACATATTTCAATCCTATGGCATTTTTAGCTAATTTATTTACCTAGCACATTTCCACTCAAAAGCAACATCTGCTTTCTTTCTTGCTTTGCTATAATGTTGAAAAATGAAGCAAAATAATTATTGTAAGGCTATCTACTCATTTTTTGTATGGTATATGAGGTATAAAATTTGCCTAAAACTTTGATTATATAGAGAAAATTAAGATGAAAAGTCCAAAAGAGTGTACTTATGTAACTGATGTATATATTCATATTGTAAAACAAGATTACTGAGTAGCTAATCCAAGAGCTCAGATTTTTGCAGTCTTCAGTTGTGTGGAGGAAGACACAAGAGATAGAAAATTGACTTAGCATTCTGAACTCTTTGACACTGAACCGTAATAAGAAAATCGAATGTATCTAGTTTATACGTACAAAAGAGATACCTCTGAAGATGGACATTCATTTATTCTTTTTAACAAATATGTACAGAATATATGCTCTATGCTAGCCAGTGTTCTAGGCAAAGCAGACACAAATCTGTTATGGGATTTATCTTCTATTTGAGAGTAACAGACTAGTTCATTAGAAGGTGAGGAGTACTTGCAAGAAAGGAAAAAGAGTGGTGTCAGGAACATAGGTTGAAGCTAAAATGAACTACCTAATCTGTTATTGTCAATTAGAAGATAGGCTCCATAATAGATTTTTGTCTGTGTTGCTTTCATGTAATGTACATCTCAGTTGTGGGAGACAGACAATGAACTAAATAGTAACTAAAATATGTAGTTGTGGAGTAGTGGGAAAAAATGGAGAAAAAGAAACTCAAGAAAAATAATAGGGAGAATGATGTTAAATGTGGGAGTGAAGAATTTTAATTTTAAATAAGTGAGTCAAAGAAAACCACATTGAGAAGGTGAAATTTGAGCAAAGATTAGAAAAGGGACATAAATCTGAAAAGAATACCAAGAAAGTGACATTTGTAGAAATATTTGAAAGGAATAAAAAAAACACGCTTGAAGATAATTGGAACACGAATATTCATGTGAAATTTCTTTTGTTTTGTCTTCACTGCTATAGCTCTAGCCTTTGAATAGCTATTGAATTTAATAGGCACTCAAAAAATATTAATTGAATATATATTTAATTAATGAAACTATCATGCTTGACACATCCATTCCCTTCACTTTTTAATGTCCAATCAATTATTATATCTTGTTTATTCTTTCTCCTGTACATCTCTCCATTTCTACTGGCATTAAGACACCCTCATCTTAATGGCTATACCTCTTACACTTTGTAGTTTCTACCTTTGGCCTTTACAAACCCATGCTCTTCATTTTAGCTAAAAGGAACATACTAAAATGAATATCTCATAAACTTATTCCAATTTTTGAAATTCCTCACTAGAGTCATTTGATTATTAAAATAAAACCCCCACGGGCACCTCAGTCATTAAGCGTCTGCCCTCAGCTCAGGTCATGAGCCCACCTCGGGCTCCCTGCTCAGTGGGGAGTCTACTTCTCCCTCTCCCACTCCTCCTGCTTGTGTTTTCTCTCTCTCTGTGTGTGTGTGTGTGTGTGTGTGTGTGTGTGTGTGTGTGTGTGTGAAATAAATAAGCAAGATCTAAAAAATTAATAAATAAAAAATAAAGTCCCCAATCCAACATAATAGGGTTGTACCAACATCTCCAGCCTCAAGTTTTGCCATTTTGCATTCTTTCCTGATATTGTGGTTATATTGCCCTTTTCTAGTTGATTAAATTCAGAATTTTTTTTTTCTCTAGAACTGTGCACATAACAAGCCCACTCCTATAATATATGGTAATGGCCCCTCCCCCTCATCTATTCTGTGCTATTGGGTCAATTCATTTTCTCAGGAAAGAAATGATGCACAGCACATTTTATGGCCTCTTAGAACTTTTATTTGTAATATCATATAGATCTCTAAACTTTTCTTTCATAGCCCATGCCTCAGATTTACATATATATTTGAGGAATTATTTTATTAATTTCTGTCTTCTCCACTAGGTTGCATGCTATGTGAGAATGGACATAATTTCTGCTAAATTCACTCTGATGTTCTTGGAGCTGTACACATAGTAAATGTTCAAAAGTAAGAGCAGAAAACAACAAAAATGAATAAATAAATATGAGTTATCTGGGATTCCTCCTAAATTTAGTGAACTGTAATAAAGAGAAAATATGACCTAATTGACAGTGGCAAACTTGAAAAGAATACTCAGTTGAGTCAGTACCTTTTGATGCTGGTTCAGGATATAAATGCAGATAGACTGCTGGGTAATGCTAAAATACTAAGGTATTTGAAGTAAACCAGTAATAAAGTGTGTACAACTTATGTAAGTCTAAGCACAAAGAATGTATAAATCCAATTGAGGACCTATGTAATTCTGTTACATTTTTTTCCGTTTTTCATTATGCTTGACATTTTTGAAACTGAGTTTTGTTACAGTTCATTAGCTTATTGCTACGTGCTAGTATGATGAGATTGCACTGAGATGCATAACATAACGTTTTAGCATGAACAATTGAAATTATAAGGTTTTACAGACAGTATGTTGTAGAAATTGTCTCAGCTTGGCCTGGATGCTGAGTTTGTGAGCAGGTAGCTTGTTGTAATGGAGTGAGATGAAATTGGTGCCCAATCATTGGAGAAAGCTGTAATGATGTATGAAATGAAAAATCCCTGCCCACCCAGGGCAAAGAGAATACAAACACTTCTCTGCAATCACTGCTATACTATTTCTCTAAAATATTATGCAACTCCAGAGAATGGAAAGTCAGTAGCAGAGCCAAAACTTGCAGTTTATCAGAGAAAGAATCTCAAAAAGATTTGTTGGTATATTTGGGAAAATGAAAAATTATATAATCCCCAATAGTAATATATATTTTTTTTATCCTATGTAGACTTCCACTTTACAATTAAACTCCAGTATCCTTAACCCAACAAAACATATGTACGCTACCCATAGAAAACAACAAACCCAGGAAAAATACACTGAAAACTTGCTAGTTAAAACAATAATTCCATTGATTTTTTTTATTAACATATAATGTATTATTTGCTTTGCAGGTACAGGTCTCTGATTCACCAGTCTCACACCATTCACAGTGCTCACCATAGCACATACCTTTCCCAATGTCCATTTCCCAGCCAACCCTCCCACTTCCCCCCACTCTAGCATCCCTCAGTATGTTTCCTTAGATTAAGAGTCTCTTATGGTTTGTCTCCCTCTCTGGTTTCTTCTTGTTTTATTTTTTCCTCTCTTCCTCTATGATCCTCTGCCTTATTTCTCATATTCCACATATAAGTGAGATATTATGATAATTATCTGGCTCTGATTGACTTATTTCGCTTAGCATAATACCCTCTAGTTCCATCCATGTCATTGCAAATGGCAAGATTTCATTTTTGATGGGTGCACAATATTCCACTATATATCCCCTTCTTTATCCATTCATCTGTCAATGGACATCTAGGCTCTTTCTACGGTTTGGCTATTGTGGACATTGCTGCTATAAATATTGGGGAGCACATGCCCCTTCAGATCACCACATTTGTAACTTTGGGGTAAATATCCAGTTTTTTGCAATTGCTGGGTCATAGGATAGCTCTATTTTCAACTTTTTGAGGAACATCCATACTGTTTTCCATTGTGTTTATACCAGCTTGCATTCCCAGCAGCAGTACAGGAGGGTTCCCCTTTTTCTGCATCCTTGCCAACATCTGTTGTTTCCTGATATGTTAATTTTAGACATTCTGACTGGTGTGAGGTGGTATCTCATAGTGGTTTTGATTTGTATTTCCCTGATGCTGAGTGATGTTGAGCACTTTTTCATGTATCAGTTGGCCATTTGGATGTCTTCTTTGCAGAAATGTCTGTTCATGCCTTCTGCCAATTTCTTGATTGAATTATTTTTTTTCTTTGGGTGCTAAGTTGTTAAATTTTTGTTTTGTTTTGTTTTAGTTGTTATGTGCTTTATAGATTTTGGATACTAGCCCTTTATCTAATATGTCATATGCAAATATCTTGTCCCCTTCTGTCAGTTGTCTTTTGATTTTTTTGATTTTTCCTTTAGTGTGCAAAAGCTTTTGATCTTGATGAAGTCCCAATAGTTCATTTTTGCCCTTGCTTCCCTTGCCCTTGGCGATGTTTCTAGGAAGAAACTGCTGCAGCTGAGGTCGAAGAGATTGCTGCCTGTGTTCTCCTCAAGGATTTTGATGGATTCCTGTCTCATATTTAGGACTTTCATCCATTTTGAGTCTATTTTTGTGTGTGGTAGGAAATGGTCCAGTTTCATTCTTCTGCATATGACTGTCCAATTTTCCCAACACCATTTGTTGAAGAGATTGTCTTTTTTTTCATTGGATATTCTTTCCTGCTTTCTCAAAGATTAGTTGACCATTGAGTTGAGGGTACCTTTCTGGATTCTCCATTCTGTTCCACTGATCTATGTGTCTGTTTTTGTGCCAGTACTATACTTTCTTGATTACATCTTTGTAATACAACTTGAAGTCTGGAACTGTGATGCCACCAGCTTTGCTTTTTTTTTCTTTTTTTTTTTTTAATTCGCTGTCTATTCAGGGTCTTTTCTGGTCCATTCAAATTTTAGGATTATTTTTTGCATTTCTTTGGGAAAAAAGTTTATAGTATTTTGATAGGGATTGTATTAAATGTGTAGATTGCTTTAGGTACCATAGACATTTTAACAATATTTGTTCTTCCAATCCATGAGTAAGGAACATTTTTCATTTCTTTGTGTCTTCCTCAATTTCTCTCATGAGTGTTCTCTAGTTTTCAGAGTACAGATTCTTTGCCACTTTAGTTAGGTTTATTCCTAGTTATTTTGTGGTTTTTAAATGCAATTGTAAATGAGATTGACTCCTTAATTTCTCTTTCTCCTGTCTCATTGTTGGTGTATATAAATGCAACTGATTTCTGTGCATTGATATTTATATCCTGACACTTTACTGAATTCCTGTATGAGTTCTAACAGTTTTGGGGTGGAGTCTTTTGGGTTTTCCCCAAAAAAGTGTCATATCAACTGCGAAGAATGAGAATTTGACCTCTTCTTTGCCAATTTGGATACCTTTTATTTCTTTTTACTTTCTGAATGGAGAGGCTAGGACTTCAGGTACCATGTTGAATAGCAGTGGTGAGAGTGGACATCCCTGCCATACTCCTGACCTTAGGGGAAAAGCTCTCAGTTTTTCCCCATGAGAATAATATCTGCTGTGGGCTTTTTGTAGATGGCTCGAATTATATTAAAGTATGTACCCTCTGTCCTATGAAGAGTTTTAATCAAGAAGGGATTTTGTACTTTGTCAGATGCTTCTTCTACATCTATTGAAAGTATCAAATGGTTTTTGTTTTTTCTTTTATTCATGAAGTGTATCACATTGATTGGTTTGCAGATGTTGAATCAACCTTGCAGCCCAGGAATAAATCCCAATTGGTCATGGTGAATAATCTTTTTAATTTACTCTTGGACCCTATTGGTTGGTATATGGTGAGAATTTTGCATCCATGATCATCAGGGATATTGGTCTATAATTCTCTTGATGAGGTCTTTGTCTGGTTTTGGGATCAAGGAAATGCTGACCTCATAAAATGAATTTGGAAGTTTTCCTTCCATTTCTATTTTTTGGAGTAGTTCCAGAAGAATAGGTATTAATTCTTCTTTAAATGTTTGTTAGAATTCCCCTGGGAAGCCATCCAGCCCTGGATTTTTCTTTGTTGGGAGATTTTCAATTACGGCTTCAATTTTCTTGTTTGTTATGGGTCTGTTCAGGTTTTCTATTTCTTCCTGGTTTAGTTTTGGCAGTTTATATGTCTCTAGGAATGCATCCATTTCTTCCAGATTGCCTAATTTGTTGGCATATTGTTGTTCATAATACATTCTTATAATTGTTTGTATCTGTGGTATTGGTTATGATCTCTCCTCTTTCATTCATGATTTTATTTGTTTTTTTTTTTTTTTCTTTTTGAAAGTCTGGCCAGGGGGTTATCAATCTTATTCTTTCAAAGTGCCAATTCCTAATTTCATTGATCTCTTCTATTCCTTTTTTCTGTTGCATTGATTTCTGCTCTGATCTTTAATATTTCTCTTCTGCTGGGTTAGGCTTTCTTTGCTGTTCTTACTCCAGCCTCTTTAGCTACAGGCTTAGATTGTGCATTTAGGACTTAGAAAATTCTAACATTGTAGGTTACAGACCTCTTGTGCCCAGCTTCCTTCAGGATTTTCTCTTTGTCTTTGAGATTTGTAATTTTTACTATTAGATGTCAGGGTGTTGACCTATTTTTATTGATTTTGAGGAGACATTCTTTATGCCTCCTGCTTCCAAAGATTAGGGAAGTTCTCCACTATAATTTGCTCCAATATACCTTCTTTCCCCTTATCTCTTTCTTCTTCTTCTGTGATCCCAATTATTCTAATAGTGCTACATTATGGTATCATTTATCTCTCAAATTCTCCTCTCATGATCCAGTAGTTTTTTTTTCTTTTTCTTTAAGAATTTATTTATTTATTTGACAAAGTGAGAGAGAGAAAGGGAACACAAGGAGAGGGAGAACAAACTTCCCATTGAGCAGGGATCCTGATGTGGGGTTTGATTCCAGGACCCCAGGATCATGATCTGAGCCAAAGGCAGACACTTAACAATGGAACCAACCAGTTGCCCTGTAGTTGTTTATCCTTTTCTTGGCTTCTTTATTTTCCATCATTTGGTCATCTATATTACTAATTATCTCTTCTGCCTCATTTATCCTGTCAGTTAGAGCCTCCATTTTTTATTACATCTCATTAATATATATTTTTTTAAATTTTGACTTGGATTTTATTTCTCCCAGAAATTGATTCTTCAGTATCTCCTATGCTTTTTTCAAACCCAGCTAGTAACTTTATAATCAACATTCTAAACTCTAGTTCCGACATCTTACTAAAATGTATGCACTGATTAGGTCCCTGGCCATTGATACTGACTCTTATTCTTTTTTTTTTTTTTTTTTTTGGGGTGGTTTTTTTTTTTTTTTTTTTTTTTTCAGAGAAGAATAGATGAATGAGAAAAAAAAATGCTAAAAGGGTAACAACAACCCCAGAAAAATATGAACTAAATTAATCATAAGAGACTCATAATTGAGGGAAAAGGAAAAAAAAAAGAATTTGATCAGACTGTTGAATAGAACAGAGCCACATACTAGATTTTGGGTGTATTTTGGTCTAATAGAAGAAAATGCTTCCTAAAATTTTAAAGAAAGAAAATCTTATATATATACAAAAAATAAGGGTAACTATGATAAAGGGATGGAATATCACTGTAAAAATGAAAATTAAAAAAAGATTTTAAAAAAAGGAGAAAGCTGGGGGGGAGAATGTGATTAGATAGGAGACTGTACACTAGATTTAGGATATATGTTGCTCTGTTAGAAAAAACTGTATCACAAAACTTTAAAGAAAGAAAAAGTTATATCTATCTATCTATCTATCTATCTATAGATAGATAGATATATACACACAAAAAAATAAAGTTAAATAAAATGAAGTGATAGAATATGAATATAAAAATGAAAATTAAAAGAGATTTTAAAAAAAGAAATTGATAAGATGTTGGTTGAAAAAGGAAAGAAGAAAAATTAAAAAAAAAAAAAAAAGAAAAGAAATAGCCTGCCACGTTACTGAATTGCTGTATGAGTTCTAGTAATTTGGGGAACAGTATTTTGGCAATTCAGTAGTGTGGCAAGGTACAACATCATTGTACAGAAATCAGTTGATTTCTTATACACTAACAATGAAAATACAGAAAGGGAAATTAAAGAATCTATTCCATTTACTATAGCACCAAGAACCATAAGATACCTGGGAATAAACCTAACCAAAGAGGTAAAGGATCTCTACTCGAGGAACTATAGAACACTTATGAAAGAAATTGAAGAAGACACAAAAAGATGGAAGACCATTCCACACTCATGGATCAGAAGAATAAACATTGTTAAAATGTCTATACTGACTAGAGCAATCTATACTTTTAATGCCATCCTATACTTTTAATTCCACTGGTATTTTTCAGAGAGCTAGAACAAATAATCCTAAAATTTGTATGGAACCAGAAAAGACCCCACATTGTTAAGGAAATGTTGAAAAAGAAAAAAGAAAACTGGGGGCATCATGTTGCCAGCTTTCAACCCTTATTACAAAGGTGTGATCACCAAGACAGCATGGTACTAGCATAAAAACAGACACATAGACCAGTGGAGCAGAGTAGAGGACCCAGATATGGACCCTCGACTCTATGGTCAAGTAATCTTCGACAAAGCAGGAAAAAATATACAGTGGAAAGAAGACAGTTTCTTCAATAAGTGCTGCTGGTAAAATTGGACAGTTACATGTAGAAGAATGAAACTCAACCATTCTCTTACACCATAAACAAAGGTGTAACTAGAATTAGGTAAAAAAAAAACCTCAATGTGAGGCAGGAATCAATCAAAATCCTAGAGGAGAACATAGGCAGTAACCTCTTCGATATCGGCCACAGCAACTTCTTTCAAGATGTATCTCCAAAGGCAAAGGAAACAAAAGCAAAAATGAACTTTTGGGACTTCATCAAGATTAAAAGCTCCTGTACAACAAAGGAAACAGTCAACAAAACAAAGAGGCAACACACGGAATCTGAGAAGATATTCGCAAATGACACTATAGACAAAGGGCTGATATCCAAGATCTTTAAAGAACTCCTCAAACTCAACACACACAAAACAGATAATCATGTCAAAAAGTGGGCAGAAGACATGAACAGACACTTCTCCAAAGAAGACATACAAATGGCTAACAGACACATGAAAAAATGTTCATCATCATTAGCCATCGGGGAGATTCAAATCAAAACCACATTGAGATACCACCTTACACCAGTTACAATGGCCAAAATCAACCAGACAGTAAACAACAAGTGTTGGAGAGGATGTGGAGAAAGGGGAACCCTCTTATACTATTAGTGGGAATGCACATTGGTGCAGCCACTTTGGAAAACAAGGTGGAGATTCCTTAAGAAATTAAAAACAGAGCTTCCCTATGACCCTGCAATTGCACTACTGTGTTTTTACCCCAAAGGTATAGATGTAGTGAAAAGAAGGGCCATCTGTACCTCAATGTTCATAGCAGCAATGGCCACAATCGCCAAACTGGAGTAGAACCAAGATGCCCTTCAATGGATGAATGAATAAGGAAGATGTGGTCCATATACACTATAGAGTATTATGCCTCCATGAGAAAGGATGAATACCCAACTTTTGTATCAACATGGACAGGACTGGAAGAGATTATGCTGAGTGAAATAAGTCAAGCAGAGAGATTCAATTCTCATATGGTTTCACTTATTTGTGGAGCATAAGAAATAACACAGAGGACATGGGGAGATGGAGAGGAGAAGAGAGTTGAGAGAAATTGGACGGGGAGACAAACCATGAGAGACTATGGACTCTGAAAAACAATCTGAGGGTTTTGAAGGGGCAGGAGGTGGGAGGTTGGGTGAGCCTAGTGGTGGGCATTATGGAGGGCATGCATTGCATGGAACACTGGGTGTGTTATATAAACAATGAATTCTGGAACACTGAAAAGAAATTAAGAAAAGGACTAATCTATGTGTATTTTAAACATGGTATTTTTATAACATACTCTCAAACTAACAATAAAAACAACTTACAATTATGACATTTTAGTTACTGGGTTTAGCACACTATTATCTGAAATGGGTTGAATTAGGGATTCTGAGTTTACATTCTGTGTATTCCAGGAATAAATAATAATATATTGAATGTAATATAATAGGATCCAGGTCTCTCGTTTTTGGAGAAGAGTGTTACAAAAATAGGAAGGTCTATAATAAACCTTATGGTATTAGATTAGAATTGGATGAATCAGCAGAAACTAAAAAATAGATATAGAATTAGGTATATGTAAATACACATATATGCACCATACATTTTCCTAGTTGTTTTTTCTGCCTCTCTGAAAAGATATAGAAACAATGACACCTCCACATCAATGAGCATCTCTTGTGCCTAGAAGCTGATATTTTAATATTAGTCTTCACTGAAAAGAACCAGGGTTCTGTGGAGAAATGATTCCAGGGCTGGGCAATAAATATTAAGTGTTGAAGGACTTGTAGGAACATATACAAAAGGACTCATACTGACAATCATTTGAACATAGAGTAAATATTCACAGTAATGCATTATAACTTCTTGAATAAGATTATATTAATGCATAATAAAATAAATATGTTTAATTAATGGTAGAAAAGGTAAAAGCATTACTTTACAGACTTCCAGCAAATAAAACCAAGATACAGTTAATTACCATTTGTCAGTCATCAGAGTTATAATTGATTTAAGCAGGAATCATCAACAGATACTAAAACTAGTAAGTAAAAGTTGATGAAGAACATATTGTTTACATAGTCTCAAAGTATTTCCCCACCAAATATCCAATAACTGCAAAGAAGAAAGTAGTATCTTTACAAAGTGGAGAAACCCAAGGCACCATCTTATTATTTTCTTGTTGTTGTTAAATATTTTATTTACTTATTTGACAGAGAGAAACACAGTGAGAGAGGGAACACAAGCAGGGGGAGTAGGAGAGGGAGAAGCAGGCTTCACACTGAGCAGGGAGCCCGATGCAGAACTCAGTACCTGGCCTCTGGGATCATGACCTGAGCCAAGGCTCACACTTAACAACTGAGGCACACAGACACCCCTAAAGGCACCACCTTAAACAAGTGATCAGTAACATCATCAATAGTAGGAAAATTAACATCATGTATCTCCTTATATTATGTGTTGAAAATATAAAACATCACCTGTATGGTATTTGTGACAAAATGGACAACCTAAATCTGAGGAAATATTGAGAAAAATTCTATAAAATAACAGTTGTATATTCTGAAGATTAAAACCATGTGGGACAAAGACAGACCCTAGAAGTGTTCTGGATTAAAGGATATTTAAGTAACCTGGAAAAGAAATGCAAAGCTATATTTGGACTTTAAAAATTATATTGTGATTATGTCAAAGAATGCTATTGTCCTTAGGACATATATACTGTAATAATTAAGATAAAAAGCATCATATCTACAAATTACTCTGACGTAGTTAATGGTCCTTACAAATATCTGGAAGACCTAAATGTGAGATTAGAAACCATCAAAATCAAGAGAACACAGGCAGCAATCTCTTTGACCTTGCTAGACACACCTTGCTAGACACACCTCTGAAGGTAAGAGAAACAAAAGCAAAAATGAACTATTGGGACTTCACAAGGATAAAAAACTTTTGCACAGCAAAGGAAACAATCAAAAAAACTAAAAGACAACCCACAGAATGGGAGAAAATATTTGCAAATGATATCAGATAAAAAGTTCATATTCAAAATCTATAAAAAATATTAAGCTCAACACCCAACAAATAAAAAATACAGTCAAGAAATGGACAGAAGACATGAACAGACATTTCACCAAAGAAGATATACTGATAGCCAACAGACACATGAACAAATATTCAACATCATTCATCATCTGGGAAATACAAATCAAAACCACAGTGAGATACTACCTCACAGCAGTCAGAATGGCTACACTTAACAACTCAGGAAATAACAGATGTTGGCAAGGATGTGGGAAAAGGAGAACTCTTTTGCACTGTTGGCGGGAATGAAAGCTGGTGTAGCCACTCTGAAAAACAGTACAGAGTTTCCTCAAAAAGTTAAAATAAAACTATCCCATGATCCAACAACTGCACTAGTAGGATTTTATCCAAAGAATACAAACATAGTAATTCAAAGGAGCACATGCACCCTAATGGGTACAGCAGCAAAATCCACAATAGTCAAAATATGGAAAGAGCCTAGATGTCCATTGACAGATGAATGGGTAAAAAGATGTACACATACATACACACACATAGAAATATTACTCAACCATCAAAAAGGATGAAACCTTGCCATTTCAAACAATGTGGATGGAAAGAGACTGTAGCTAAGTGAAATAAGTCAGTTAGAGAAAGACAAATGCTATATGATTTCACTCATATGTAGAATTTAAGAAACAAAACTGATGAACATAGGGAAAGAGAAGGAAAAAAATAAGATAAAAACAGAGAGAGAGCCAAACCATAAAAGACTCTTAACTATAAGGAACAAACTGAGAGTCACTGGAGAGAATGTGGGTGATGGATGGGGTAGTTGGGTGATGGACAGTAAGGATCGTACTCGATGTAATGAACACTGGGTGTTATATGCAACTGATTAATCATCAAATTCTACCTGTGAAACTAATAATACACTATACGTTAGCTAACTTGAATTTAAATTTAAAAAAGTGAAAAACAATACAAATAAATAAACAGAATAAATCAAATGTAGCAAAATTTTCAAAATGATTGAATCTGTGAAAAATGAATGGCTTATAAGAGTCCTATGTAATTTTCTTGCAACTTTTCTAAAGTTTGAAATTAAATCAAAGTAAAAAGTTATGAAATTTTTATTGGAAATTTTTATTTTTAGGGGATGAAGTAATATAATGGAAATATTGAACACTCCAATGCATTCAGTCTCATTACTGCTTTTTCCTTTAAAGATAATTTTTTTTGTTATTCAGTAAAGTTTTATAGTCTTTCAGAAAGAGATGTTGTTCAAACCTTACAAAATTACTTTCTAGTAGTTTTCAGTTTTTGATGCCTTTGTAAATAATTTTTTATCAAAAGCTGTTTTGAGATTTATATATTCCCTTGTATATAGCTATTCAGCCAAAATATATCTTATAAGTTTTAAGTTTTATAAATTTATATCTTTATTTTGGGAATATATAATCATATCTGAATACAAAAGAAATGCTATTATATTTTGTCTCTTTTCCTAATTTGTTAACAAAAAGCATCCATAATAATCTATCATAGGGAGACTAAGTGATCCTAATTGGTTATCTTAATATTTATTATGATCACATATCCACATACAGCTAGGTTTTCAAGAAATGGGAGATGAAGATAATCACAAATTGGAATGCCATGAATGTTTACAAAATTATGGTTATGTTTTTTTCTTCTTAGAAAAAAATGCTAAATATTCTGGTTTTGATATTTAGTCTATTTTTTTTTCTAAAATAGACATATATTTGAGTAAACATTTTTATTTTTCAACACTACTTGGTCATGCCAACTTTTTAATTCATGAGTATTTGAGTCTTTGTTATTTTACATAACATAAAGCAAACTAGCAATAACAAAGTCCTTTGCTTCTTTGAAGGGATTTAGGACTAAATAAGCCAGTTATTATGTAACAGTGTTTTTGGTTGTTTGTTTAAACAGCCATAAAAGAGACGGACCAGAAGGTAACAATTTTTGTTCTGTTTGAAAAGAGTCACAATAAAATGGCTGAGGCTTCATCCAGGTGTGAGACTGCTAGAGGTGGCACACCTCTCTAGAAAGATAACCCTAAAGTCCAAACTGTCCCTGTGACCAGCACACTTGGTGTTTTTTGGCAAGATTTTTCTCTCTGACAGAAACAAGTAAAAAGAGGATGCCACCATATGAGGCTATCTTGTTAAAGTGGGGAGACAAGCCAACTTAGCACCCTGATGCTTTTGAACTACAATACAATCAACACCAGATTCTGATACAACTGGGCCATCGTTAGCCAGATATTCTCCTATTAGAAGAACACAGCCTACCTGATATATACTTTTAATAGTAAAGATGTCAGAGACCCAGAGCAGTGAAATCAAAGTCAAAAAGTGTCACTTAAATGGCATCTGTCTTCAGTCACATCAATCCTGAGTGGGGGAAGGGTAAGACTCTAAGAATACCCTTTGTTAGTCCTGGGGAAAAATATGGGACCTAGCATATTAGGAGTTAATGCAACCTATTTTATTAAAATTTTGGTTTTGTGCATTCCATGAATATTTAATTTTAAGTGGTTAAGTGCTTGGAGTGGAGGATTCAAGTAAATTGATACAAGTAAATAGACTAAATAACATGTTGCCTTTAATTAATTGCTTAAGCATTTATGATTCATCTGCCCCAGGAATTCAACCCAGTCACAGTTATTAGGAGTACCTGATATTGTTACCAAGAAGAGCAAGAGCAAATCTAAGCAGAAATAAACGAAAACAAAGATATTTTATTGACTGTGACACTATTGCAGCAGTTAAAACTTAAAGAGTACACATCGTGATGATCACTGAGTAATATATATAATTGTTGAATCACTATATTGTACACCTGAAACTAATATTACACTGTAGATTAACTATACTGAAATTGAAATTTAAAAACCTCAAAATTTAAAAAAGAAAGAAGATATTATGCTATACTTTTAAGTAATTGTTATCTATTTCTAATACTTCTAATACAGACTTTACTGTTACCTTCTTACATATGGGAGAAATCAAGAATTAGAAAATTATTCATTGTTCTAAGTCATACAACTAACACATACTGGAATTGGGGCCAGGAATATGATCTCAACAACATCATAGTCTGTAATCTTTTAATTGTCATGCTACAAATTACATTATTTCCTCTTTTAATACCCACGTGGTCCACATAAAATCTCTTCCTTGATTCTACTTTCTGTTGTGGAATTGTCAAACTGAAGAAGATATTCTTTCACAATATCTTTGAGCTGGTTTATTAAATAGGACTCTTTAAATTTGTGTACTCTTTAATTCTCAGTGTCTTTTAGATTAATGTCTGTGATTCAGTGATAAAACCAGTTTATTAGGGCTACAATTTGTTATTTTTTTAAAAAAAAACAGACTGTTATTTTTTGGAAAAAAAAAAAAAAACAGACAGGCAATACTCATTCTTCTAAATGTTTTTGTCTCCAGGACTAAAATAATTATATACACATGTAGAGAAAGGAACAAGGAGACATGGTCAGAAGATAGAAGTTGTCTTTAGATAAAATAAAGAAACAAACAACTCCAAAAGATGGCAAAGATGAGTTTCAGAGAATATAAATCAATAGATTAATAAATGGTTGTTGTTTTGTTTTGTTTTGTTTTACCAAAAGTTACTGATGAGATTGAATTCATTTAAGAGAAAAGTTAACCTTTTAGGCTGGCATGGGTTCAATATGAATAAGTATGCTAGAGCTATATCACAGTTTTATAAAAAATGTTTTATAAAAATTATCATACTACACAAAGGACAGGAAACTAGATTGGATTGTAAACATATAAAGATTCTGAATTAAAGGATCTATGACCTATTTCTAAATGCGCTCCTTCTTCAGACTTTGAATGTAATAGATTCAAAATATAAATCAGTCACAGAATTCTAAAAGAAAGAACCTGATTTTTTGGATGACTTGATCCAAGTAGTTAAAGATGTTTAATAAAAGTCTGTGTGGTTTGGGGGAAAAAAAATAGCTGGTGTGGAACTGTGTTATATAAAAATAACAATAACAAAATCAATAATAATAAGAATAATTTAGATCCAATTTGAATCCTGTAAAACAGAATTGTGACACTGATTAATTCACTATATGTGAAAGAGACAAAGAGATTTCGAATATAATATCTAAGTATATCAACATCGTAAGTTTTTTCTGCTCTCTATCCAAGTGACATTGCTCTGAAAGGTTGGTTGTACCCGATTAATTCTCAGACTGGTGGACCTGTTCCCTTTCCTGTGTAGTCCCAGGTAAGTGTGGCCAGATGAGACCTTTTACATGAGAGGTTTAAGAGAGGTAACAGCTATATTCTTTCTATGCCGGGAAGGTCAGCACAGACCCCAGGCCCTGATGCACATCATGCATACTGTTGTTAATCTATGGAGGAGCAGCCAGGCCTGCAGCTTCTCCAAATTGTGCCAGATCTCCTCTGTCAACTCCCCAAATTCTGGGCTAGGTTCATGTTTAGCTCTGTGAGGAAGGGTGCCCCATATCCTTCAAATCACTTACAGTAAAGAAATTCAACACTGGGGGCACCTGGGTGGCTCAGTGGTTAAGCCTCTGCCTTCAGCTCAGATCATGATCTCAGGGTCCTGGGATCGAGCCCCACATCCGGCTCTCTGCTCAGCAGGGAGCCTGCTTCCTCCTCTCTCTCTGCCTGCCTCTCTGCCTCCTCTCTGTCTGTCAAATAAATAAATAAAATCTTTAAAAAAAAAAAAAAGAAAAGAAATTGAACACTGAAAGTCAGTTAAGTGACGAACGTGAGTTCTAATCCAACCTTATCGATTCTAGCTTGTTCTTTCAGGTTCCAATTAATACATTTTTTTTCCCAACTCACATTTTTTTTTCTGTTTTTAAAGATTTTTATTTATTTGTGAGAGAAGGAAAGAGAGAGAGAATGCACCCAAGCAGGTTTTGCACTGAGTAGGGAGCCCAAGGCAGGGCTCAATCCTAGGGCTCTGGGATCATGACATAAGCTGAAGGCAGATGCTTAACTGACCGAGTCACCCAGGCGTCCTTAGCATTTTTCTTTTCTTACCAACTGCTTGTTCCACTGACTGTAACCAACAGCATCATATGTAGAAAAAGCAGATTTATAGAGTTTCATTGGATGGACCAGCTTCCAAATGTATAAATGCAAATATATTTATTAACCTTTTTATATTTATTATAAATATCATGTATAATTATATTTGAATAAAGTTTATATAGCTCCTCTGGCCCTGATTCTCTCACGTGTGTTATTAATTTTCTTTTATTGTATTGAGGAGGGGAGGAATAATCAGAAATATAGCTTTAAAAATTCACTCTGGCTTTCTCCCTTCTGCTATTAAAATTTGTTGATGTATTTATTATATAAAATATTTATTTCTTTTCTAAGAACTCAAATTGTTTTTCTTTTCAAAATACAAGTTCAGTTTTGGATCATAGACCCAGCATTCTTTGTCATCCTTACGAGTCTATTAATTATACCTGCATAAATTTCTTTCTTCTACTGTTATTGTTTCTTTGTTCCCACCATATTGGATTTCTCATGAAGAATCTGGTGCTGCTTGTTGATTTTGATTACTTGCTAATTTTGATTGCTTTCCTTAAATATTTGGTTATTTGTGTGTTTATGTGGGAAATTGTATGTACATTTCCCATATGCCTAAATGAGGTGTATTTTCCGTCTTAAAAGGTAAGAGAGGGAGGGACAAACTCTGGGTAGGATATGTGGCTGTCCAGCTTCCCATGGTGTTTGCAGTGCTCACCTTTCATCTGAGCCATATTTTTTTGGTTACCGCTACACCCTTTGGGCAAATGTTTCTGCTACCTAATGTTCTTCAAGAGGTGGCAACATTGTATGAAGCATTCCACTCAGTTGCCCCAAATTAATCCTTTATTATATGTCTAAAATTGGCCACAGGTCCTTTCCCTGATCCTCTTTCTACCATCTCATTCTTTGAACACAGAATGGCTCCTCATAGGTTTTGGGCTATAGGCTCCTTCTCCATTCTTTATCAGTCACTTTCTTTTTCAGGGTTTCCCATAATTTCTGGGCCTTTGATAACATTTTCCTTGCCTTTGGGATTTTATTTATTTCTCTAAAAGGACTTAGTGTCTTTTCTCATTTGTTTTAAGGTAAGTAATAAGTGTCTGCTCAATTTATTACTTTTATTCATTTTTTCATAATTAATTTTTATAAATAACCCTCCCCCCTAAATTGTTTACTAGACCTTTTGCTCATTTATTTGCGCCTTTCAGTGCTTTTCCAGTGCTTGATGCTTAAGAGATGGATAGTAAATGTCCATGGAATTGAATTGAAAGTATCCAGGCAGACCTTGGCTAAGCTTACAACAGAAACATTACTGAAAAGGTCTCTAATTTGGAGGAGGATTTAAGTGCCTGAGTCCACCTTGTTCTTTCAGTGTTTAAAGTCTATAATTTGAATCACTCTGAATTTATCTGTATCACTTGCAACTGTCAAGGTAACGTCCCCCTTCTTGCTTTGTCTCTTTAAACTGCCTTGATAATTAAATAAAAAGAAGAACATAAATAAAGGAATGTGCCCCAGAACTTTTCATTATTAATGTTCTATGACTAAATTGGAAATCTGCTACTGTACCCCAAGGGGGTGATTAATTTAGCAGACTAGGAGTTTTGATTAAAAAGGAATGAAATGTCTGACACATAGTCTATTTATCAGTTATTATGATATTAAAACACTCTAATCATTGTGGTGCCTAAATTAAGACTTCACAGCCTAAATGTCACTTCATTTTGCTTCTTTTGATTTGGTGATGTTTTATGGGCTTATTATCTGTGAATGTGTATGCATGTATGTGTGTGAGTGGCATGCATTCTCACTGATCTTTGAAGAAAAATAATGCAGCAAGAAAGCATTTTGCCACAAGCTGTGTTCCTTATTTCTTCATGTTTCAGGAAATATGTGGGATACATAAAGAATTAGCTGGTCATTACCAAAACCCAGATGTAATTATAAAATATATTCTATTGGTACTAAATGGCCAAAAGTTTCAGTTATTAGAACTTACAATTTAAGATTCAAAAATTTATAAGTTGCCTTAAATATTACTGCCACTTTAGAAATAAACACAGAAACAAAGAAAAAACAGATACAGATTTTCAGTGAGTACAGCCTCAATTGTTTTAATCCTATACAATATGCTAAAGATTGTATGTTGTTGGTGAAAACAAAAAATAAACAATATAGTATAATCTTAATTGTTGATTTTTTTTAAATTTATGAAAATGTTTAACATATTTTAACCTCTTTCTTTCCAGATAATTTTACTACCTATTCCCATTTAGGGAATAAGGGAATTAAGTAAAAAAAAGAAAATATTTCCTTCATTTAATTCTGTCTCTCTTCTCCTTCCTTCCACCTATTCACTTTAGCAGGAAAACCACACTAAGTCTTTTTTATTGATTCCTAATCAACTTTTAAAACATGAACTAAATAAGAGTGTTTGACCAGGTTGGTCTTTCTCAATCTTATTTATAGACCATTCTTTTAAGTTTCAAAAGGCTTAGACCTGTGATAAGAGTGGATGCATATGAAGCAACAGTGATCTAGATTTCTCCTTTTTTCCCACTCCAACCCATATTTAAAAATTACTTTATATCTTGGACCAAAGAAAGCAAGAAAGCAGTGGGCATCAGAATCAAAATAGCATCAGAGAGAGAAACTACTTATTCAGCCTAAAACTCTACTCAACTTTTTTGACCCAATTCCCAAGTTTGACTAACTCAAAATTCCTAAATGAAAGATAAGACTAGGATACTGAAGCAGATGTTGGTGATATAAAAGGGACAATACCCTAACCCTTACAGTTGCCAAAAGAGAAATACACAGAATCAACACAAGATCTCCTAACAATCCAGAGGAGAGATGGAAACCCCTCCAATTCCCTTCCCATCCAACACAATAAAGTCATTTGGATTTCCTTCTTTTTTTAAGGGCTGAATAATATTCCATTGTATGTATATACCACTTTTTTTTTTTAACCCACTGTAAATGGCATTGAGGTTGTTCCTGTACCTTGGCTATTATGGACAATGGTGCGATGAACTTTAGAGTATAGACATTTCCTAGAGATCCTGCTTTCAATTCTATCGAAAGAAGTGATATTCCTGGATCATATGGTATACTTAATTTTTGAGGAAAATACCTCCTTGCTTCCCATGGATTGCTGTAACATTTCACATTCCCATCAACAGTGTACAGGGTTCCAATTTCTCCACATACTTGCAACACTTGTTATCTTTTGTTTTTTGATAGTAGCCACTCTAACAGATGTAAGGTGATATTTCATTGTGGCTTTGATTAGCATTTCCCTGATGATTAGTGATGCTGAGCACCTTTTCATGTATCTGTTTCTCATGCACCTTTTCATGATATGTCTTCCTTGGAGAAATGTCTATTGAAGTATTTTGCCTTGATGAATGCAACCACATGGGTATACCTGGAGGACATTGTGCTAGGCGAAATAAGCCAGTCACAGAAAGACATATACTGCATGATTCCATCTATGTGAACTATCTGAAGTAGTCAGACTCATAGAAACCAAGAGCAGAATGATGATTGCCAGAGACCAGGAGATGGAGTAATCAGTAGTTGTTCAACTGGTAGAAAGTTTTACTTATAGAAGATGAGTGTGTTCTAGAGATTTGTTTTACAACGTCATGCTTATAGTTAACAATTTGGTATTATATAGCACTAAGAATTTGTTAAGAGCGTTGATCTCACATTAAGTGTCCTTAACACATACATACAAAGTGGGGAGCAGAGGGAATATTTTTGACATGATGGATACATATTACCTTGGTTGTAGTGACTTTCTTTCATAGATGTATACAAATCTCCAAATTCATTAAATTAAATATATTAAACATGTCCAGGATTTTTGTATATCAAAAATACCAGGGTAAAGCTTTTTAAAAGAAAATAATTCGTGGCATAACGAAAATTACAATAATATAACCATTGGCGTGCATTAACTTTTACCATACTGTATCAGGTACAATGATAAGTACTTTGTATATATTTTATTGTCAGATTTTACAAATATCCTATAAAGTAGGTAATATCATTGCTTTCATTTTATATCTTTTATTGGTATGAGAAATTAAGTAAGTTATCCAGGGTCAGATAACTAGTAAGTGAAAGACACTGGGCTCCTGTCACTGAAACTGAAGCTTTTAATTGTTACCAAAAAAAAAAAAAAAAAAGATATGCTGAGTACTAGCAGCTAATAATTGACTCTACACATAGACCTCACTCAAATATTTATTCAAATTGAACTGTGAATCTGGAATTGATCCATAACACAAAAATCAGATGACATATCAGGTACTGGGACTCCTTCTTTGTAACAGATGCCTCACATCCGCCTTGCTTCTTCCCCATTCATTCAGTTGTCAGAGGTGGACTCTAGATTAATACAGCATGAGGGAGGAGAGAGAACAAACTCACAGAAATTTCTTACATTATTATAAAAACTCACTGAAATTTCTTATAGTTATAAAAACCTGAGGCTGAATTACTTCAATGCCAAAAATTTGCTACCTGAGTCTTCTACCAGTCACTTACCTTTCCTTGAGTTTAGCGTCCTCCTATATAAAATGAGGACATTAGGTAGTTACCTTCTAAGTTGATCTGTGAACATATGACAGTGAATATAAGATGTCTAGTGCTATGATTAACACAGTGCAATAAAATAGTAGCTACAATAAGATATCCAGTTTCTATTTGATTGATAAGATTATCAGCCACTTAACTTTCTCTGCCTCTTAACTCTGACTAGAATTCTGATCTAGCTAAGTTTACGTATGTTTTCTCTTTTAGCCTTCACAAGAGGATGAGCAGATTATTGTGTAAGGAGGAAGTTGAGGCTTAGAGAATCTACACGATTAAACTGAAAATTAAGAGTCCGCTAATTATTTTCTTGTCTGCCCAGAGAGCACCTCACAGTGCCTTCTAGTACTCATTGACCTTATGCCACTCCCCTCCAAAAATATTCATCAGCATCCCAAGTCAGTCCTAGCTCAATAGCTCCCCGGATGATTCCTGAGTTGCTGATGATAGAGAGAAGTTTAAAAACTGCAGACCTGGACACTAAGTATCTTAAAAGCTGTCCCAGTTCTTGGCTCCAATTTTAACTTCATGCCTCTTCCCGACAGAAAGATGCAAAAGTCTCCAGTGGCCCAAGATAGGCCATTCACCCTTAATTTAGAACGTATTCGATTTACATGTAGCCTTTGTCTCCAGACATAAGTGTGGTTATCTAGCAGTGCCTGCCACCTCAAGTGGAATTTGCTTAGAATTAGATGTTACTATTTTTTTGGTCTTTTTCTTTCCTATATTCTAAACCTGTGTCAATTTCTAAGCAAAATAAATAAAACAGTAATTTAAACACACACACACACACAGATACCCCAGAGGTGGTACTCAGAGAGTCTGTGTTATAAACAAATCCAGACCAAATAAAAAAGAAGCAATCTTGTGATGGTCAAGGGAAAAAGCGGCTACATGGTAAATTGTCAGATTCTGGCCTTGACAAATAAGCCAAAACGGCTCAATCTTGGGAGATACATCTAGATTTTAGGCAAAGATGTCAAGAGCTGGTTAAAAGTAAACCAGAGCTATTAATCTTTCTTGACCTTGGGAGGACGTGGGGGAGGAAATGAGTAAGGCTTAAAGGGTGTAGAGAGGTAGTCTTTAGAGGTAATTATTTCTGTAAGAAGAGGGCAACTCTGACTTGAGAATTCCTCTATGCCATGGACAGGCAGAGGATGCCTATGTTCACAAAGTGGGCTTTTTTAACCCTATAATAAACATTTTCTGAAAACTGAAAAATATAGCTGCTGCTTCTTTTCATTTGAAAGTTTCTCTAGGTTCATTTCCATTGTTAATAAAAACAGAAAGTTAACCTAACTTGTTCCTTGTGTATTTTGATTTTTGAAGAGTTTATCAAAAGGTCAGGTACTTGTCTTGCCCTTCCTTTTTTCACCCTTATTTGGGCCTGCAGCAGGGGCAGGGAATGCTGGTGGTCTCCTTGCATTTCTTTGCTTGCTCTATCGAAACCTGGATGAAGCCAAGAGTAACAACTTCCCACTGACACTAAACAGGATTTAAATTCTATAAGCATGTTGCCATTTCATGTTTATTTAATGCACAGAAAGCTTGGCATCCAAAGGTCATGTGGGAATAGTGTGATAAGGATCACGCTAACAAACACAATTCTTTCAGATACTTATATTAAAATGGCACACAAAACCGTTTGTGGATTTTATGCTCAGGCTATTTTGCTTTGTTGAGTTTCTTTTCCTCCTTCTTTTTTTTTTCCCCCTTTGCTAAGAGCAGTGTTTCAGGGAAGGGGGCATGGATAGCCTCAAAACAAATTATGGACATTTGATTGGAGATAGAGTTGGAATAAATGAAAATAAAGTGACTTATTATGTGTGATGGGAACCAAAGAGGCAAGTGTGACACACAAAAGTAAGTACGAGAGTACTAATGGGAAAGGGGGAAAGTCATGTCAGGAATAATCAGAAAAACAAAGTTGTTTCTGGCTGAAAATTGAATTATGATTATTTGAGTATGCAAACAAAGAAATCATGTTGAATTGGACAGCATAATACTATGGCTCCTCCTGTAAATCCATGGATAACAGCTTATACTGTTTTATAAACATGAATTTTAGTTCCCCATGGAATAGACATGAGGAGATGATAGTGCTATTGTGTCATTTTTATTTTTATCATGATCATATTGCTTTTTACGAAGGATTCTCTCCTCTGGGACACTCTGGAAGGAAGTAGTGAGAGATTACAATAATCTTTGTTTACGGAGGCAGAAGACACCTGCAACTGTCTGTCTTTCTCATGTCTGTTTTAATGTGATGTTACTAGATGGATAGTCTACAGACTCAACAGTATATATATTCCTTTACATAATGACCACTTGATTCTTATAAGTGATGCTAAAGATCATGTTCAGCAATTTCTGGACTTTGTGCATTTTTCATACATTCTAACTTAGTGTAAGCCACAGGGCCATAGCCACTTGTATTTCTGCCTTCACTCAGAGAATGACGAGATTGTTCATTTAATCACCATTTGATCTCAGTACTCTAACATTATACATGTCTGTATATTTTTGCACCATCTCCAAAAAAGCTTTTCACTGATTTAGGAAGTAAAATAGAAAAGATTAAGTCAGCAAGTTAAGTGTTGGGGATAAATTTAATTCAAGTTTTATTGCAAACTTTTCTTCTGCCCCTTTAAAACTGGCTACCTACTTGATTATATTTCCACTGGATATCACATGTATTATGTTTCTTAGCAAACATGGGTTAGTTTATTTTAAGGGTTTGTTCCATTTCCCCCCAGAATCATTTTATTTGTACTTTGCTTAAATGTAATAAACAGAATAAATACTCTGGCAGCTTGTATGGGAAATTGAGTTCCTATGTTGAAAGCAATATTACAATAAGCAATAATGAGCTCTGTCTCTGGCATGTGAGTTAGAAACAGACTCACAAAGCTCAGGGAGATGTGCATCTGCGGGAAGTTTTATAAGAGATAAATGTTTCCTTTTACCATGATTCACAATGATGCTGCTAAGCAGAAATATGCATTTTGCTTAACTACCAATACAGCTGCAACACTCTATGTGGGATTCTGACTTCAAGTGGAGATGTACCAGGTATACCAGACAGACTCCAAATGCATAACTACAGCCTCCACTTGATTATTCCAAAAGCTTCTTAAGAGACCCTGAAAGCAATTTGAAATCTATGTGAATCTGTGCTTATTATGCAGTGGATCCAACTGGGTACATCTCCATTTGAAACAGGCTCTCAAATTTAGAAGGGAGTTTTAGAGACACATAAAGGGAATGTTTATATTTTACTTATATCCAAAAAAAGGGAAATAATTATTAGAAGTACGTATAGCATTATGTCTTTTATATACACTTCATAACTTAAAGGCATGCTTCCAAAGACCACAAAAGCTTTTCATAATTTTGGTATTCAAAATACAACCTAAACATGGTAGTGTCCAAAAATAAGTACCAAATATCAGTATCTGTTGAGAGATGGTATATACTGACATCAGAATTTAATGGAGTTACTTTTTTTCTGAGCTTTGGGGATGTGCATATGAACTTTCTCACTACATACTTATTGTTGCTAATATCAAGGAGAGGGAGACAGATACATAGAGGGACACACGCAAAGATAGATACTTAAATATATAAACGATAAATACATAGATATATAGGTACATGACACAGGGATGCGTACATACATAGGCAGATACATAGACAAATGAGGTAGACAAATAGATACAATGATCAAAAGACTATCCAGTTCCTTCTAGGCCTTATTGGTCATATCCAGACACTAGAAGTATTACCAATCACCAAAGAGATCACATCATTTTCTTTTTAACCAATAAAGAGGTGTCGAAGATTTCCTTACCATAAACTTACATCTAGTCCTTTCAGTCTTCACCCAGAGAACTCATTACATTAGCTCTTCAGTAATGCAGTGGTTTTCTCGCCTGGCCAGCTAATATATTCAGTTTCTAATAAACTACTTCAATGGTGTTAGATTACTCTTTAATAGGTGTTTTGTTTTGTTTTGTTTTACTCATTTAAAATGCGATGCTGCATTCTCTTTGTCCAGTGTACCCTTGTCTTTCTACTTTCTGCTAGGCAAAGATAGTCTGTCTTCTCATTTTATGCACACTCACATTAAGTCAGACAGGCCAGATTTTAAGAGAAGACTATTTAAATCAGGAAACTGCTCTGTGACACTCCTTGTAGCTTCCACTCATTTTTCAATACCTACTGTTCTTTATTCTTGTGTTTTGTTGATAGGGAATGGACTTTGGTCAAAAGCCATAAATTTCTATCCAAGTATAACCTAGGACAAGCAAGAATGGGACCTGCAAATCATTTGCTACATTCTGTGCAAACGGGTCTTCAATATAAATTTTATATAGGTAATTGAATGGTTTCCCTAAATCCTTGAATTATGAAACCCTCATTAAAGGTGTCTTCACTTCTTTTATGGTCTTGTGCATATACGTTTCTTTGTTTGTCTAAAACAAAACAAAACAAAACAAAACCTCGAACTTCTTTTTTTATTATAAGAACTCATCCACAGATTATACTGAGAAAAATGCACTTCATGAATTATCATTTCTTTGTGGTTGTAACTGAGTCCTTAATTCACTCTAAACACTGCCTAAGTCCCTGGAGATAGAGTTGCTTAATTTACAGCAAAAATGAACCTCTAGTTTATTGCAGAGCTACATATAAGAACTTCTGAAAATCAAAGAAAATAGAAAAAATACAGCAAAAGTTTAGATTATATTAGATACCGATGTCTTGGGTTTTCCAGAATTCTGATGACTGATCTACTTGCTGGATTAGTCAGATGGAGACAGAGAAAAGATGTCACTTAAAAGTCATGAATAGTCTAAGATGCTTAGTGCACTAAATGGTTTTATGATATCCAACAGGCTGAAGAGAACCCTATTCAAGGCCATCATTCCTTAATGAGACATAGAACAAAAATGCAAAACTGTAAACAGCATGATAAGATCTTATGAATGAAATCATGAAGGAATTTCAAAACCAGACTACATTAGAACTTCAAGTAATACTTGGATGTCAACCTGTCTTCAAAAATGAGGGAGCCTCAATCCTATTTGTTATTCATTAAACATAAAAATGGTGATTTGACTTGGCAGACCCTTATATCCAAATAGATACAATTAATAGAAAAACAATAATCCAAAATATTTCCTAATCTTAAAAATCAAACAACTGGCCCAAGTTCAAAGAGCCAAATTACAAAAGTCCTACCCCTCCCTTTGTCCTAAACCCAGTAGATTAACTAATATGTCTATAGATTAAACACAAAGAAAGGATATTAAAAAACAAAAATAATGTCTGGCTTAGCAAAAATATTTCAAGGTAGCGATGCTATAGATAAGATACAAAGATAGTATTTTCTGGAATAATTATAGGAATCCTTACAGCTCTCCATCTACATTTGGACCAGCCCAAGAGAGTTGATAATTAACCATGGGAAGACATAAATATAAATACACTTTGACTTAGGTGCTAATGAGTAAACCCTAAATCCTGCGACTTTATGTTTAAAAATTGAGTTTGTAAACTCAGTTATAGTTCTAAATATAATACCAATACTGGTCATTGCCTGTCTCAACCAGTATATTTCTTTCAGACTCCCTTACTAAAAAATGCAATTTTTAACATGATACGACCTGCAAATTTAATGGAAGAGATTTATTATGTAAAAGTCATTGCTAAACTAGATGTTCAGAAACATATCAGTTTTGGAAGTGTTCACTGGCTCTCTATTTATAACTAAATTAGAGCTGATCTTGGCAATGCTGTCCAACTTGTGATGTCCTTGAAGAAAACAGGGCGTGATCACTTAAAAGTCTCAAATACTGTCTGGACCAAAAATTTAGTGTATTGTAAAATGACTAAAGGGGGCAGACAGAATTGAAGTCCAGATTGAAAAGTTTCATTCTTTGATAGTCTAAAAGACACTAAAAACTAGAAGCCAAGACAAGCCATTAACCAATAATGGTGATCAGGCCCTATTTTCTTCATTAATCAAACATTAATCGCCAGAAGCTTAGCAACACCCTATAAGATCCAAATTCTTCTCATTAAAATAAAGAAGACCAAAGTAGAAAATATGGATTTGAATAGGACTTAAGGACATTTTAAATATTAGTATTCATAAAATTTTTTATAGTACCTATTAAAAATACTATCCCTGATACCATTTTAAATTTTATGCTGTCATAGAACTCTGTTGTTTTTTTGTTTTGTTTTGTTTTGTTTTTACTCAATGTATGTTATATTTACTTGGGAAAGTTAACAGTATACTTGGAGAGTATATGATTATCAACCATGAATAACACAATTCTCAGAGAATTCCCACATGATACACTTTAGTATGTTATGTATATGAATTTGTATTTTCTCCTGACTAAAAAGAGTTTGCAAATATATTTGCCCTGTTTATTATCATTCTTAGCTAAATACATTCGTAAGAATTTTACTTAACATGCAGGATTTTGTTGTCAAATCAGATTTATATGAATAAAACATCTTACTCATTATCAAATTATAAAAAAATTAATTCAAAAATATAGTCAATCATAACATTCAAATGAAGTAGAGAGAGGCCCATGGCAGGGAGCTCAATATTCCACACTGGACATGCACCTCCTACCCCAGAATAGATGAGGTCTTCAAGTTATGCTTGTGGGTTTTTTCACAGAATATGAGCATTTGTAATATGAATTATTTCCACTTAATACAGCAATGAACTGTATAGCTTATGTGACATTCTTCAAGCATCCAAGCCTTATAGGATTCTATTTACCATAACTAATCCTTGGCCGGGAATAATATGTTGAGCACATTTTAGAGATACAGTTCCTTCTTCCTGGAAAAATATCATTAATTTATTAATAACAAGGTCCAGGTGGTAAGGAAAATAAACCAATTTGTCTTCTTGTTTCCCCCTTGTTGGTCTGTTCTACAGGTAAAAAGGAAAAATGGATCTCAGGAAAGTTAGTTTAACCCCTCTTCTTAAACTTCTAGGAGAAAGGTCCAGTTTTACCAAAAGACAGCATACCACCTAAGGACATGATTTATTAGCAAAAGTTTGAGAATTTTAAGATGAAAGAATTAAAGCTAACTAAAACCTTTCCAAAACCATAATTTAGATTTCTAGAATTAATGGGTTATTATAGGCAAAAAGTCCTAAAATGTCCATCCCTTCTAAACCCCATTATTTCCACATCAAGTTGATTATTCCTATATGTAACCATGAAATTCAGAAGTAGAAGGAGCTTATATTCCATAAGCTAAGTTTAGCATCAATACTATATTAAGAGAAGAGAAAGAGAAAGAGAGACCATGCATTAGTAGTAGTACTTATGCAATAACATGGTCACATCCCCATCAGAGAGTCATGTCTTCCAAAGCCTTTCTGTGGAACCTGTAATTACAGAGTACCCCCTCTTTGAAAGATGTTACTAAAAAAGCAGCATCATATTGAATGTAATTTTAGGTACACCCTTCCACCTGAAAGTTCCTCATATGGTACAGTCTCTAAAAGCAATGCATGTATCATTTTTCTACTCATCACCCAATCAACCATGAAGTTTTGCATCTCGTGTATAATTACCATTCCTGCCACACCATCCACCACCTCAGCCTTTTACTTTGACTCAAGGAAGAAAGCCTCGACTTACCGAATAATTATCTATCATACTAATGCAATGTTTTAGTTTCAGCATTTGACAATCCACATTTAATTCTATTTGTTGATGGGTTATTTTTAAAGACTGAGCTAGGACTCTTTAATGCTGCACATGTTTTCTTACCAAGGTTCTTGATAGAATCCCAACTCCTACGTAAAATTATTCCAGGTAGCCAAGGATGTGGCAGCAAGTTCAAAATAATAGAACCAATAATCATACAACTAGCAGATATGCCTGTTATGTATTATAGGGAGTTGGAAACAGTATGAAAATAATTAGCATACAAGCAAATTTCCCTATGAAAAGGTTAACCAATCCTCCTTACTTGCCCTCCTGTTTCATCTCTAGTTAGTCCCCTGCTACCTGAAGGAAATACACTATCAGCCACAAGTGGGAATCTCATATATAATTTTAAACCTTTAGCCACATTTTAAAAAGTAAGAAGAAACAGATAAAATAAAATGTAATTATTTTAACTAAATTAATGTATCCAACATGTTGGATTTTCAACATGTAATCAATATGAAATTATTAGAAATATTTTACATTATTTTGTTCTTACCGAGCTTTCAAAATCTAGTGTTTATTCTATACTTACTGAACATCTCAGTTAGGATGAGACACATTTTAAGTGCTCAATAGTCCTGTGGTTAGTGGCTACTGTATTCTATATTGTATAATTATTCAATTTCTCCAAGTCATCTTCTTAGGCCATCAACTAAGAATGAAAATAGCTTCTATACTAATCAACAAGACTAAACATCCCATAGTATGTTTTGAACCTTTACTGTTAAAAAACCATCAGAAATAAAACTATTCTCTGAAACCATATAATGTAATAAAACCTCTTGATAAAGGATAAATAATAAGAAAATTTGATGTACTTTCATTCAGCAAGTATTTGTTGGGTTTCTAGAGATGTAAACTATGAACTAATTAAAGAAATATTTATTGAAGCCTTATTAAGTGGAAGTTGAAGTAGACAATTTAGTTGTCAGAATTTAAGAAAAGAGCAAGGGAGAAAAAATTCATCCTTTTAAGGAGTTTGGGCAACATGGAGGGAGTGATGTAACGGAAATTATTTAAAAGAAAAAAAAAGGAGAGAGGGAGAGAGAGAGAGACATTGCCTAATTATGCAAGGAGTTCACTCTCTAGTCAAAGAAAAGTAAAACATGTGAAAATGTCATAGGAAGAGCACCAGTGAATAAACAGATTGAAAATAAAATGTGCAGTTAGATAATAAAAAGCACAATAAAGGAAATTTTTTTAAGTGGATGATATCTTAGCTAATAATGTGCTGAGGGGGTATGTAATTTCTATTTTATATGGAGTGATTGAGAGGCAAATTTGATAGAATTACATAAATGAAGAATGAGTCATATGAGTACTCAAGGGGCAAACATTGCAAGTCCAGAAAATGTAAATTGTAAATTAACTCTCTATGCAGAAAAAAATGACACAGTTTTCCATATTCTAAGTATATTTTTTTGAGATAGAAAAGATGGTGGAGAGAATTGTTAGTTTGCAAAGATGGCTAGGGCCCACATCATTCAGGTACACCATGGTAACGATTTTGGATTTTTTTTTTTTCTGAATATGATAAAAGCTACTGTAGCATTTTTTTAAAGGATTGATTGATTGATTGATTGATTGACTGATTTAGAGAGGAAGAGAGACAGCAGGAGAAGAGGGGCAGAGGGAGGATGAGCAAGAGAATCTTAAGCAAACTCCCCCCCACTAACCACTCAGCCCAGTGCAGGACTCAATCTCATGACCCTGAGGTCACAACTTGAGCCAAAACCAAGAGTCAGACATTTAACTGATTGTGCCACCTAGCCCACCGCTGGAGCATTTTGATAAGGAAACTATATGAATCTATACTCACTTGTGAAAAATAGAAAATGGAGAAGAATATTGAATACAGTGACAGTTGTTTACTTTACAGTAGTTCCACATAAATGATAGTTGCTTTTCTAGGGTGATGGAGGTGATACAATGGTATAGAATTGGAATATATTTAGAAGTTGGAAAAAATGAGTATTTCTTAATGGGTGGATATGGATTGTTCAAGAAACAGGAAAATAAAAGTTTGAAAAACAATGGATACAAAGAAAACATTATACCAAATGTCAGACATGGAGCCAAAGTAGTATCCATACCTAGAGGCAACTACCTCATCTGGATGAAATGACAGAAGTGTTACCCTGACAAAGAATTTACAGGGTTAGGAAGATATCAAAAAACTGTTTAATGACAGTGCATGTAAGTGAAGAACAGTTTAGAATTGGGAATAATCTGAAATGCAAAATAACTTAGTTCTATAAAACACCATTTCCCCACACCAGAATTTTACTCAGTAAGGAGCAATGAGTTGTTAAAAGTAAAGAATTTGTGAAAACTTGAAATTCTTACAGTGATTGGATTCTGATTCTACAAGAACAGAAAATAATATCTAAAACTAAATTCCTTCATTTTTCAACCAGTAACTTGATCAGAACTTTAGCTCTTTGTAATGGTAGCATGAGAATTGTGAGCTGAATTTTCCAAAATTGATCTCAACTTTATTAAATCTATAAGCTCCTCACCTCACACTGATATACAAAAGGAAGGATGTGCACTTTCTGGAAAAACAAAATAAAACAAAGCAAAATATAGTTTACATTCCCTTGGGATTATATATACATATATAATATTAATATATAAATATAAATATATATAATACAAATATATACATTATGAAATATATCTATTTCATAATGTATACATTGATATCACATATGTATGACATAAAATAAGAGTCAAACAAATAATCAAAAAAAAGTAATACTTAATCAAAGGACAGATAAATTGATGGAAGCATACTCATTAATATCTCAGATACACTTAGCAAATAAGAACCGAAAATAAATAAATAATAAATAAATAAATAAATAAATAAATAAAAGCTTTCATTATAAATAGGGGCTTAGGGGATAGAATTATAGAAATTATAGGATGCAGAAGGACAAATGTGGAATAATGCAAATAACTTCAAGCCAACCTGTAAATTCCACAATTTCAATAAATACAAGAATTCTTTGATGTCAGGATAATTCTGAGTTAATAAGTACATATGTGCCATTATTCAAATCATTTTGATTATAGATTATTTGAAATTCTACAAAAATACTTAATTACCTTGGAATATTTACTAAATGTCTACTGAAATTTGAATTGTAATTCCAGTGAATTTACAGATCAATGCTTAGATGATTTTCAATTTAATAATTTAAGCTAATTCATATACATGGTATACACATCTCAAATTTATTTAAATATTCTTTAATTTTCTTTGCAATATTTTACATTTTCTGATACTTAGACATTGTATTTTTGGCAAAACATTCCTAACGTATGTTATTTTATGTACATTGTATTTACATTGTATTTACAAGTTTCATATTCTAAGTATTAAAAATATTTAATTATTTATCATTTTCATTTATTTTTCATTATTTCAAACACAGATATAAAATTGATTATATATATAACTTATATTTTCTCAATTCATTTATTAACTTTAGTATTTTTTTAAAGATTCATTATAATTTTCTACATGCCAATCAAGGAACTTGCCAATAATGAAATTTTTAACCTTCCTTTTCTAAACTTTATGGCTTTTCTTTTCTATACCTTACAGTGACTGGGACCTCCACTGAAATGTTGAATAGAAGTGATAAGAGGGGATATTATTGCCTTCCTGACTTCCTGATTCTAGAAAGATAATGTTCCATATTTGAGTAAATGATTTCAACTCTAGATTTTTCACAAATTTTCATATTGAGAAAAGCCTTTCTATTACTAGTCTTCTGAAATTTTTTTTAAATCTTTTTTTTTTGAAGATTTTATTTATTTATTTGATGGAGAAAGATCACAAATAGGCAGAGAGGCAGGAAGAGAGAGAGAGAGAGAGAGAGAGAAGCAGGCTCCCCGCTGAGCAAAGAGCCTGATGTGGGGCTCGATCCCAGGACCCTGAGATCGTGACCTGAGCCTAAGGCAGCAGCTTAACCCACTGACCCACCCAGGTGTCCCTCTTCTGAAATTTTTATTATTATGAAGGATATTTAAATCTGTCAGTAGTTTTCATCTATTGTGATGATCATTCAGTTTTCCTTCTTCATTCTCTTGATGAGTTATATTACAGTAATTGCTTTCCAAAAGCTAAGCAAACCTTGCATTTCTGGCATAAGTCCCACTTGGTCATAATATGTCATATTTTTTATGTATTTCTGGATTCTCTGTACTAACATCTTTTTAAAGATTATTGAAGCTTTAGTCACAAACTCTGCAACAGATTCAGGCTGCTATGAAAATTAGTCTGGTATTTGGGTATTATGACCTATAAGATTAGTTGTTATTTAAAGTATTTGTAGCAGCTAAGAATGCTATCTGGTAATTTTGATGGCCTCCCTAAGAAATAATGACCAAATAGACCCTTAGCATATTAGAGCAAAGTCATGTCATCTATTATAGATAACTATTCTCTATTGAAAAACAGTTTCTGGTATGCTAATGACCCTTAACAGAGACCAAAATCTGAACACAATCCACTAAGTTATCATGCAGTAGTCTATTTAAAGTATGGTGTTATACAAGCCACCAAACCATACATATGGGCATTTGCAGTATTACTGATCTAGTGAAATTTAATATGGAGATGGGATCTGGTTTGAGCAGATCTCGAAGACACATGTAAAAATGGCTCAGTCTCTTGAGATTCTATTCCCTCTCTATTAATAATTTCTCATTTAACCCAAACATAAAGTCAGTTGAATAATTATCTATAATGAGTTGACTGAGGAAGAACAAACAACGGAATGGTTTAGAGAAGATTATGTAGAGCTATATCATTAAATCTGAAACCAATCCTGATTATTAAGAAGAAATGAGGCTACTATTACATACTGATTATGATACCATGTGAGAGAATTTTTGATTTGCTTATTAGCACACCTTTTCTTATTGCATAATTTAATAAAAAGTGATAAGAACAAAAGACCATTTGTAGTATTCCCTTTGGGAATAGGATCTTGGGTCACACCATCAAGTAAAAAGTCACGAACATTTTTTGAATATTCTTTTTTTCCTTTAAAATAATTATGTTATCAAAAAATAATTATGTTCTTTAAATTGGATTACAAACACTCTTAGAAATGTAAAATTTATCAAATTATTTCATATTCTGGTGACTTTTTAACATGTTCTTGGAGATGATGACTTTCCTTTTCATTCAGAATAAGCACAGAACATATTTTGGGTGGATTATGACCAAATTCAATATAGATGAGAATAATTGTTTGTTTATTCATGGGTTTTTAAAGGGTGAGCATTCAAGATGGTGAAGGAAGATCGTAACTCACCTCCTCCCACAGTCACAACAATCTACAATTATATTTCCACAGAAAGGGACTTAGAAACTGGATAATAAGAGACTTTGCAACAACAGACATGACATGAGATCAGCAGAAGAAGCAGAGACATGGATTTACTAAGGAAAACACTATACTCTAGGTGTTGCACTCCATGGGAAAGAGGGAATTCAAAGATACAGAAAATTTCCCTGAGTAGTGAGCAATTCAAGCTCCAAGTCAGGCACTCCAACATTTAGATTCTGTACAGAAGACACAAGCCTCTAAAACACCTAGCTTTGAAAATCAACAGGCAGCACATCCAGAGAAATTATAGAAGTATAGGGAAAGGAAAACCAACTCTTAAAGAGGTTATGTGGAGATTCAATGGACCCCAAAACCAGGCAAAAACAGCAGATCAAAAGTGTATAAGCTATAGGTGTACGACATCCACTTACTAATCTTGAAGCACCTGCTAGAGAGGCAAGAGGCAGCTGGGCTTCTCCCCAGGTCCTGAGACACTATAACTAGTGGGAGCCATTTTGCTATCTTGTTCTGTCCTGCCAATCCTGGGACTGATAGATGCCATTTTGAAACCCTCCTCTGGGCTGCTAACACTAGGAGGCATGTTCCACTGAAAGCCTCACACTACCCTGCACCTCAGTCAGTCCTTGCAGCAGACTGAACATAAACTCATCCAGAAGCATGACCACACCAGTTGTGGCCAGATCTTGCAGCCATCCAGTTGGAGTTCACATTACCCAACAGTCATGGCCCAGGCACAAATGAAGAGTGCATACAGTATACATAGGGAACCTGCTGGAACACCTAGCTCTGGTGGTCGGGGGCAATTGCATTTCTGAGTCCCATAGGAAATCTGCTAAATAAAGCCATTCCTTGAAAACTGGGAGACACAGCTGAACTACCTAATGCATAGAAATAAACACAAAAAGATATGCAAAAATGAGGAGACAGAGAAGTATCTTTCAAATGAAAGAATAAGACAAATCCTCCAAAAAAAGAACTAAATGAAATGGTATAAGCAATCTACTTGATAAAGAGTTAAAGTTATAGTCATTAAGATGCCTAGTGAACTCAAGAGAGAAGAATGGGTGAACACAGTGAGACCTTCAACAAAGAGTGAGAAAACATAAAGTATTAATAAGAGCTGAAAAATACAATGGGGGAATAACTAGCAAATTAGATGATACAGAAACATATAAGTGATCTGGACGACAGGGTAACAACAAAAATAAAGCAAACAGCAACAAAAATTAAAATATATACATATATATAATTTTTTAAATAAAGGATCATTTAAAGGATCTCTAGGACAGTATCAAGTATACTAAATTTGCATTATAGGGTTCTTAGAAGGAAATAAAGAGAGAAAAAGGGAGAACATTTATTTGAAGAACTGATAGCTGAGAACTTCAATCAAAAGACTCAGGTTGGCTGAATGGATAAAAACAAACAAGAACCATCTATAAGCAGCCTACCAAAGACACACTTCAGATATACAGACATGGATTGAAAGTAGAGATAAAATGATACTCCCTGTAAATAGAAATGGAAACAAAAAGAAAGTAGGTTAGTAGCTATACTTGTGTCAGACAAAATAGACTTTAAAGCAGAGCTTGTAAAAAGAATTAAAGAAGGGTATTACAAAGAGATAAAAAGATCAATCCTATAAGATATAACCCTTGTAAATATTTATGTACCCATCATAGTAACACCTAAATATATAAAACAAGTATTAACAGATGTAAAGGGAGAAGTTGACAGTAATATGATAATAGTAGAAGACTTTACCACCCCCATTTACATCAGTGGATAGATCATTCAGACAGAAAATTAGTAAGGAAATACTAAGTTTGAATGATACATTAGACCAGATGGACTTAATACATATACAGAAAACATTCCATCCCAAACCAGCAGAATACACAATATTCTTAAATACACATGGAACATTCTCCAGAATAGACCACATATTAAGTTACAAAGCACACCTCAGTAAATTAAAAAGATGAAATCATATTAACCGTCTTTTCCCACCACAATGGTATGAAACTAGAAATCAACTACAAAAAGAAAATGAAAAAAAAAAAAAACAACAAAACAAACACAAACATGTGCAAGCTAAATAATCATTTACTAAGCAACCAAGGGGTCAACAAGAAATAAAGAAATTTTTAAAAAATTATATGGAAACAAAAGGAAATGGAAAGTACTGTTCCAAAACTTATGGGAAATGGCAAAACCAGATCTAAGTGGGGAGTTTATAATGATAAAGGCCCACCTCAAGAAACAAGAGAAATCTCAAATAAACCATCTAAATTTACCCTAATGGAACAACAACAACAAAGCTTTATGTTAGAAAGTAAGGAAATAATAAAGATCAGAGCAAGACTGAATAAAATGGAGGCATGGAGACAGGCAGAGAGGGAGGGAGAGAGGAAGGGAGGAAGGAAGGAAAGGAAGAAGGGAGAGGGGGGAAGGGAGGGAGGGAGGAAATAATCAATGAAACTAAGAGCTGGTTCTTAGAAAAGATAAACTAAATTGATAGACTTTTAGGAAGACTCACCAAAAAAATTTTTCCTTTAAAAAGAGAATCCAAACAAATAAAAAATGAAAGAGAACTTATAATCAATACCATAGAAATAGGGGCGCCTGGTGGCTCAGTGGGTTAAAGGCTCTGCCTTCGGCTTGGGTCATGATCCCAGGGTTCTGGGATGGAGCCCCGTGTCGGGCTCTCTGCTCCGCAGGGAGCCTGCTTCCTCCTCTCTCTCTGCCTGCCTCTCTGCCTACTTGTGATCTCTGTCTGTCAAATAAATAAATAAAATTAAAAAAAAAAACCATAGAAATGCAAAGAGTCATAAAAGAGTACTATAAAAATTATGTGCCCACAAACTGAACAATATAGAATTAATTCCAAGAAACATACAATCGTCCATAACTGAATCAAGAAATAGAAAATCACACAGAATGATTACTAGTAATAACAAAATTGTATCAGTGATCAAAAAACTCCCAACAAACAAAGTCCAGGATCAGACAGCTTCACTGGTGAATGCTACCAAAAATATAGTTAAAACCTATCCTATCAAAATGTTTAAAAAAAATGATGAGGGATAAACTCTTCCAACGCATTCCACAAGGCCAGAATTATCCCAATACCTAAACCAGACAAAAAACTAAATAGACACACACACACACACACACCCCAATATCCCTGATGAACAGAAGAAAAATAATCCTCAACAAAATATTAGCAAATTTAAGTTAACAATAGATTAAATGAATCATATATCATGATAAAGTGGGATTTATTCCAAGGATGCAAGGATGGTTCAATATGCACAGAGCAATCAATGTGATACACCACATTAACGAAAGAAAGGATAAACCTATGTGCATATCTTAATAGCTGCCCAAAAAGCCTTTGACAAAATTCAACTTCTATTTATGATAAAAACTCTCAAAAAAGTGGATATAGAGGGACCATGTCTCAACATGTATGTATAACAAACACATAGCTAACAACATACTAAAGGGTGAAAAGATGAAAGCTTTCTCTGTAAGATTAGGAACAAGACAAGGATACTACTCTCAGTACTTTCATTTAGCACAGCATTGGAGTGTTAGTCATAGCAATTAGATAAGAAAATGGAAAGAAGTCACCCAAATTGGAAAGGAAAAAGTGAAACTGATTATTTGCAGGTGACATGATAATATATATAAAACACTAAAACCTACACCCAAAACTTATTAAAATTGGGAAATGAATTCAGTAAAGTTTCAGGATAAAAAATTAATAAACAAAATTTTCTTACATTTCTATATACTAATATTGAACTAACAGAAATTAAGAAAATTATTTATAATTGCATCGGAGAGAATAAAACACCTAGGAAGATATTTTACCAAGAATTTACAAATTCTACCAAACAAATTTTACCAACATACCAACAGATTTTTACCTAGGAACAAATTTTACCAAGTACACTGAAACTACAAGAAATTGATGAAATACATTGAAGATGACACAAACAAATGGAGAGATAAACTGTGCTCATGGACTGAAAGAATTAATATTGATAATATATCCATACTAAATAAGCAATCTACAAATTCAATGCAATTCATATCAAAATACCAGTGATGTTTTTCACGTAATTAGAATAATATTGAAATTTGTATGGAACCACAAAAGATCCTGAATAGCTAATCCAAATTTAAGGAAGAACAAAGCTGGAAGTATCACACTCCTTAATTTCAAGCCATACTACAGAGTTGTAGTAATCAAAAAAGTATGGTAGTAGCACACACACACACACACACACACACACACACACAAAACACATACAATAATAGAACAAAATAAGTCCACAGAAATAAACCCATCCTTATATAATTAATTAATCTAGAGCAAAGGAGATTCAAGAATATACACTAGGAAAGAGACAGTCTCTTCAATGAATGTTGTTGGGAAAACTGGACAGCTACATGCAAAAGAATAAAATAGATCACTTTCTTATACCATATATAAAAATACACTCAAAATGGATTAAAGACTTGAATATTAGACCTGAAACTATAAAACTCCTAGAAGAAAAGCTAGACAGTAAGCATTTTTGCATTGGTCTTAGCAATATTTTTTGGATATAACTCCTCAGGCAAGGACAAAAAAAGCAAAAATAAACAATTGGAACTATATCAAACTAAAAAGATTTTGTACAGCAAAGAAAACCATCAAAAGAAAAAAGAAAGAAAGAAAGAGAAAGAAAGGAAGGAAGGAAGGAAGGAAGGAAGAAAGAAAAGGCAACAGCACCTAGGCAGCTCAGTTGGTTAAGTGTCCAACTCTTGAATTTGGCTCAGGTCATGATCTCAGTGTTGTAAAAATAGCCCCATGTTGAGAGAGATTCTCTCTGTCCCTCTTTTCTGTCCCCCACCCCAGAAATGAAAAGGCAGCTACTGAATGGGAGAAGATATTTACAAATGATATATCCTATAAAGGGTTAATACTCAAAATATATAAAGAACTCCTAAACCTCAATATAAAAAAATCTGATTAACAAATGGGCAGAAGGGGTGCCTGGGTGGCTCAGTCATTAAGCGTCTGCCTTCGGCTCAGTTCATGATCCCAGGGTCCTGGAATCGAGCCCTGCATCAGGGTCTCTGCTCTCCAGGAAGCCTGCTTCTCTCTCTCCCACTCCCCTTGCTTGTGTTTCCTTTCTTGCTGTCTCTCTCTGCCAAACAAATAAATTTAAAAAAAAACAGGCAGAAGATGTGAATAGATATTTTTCAAAGAAGTTTTTTTTTTTTTCAGAGAGGGTTTACAGATGACCAACAGACACATGAAAAGATGCTTAACATCAGTAACCATGCAAATCAAAACCACAAGAAAATATCACCTCTCACCAAATAAGAATGGTAGTACCACAAAGACAAGAAGTAACAAGTGTTGGTGAGAACGTGGAGAAAAGGGAATACTATTACCCTGTTGGTGAGATTATAAATTGATGCAGCCACTATGGAAAACAGCATAAAGTTGAAAATAGAACTACATTATGATTCAGCAATTCTATTTCTGGGTGTTTATTTGAATAAAAGAAAATATTTATTCTAAAAAACATAGGCAACCCCTTTGCTTATCACATTATTTCTCATATCCAAGATACAAAAGCAAGTTAATCAATGGATGAAATTTCATCAATTGATGAAAGGCAATGAAGTTGCAGGGGAACCTGGGTGGCTCAGTTAGTTAAACATCTGACTCTTGATTTCAGCTCAGGTCATGATCTTGGGGTCATGGGATGAAGCCTAGTGTGGGGCTCCACACGTAGACAGTTGTCTGTTTCCCAACCTCTCCCTTTGCCCCTCCCTCTGGCTTGAGTGCTTGTTCTCTTTCTCTCTCTAAAATAAAAATAATTCTTTTTTTTTTAAGTTGCAATACACATACACACATACAGAGAGAAGTATTACTCAGCCATTAAAAAACAAAATTTTGCTACTTGTCAGGACATGAATGAAACTAGATTATGCTAAATAAAATAAGTCAGACACAGAAAGACAAACAACATGCATATATCATATATAATCTATAAAACAAAAACAAAACGACAAATAACATGCATATATCAAATATAATCTATAAAACAAAAACAAAACAAAACAAAATAGAATAGCAGATACAGAGAACTGACAGTTGCCAGAGGGGAGGGCAATGGAAGGATGGACCACATAGTTGAGGGGATTAAGACTTGCTATTTTAGTTATGAAGTAGAAAGACAAGAGGATACAATTTTATAACATAGGGAAGAGAGTTAACAATATTGTAACAACTTTGTATGGTAACTGATGATAACTAGACTTTCTGTGAACATTTCATAGTGTTTGTAAATATTGAATTACTGTGTTGTTCCCCTGACACAAATGCAATGTTGTAGGTCAATCATTCTTCAGTTACAAAATTAAAGTGAAAATTTTCAGTAGGACAGGATGTGGAGCTTGCACATAATCCAGGCACTGGTAAAGGGAAAATTCATTTTTGGATCCTGAGAACTATGACAGGAAGTATCATTTAATATTCTCCATCACTCTCCTTGACATGGATGGAAAGTATAATATAATATCAAGAGAAAATATCTTCACTATCCCCTTGTTATTATCAGTAATTGGCATTATGTTATTTATTGCTGGAAAAATTCCTCCTTTGAACATTCTTTAAACTAAATATTCTGAGGACCAGAGAGAGAATTTCGTGTACTTAATTAATGTTGTTTTTCCAGAATTAATTTTACAGTTTCATTTTCTTTAAATAGATGCAGTAAGGTGGATTTTCATTTTCTAGTGTCACACTGTTTTGATGGGAAATTTATATGAGTTATGTTTTCATATGTTCATACTTTTAAAATGTATGAAAAAACACAAATGAAACTGAGTGGATTTTTGTCATTACTTATAGAAATATCTACTATTTATGCAGCCATCTGTTGTGAATGCTTCAACTCTGAGACATATTAAAAGAAATAAAAACATGAAATCTTGATGTTAGAAAGTGTGGATTGCTCAATAGGATACCTCTTATTTTGTTTTTGAACATAAATACTTTGTTTTGTTTTGTTTTGTTTTTAAACTTGTATATATTATTTAATAGATCAAGGAATAAAAACAGATTTTATTTCTTAAGATATTATTAAATTTACTCACTCCTTTCACTCATTTTTGGTCTGTATACTACTCATCATTTTCATTTGTTCAGATTTTTCTTCCAATGAATGGATTTTTAACATTGGGAAACAGTGTTAAAAGTTATTCTAAACTTCATAAGTAGCAATGTCCAATAAGTAGGACCTTAAAATTTAAATCATCCTTACTTTCAGATGGACATTGTGATGGCTTTCTGTTTATGAAATCCTCAACATTAGAAGTAGAAGAATCCAAGAAATCCAATTTTTTAAGAGGAAATGTGAGGTGACTGAAAGACATAGGTTCTAGGATGGGATGTGTTTTAATTTAGTCAAGTTCTATGTACTTCAATTTCTTTATAGATAAAGAAAATTAGAACATTCTTGATCCTCAGTCTTTTTCAATTCTGAATTTGATATTGATTCTATTACATACAGTGGAGATAGCCAGGAATGAAGCTAATCCCAGAATATAGATATCCAGTGAGGAGTCATGGAGTAGTAGTAAATTGGACTAGGAAAGAACACTGAGGGGGATTGGCTTAAATTTCTAGCTACTTTTGTTAGGTCTTCAAGTAAATTGTAACTATTTCAAATAAAAACTGTTATTTTTCTGAGAATCACAGCCAGTGGGATATGGGTCACTCATTTGTTCACTTTTTATACAAATCTATAAATATGAATAAGATTTTCTCTATTTAAAAGGTCTGGTTTACATACTTCACTTTCTCTATTTGAGAAAATTTATAGTTTAGGAAACTGAAGAGAGAGTTGGCCTTTTTAAGGATACCAAATTCAATGTATATTTAGAAATGAAATTCAAACATCTTAAATGAAGTTCTTTTAAAGGAAAGAAGAAAAACCATTTGTGTTTGGGATTTTTTTAATATATTTTGTCCATATCTATGCATATGCATACTAGCTGTATACACCCATATAGCAAATGTGGAGGGGAAGCTAGGTGAATGAAATGAACAATTATGTAACAGTATCAGGGGAAATGCAACATAAACTGAGTTAATATGATGAGACAAAGTACTTAGAAACACAAAGTAAATGCATTAGAACAAGTATCTAAGACAAAGATAAAAATAGAGAATATGTTCAATACAGAAAAATTATCTTATTTTATTTTTTAAATATTTATTTCTTTATTTGAGCAGGGGGAGAGGATGGGTGAGAGGGGCAGAGGAAAAGGGAGAGAGAATCTCAAGCAGACTCCACGCTGAGGGGAGTCCAATGCGGGGCTTGATCTGAGGACACTGAGATTATGACCTGAGCAGAAACCAAGAGTTAGTTGCTTAACTGACTGTACCACCCAGGTACCTCCAGAACAGTTATTATTTTAATGCTAAAAATTGTCTTTACTTTCTCCTGCATATAAAATAAGTAAGTAAGTAAGTAAATAAATAAATAAATAAATAAATAAATAAATAAATAAATAAAAGATAAAACCTGCTAGTTTACAGACTGGCACTTGGACTTTTAGCCCCTAATTTTTCCTCTAAACATATTGTGGGGATTTCTTTATTATGAATACACAAACAAGGCTCCTATACATTACCAGCCAGTTGAAGAGAACCCTCTTAGAAATAGTTTCTAATAATTAAATGCAACCTGTCTATTCATCCAAAGCACTTTATCTTCTTTGTGTATATATGTGTGTAGTTACGAGTATACTAGAAGAAAGAAGGCAGAGAAATGAGATGACTGACACTGTCTTTCCCACTTTCTGTGCTTTTTCTACTGCATAGCCTCCAAAAGATTCCTTGTACCATTTGCAGGACAAAGTGGTTTCACAAAGTATTCTCTTCATAGCCTTTTTCTACTTTGTTCTAGAATCTAACTGGTGAAGATCTGACTCTTGACAGGAGACTACGGTTTTTTTAGGAAGTACTACTGTAAACAATGAACCATCTTTCATAGGAATTTTGTGCAGTATATTATTTTTAAATTGCATTATGTATATCATATAATAAATACAGTGTCCACAATGGCATTTCTGGATATGGTATCTTTTGAAGAATCAGATACACAAACTATAAGGACTTGAATGAAGCTTAAATATTGAATCATAACCTAATTTAGCAATACATCTGAAATTGAACATATAGACATCTCTGACATTGGCTGGTCTGGGAAATATATATTGATAATTGTTATCTGTAAGTGGAGATCTTAAGATTCAATATTACAGTTTTCCTATAACTTTGGAGTAGTTTCAGATTTTTGCCTTTTGTCTTCTTAACAGCTATAGGCTAATAAAGTACGTATTTAGATTTACAGGGTTTTAACTATACTAGAGTATTATAAACAACTCTTCTTTGACCATTTTGGCCCCCTCCCATATATCATACAAATTTATACATATAGATCAGAGAAATTTTAGGTGACTATTCAGAAAACATCTTATTATGTTACTAATAAGAACATAGCCAAAGTAGACTAAAAAAAAATGTTCACATGTGTATAATGAATCACTGCTGATTTTTGACAAAACTTCTTTCTGTTTGTAATTCTTATGGTGTGCACATATTAAATTTGATTTTTTCTCTTAAATTATTTTTGTCATAATTAAGTATCTTTAATCTTCTCTTTAGATTTTTAATGCCTGACCATATGTCTTATTGCTAATGGTCACTGCTCTGGTTGTCACTAATATCTGTGAAATGTTAGGAGTACATTTTGCTTAACAGAAAAAAAAATTGGTATATTATCTTGTGAAAAATTCTGCTTCTATAAAATAATATTAGAAGATAAACATCATGCTGCTTTGAAAAACAGATCTATCATTATGCCAAAGGGCCAGCTGGAAAGGAAACTAATCAACACAAAAGATTGTGACCATTAAAATAATCTGCTTTCTAAGAAATTAATTAAGAAGAAAATAACAATACAACATTATTAAATTCCCTTATAAGGCTACAAATCCTATTTATATAATCAACCTATCACATAGTATCTTTTTTTTTTCTTTTTAGGTGTCATTCTAATATTTATCAATTATGTATCGTGTACAGTTCTAATACCTACACTTATTAGTAAATGTCATATTTTTTTTCCTTGGGGACAGTCCAAAGATATTTTAATAATGTCATTTTCCTAGTTATTCTCTTTTTTCCTATCCAATGTTAGAAATCATGAAGTATATTTTAAAGATAAAGGGGTAAATAGCTTTTTACTAGAAAGCTTAGAGGCAAAATCCTAGGAATATTAAGAATAGGAATGTATTTAGGAGATGAGAAAGGGAAATAAGAAAGGATTTTATTGTGAAAATTGCATATATGGTTCTTCAAATCTCTATCATAACTAGAAGTATATTTTCAGGCATTTTACCTAAAATTAAAATAAAGTTTCCTCATGAATGAGCTTTTCTTCATTAACAAAATGTTAATGCCTGCTCTCTATCTGTTTTTTTTTTGTTTTTTTTTTTGTTTTTTTTTTTTTTAGGGGATAGTGTATTAGTAGTAAATAAAATAGATAAATGTTTTTGTTCTGTGAGAGCTTTCTTTCAGTACAGGAAAGCAGATAATAAACAGAGATATTAATTATCACCATCCTAGGAAAAATTTAGATATGGATAAGAGCTTTTCAGGGAATAAAATAGGTTGCTGTATAGTGACTGGAAGGTCACACTAGAGAGTGGTGTAAGGGAATTCTGTCTAAAGAGGAGGTATATAATCTGATGGCTGAATGACAAGAAAGAACCACAATGTAAATATTAGGGGAAAGAATTTCCAGGCAAATGGAATAGGGTAAAGATGATGAATGATGTGAAAAGCCTTGGAAGCTTCAACAGGAGAGAGGGTTAGGGAGCTATATTGTAGATAGAGAAGAGGACACAGGCTGCAGATGTAGACTACAGAAGACTTTTGGGGAGAAAACATAAGACTCTACTAAAGTTTGCAAAAGAAAGTCTAAATAAATGGGAAGATAAATCATGTTCAAGAAGGAGAAAAATGGCAGAGTTTGAAGCATCTAGTCTTCCTAAATTAATAAATTCACCATAATTCCAATTTAAGAAATGTCAGGGTTTAGGGGACTTCCTAATGAATTCAAAGTTCATATGAGATTATAAATGTGCAAAATGATCAATATTCAAAAATAAAGAGAGGACCAATAATAAAAAGAACAAGGAAGGAATTTGCCCCTTCTGAAAAATATATTAAAGTTACCTACTTTAAAACAAGTGGTATTAGTAAAGGAATAAACGAATAGTTCAGTGGAATAAAACAAACAATCTGAAATAGACTCTAAGTATATGTGGGGAATGAGAGCAATTACTAAGGGAAAAAGAGCTATCATTATACATTTTGCAGTTAGTTATTTATCCAGAAATTAAATCAAATTATATATTTGCTAAATACAGTTCACAAGACTAAATTCGAGTGGGTTACTACCTTAACATCTCCATGAGAGTATTTTATTAGAAAAATAAAAACATAAATAATAATGTCCACAGAAGCCAAAACTCCTTTCCATTAAATTTAAGACCAATGCATCATAAAAACACTTGATAAACTAGAATTTGACCATATGTATGTGTGTACCTCTATTAATAGAGAAATGTGTTATATGTATCTATGTAGGTGATACATTTAGATATTATCTAGTTACAAAATCAAAAAGAACCAATTGAGAAACCTGTTATAATGAAATAATTTAATAAAGCAAAACTTTCATATTGCAATTTAGGAAAATTAATATTTAAAATTAGTAGGGAACATAAGTAACAAATAAGACCTATTCAGTTTATATATTATAGATAGATAACATATCTATAATATACATATTACACATATATATTACATATATACACATATATATACATATATCTATAATATATATATTACAGATATACATATTATATATCTATTATATATCTATATATTATATGTATATAATATACACAATATATATACATATAATATACATAATATATATACATATATAATATACAAAAGGGAATGTCATATATATATGACATATATATCTATATAGTATATGTATATAATATACATTTTTGCAATAGCAACAAAATTGTTGAAATATACAGGCATAAAGAGTAAGAAATAAGGAGATTATACTTTAAAACAGTCCTTAAGCACACAAAAGAAAAGATAAACAAATGAAAGAGATACCATACTTTTGGACAAGAAGCTTCACATCCTAAAGATTTCATTTTTTTTTCTTACTAGCTTATAAATATATAATGATCACATTAAGAATCATCACTTCTGTTTCTTCACATGAAGCAAAATGCTATAATAAAATTTAATGTAACTTTAAACAGTTTTCATTAATCAGAAAAACTGAGGAAAAACCAGTATTGGAGGAGTAGGTAAAGCAGAGATTGAAACATTTTATAAAGCCTCTATTACTAAAACCATATAGACTTTGCTTATAGACAGATGGACAAATGAAACAGAATAGACACTCCAAAAAGATACCCAGCAGATGCCCGGGAGGCTCAGTTGGTTAAGTGTCTATCTTTGGCTCAGGTCGTGATCTCAGTCAGGGTCCTGGGATCAAGCCCTGCATTAGGCTCCCTGCTCAGCAGGGAGTCTGCTTTTCCCTCTTTCTACTCATGCTCTCTCTCTGTCTCTCTCAGTAAATAAATAAAATCTTTGAAAAAAAAATCCAAGGTTTATAGAAACCGAGTATTTAATAGAAGTGGCATCTCAAATCATTAGTGAAAATATGGATGATCTAAGTTAATTAATTAGCCTTTAAAAATTGTATTGGTCTTTTTTTGCAAGGCAAAGCAAAATTAAAATGTAAATACCATAAACTAAATTCAAAATGACAAGACAAAATAGAAAAAGTTATTTGTAAGCTATAATACTTAAAATTAGATACGACTAATACTGAAATCTGACAAATACTTAAGTGACAAAATGAGATAGTAATGCCCAAAACTATTAAATAAAAATGGATAAAATATATGAGTGATCAAGTCACATAAATGGAAATTCAAATTAGCATAAACATGTAATTTGTCACATGAAATCTTTCATAAGAAGAAAACTGCAAGTTAAAAATAGACTTAAATGTAATATTTCATACCTATTAGATTTGTAAAAATCCAACATTTTCATAGTACACCTGTTAGTAAGACTGTAGGGAAACAAGCTCTACCACATTGCAGTGGAATGCAAAATGGTTGTAAACCACACACACAGGAAATTGGCAAAATACAGCACAATTACATATTCACTATTTCATACCACTAACCAAATTCGTAGGAATGAAGATCAAATGTAAACTTGATAAATTATAAAATTGATGTATCTACAATGATTATTATGACTAAAGATTAGAAACAATCCAAATTTCTATCCACAAATCTCTACGAATACTTGATGGTACTTCAGCACAACCTAGTACTGTGTAAATTTACATAGAAATGAAATGATTTCCATATACAGACTGTAAAATGTTACTAAAATAAATGTATACTAAAAATAAAGTATAAATGTGAAGAGATATATGATATTAATTGATGGGAAAATAAGTATCATAAATACATCATGCTTTTCTTTCAGGCTGTAGCATTTTTCTACAGCTACTGTAATAAGTTATGATGAACGTGATGGTTTATAGCTATAGAAATTTAATCTCTCACAGTCCAAAAGACTCAAAATCTGAAATCAGTATCATCAGGTCAAAATCAAGGTGCTGGCAGCACTATGCTCTCTCTGGAGGCTGTAGGGGAGAATGTATACCCTGTCTCCTTCAGTTTCTGGTAACCACAGCATAATTTTGGCCTGGACTAAATTATTCCAATCTTTAAGACCAACACTTCAGATCTCTCTCTGTTCTTCATGTTCTCATTGCCTTCTCCTCAATATGTGTCAAATCTCCCTCTGCTTCTCTCTTATAAGGGTATTTCTTATTTCATATAGAACCTATCTAGATAATCCAAAATAATCTTTCCATCTGACAATCCTTAATTTAATCATATCTGCAAATATTCTTTTTCCTTAGAGACTAGGACCTTTGTGGTGGTGTTGGGAGGGGAGACAATTTCATTAATCTGCCTACCACACCAGCCATATTTTTAATGGGGAGAGGAAAAAAACTCTCTCTTAAATAACTTTTTTTAAGTTTAGTTTCCAAAAGTGATTTACAGTCACAACTTAATGAATTTTTCTTTGTTGGCCACTACAGGAGGAGAGGTATTTATTCTGCCTTCAGCTTAAATTCACCAAGAGAGTAAATGTAATAATGAGGGAGGATTAATTAGTGACTCTTGAAATAATGGGGTCTTAGTGAAATGACATATGACTCCTCTCTGGTAAATCTAAAGGATAAGCAACTCAAAGAGGAAAGTGAGTAAATGCAAGTAAAAGTATGATGTTTGGTACTAGATAGAATCATCCAACGCACACAGAATGTTTAGGACAGAAAATGAAGGAAGAGTTTTCCATTGACAAAATGTGGACCTTATATACAGATAGCTGACCGATAGGACCTTAAAAGTAAGAGACCTAAGTAATTGGACATGAGACCAAAGACAAGTCTTAAGGACCCACAAAGAAGAAAGTTATCGCTTACGTCAAGTAGTCATGATGAGGGAATTGTCTTAGAAGAATTTACAAAACTTGTTCCTCCAGAGAAAGAGTCAAATTGCAACAACTTTCAAGACCAGAAAGTGCAACAGCAGCTCTTGAAAGCATAAGCTAAGAAAATTCCGTGCCTTTTAGTTGCTTTCCTTTCCTTCAAACTCCAACCCTGGAAAAGTCAGAAATTGAAGACTAGGAGTAAGAGGAGGGAGGAAAAGCAGTTCACAAAAGATAAGCTAATTGAGTAATTAATTTGGCTGGATTTTATGACACTAAAGAGAAAATGAAGCAATTAGATTTAATAGATTGTTTTCAATTTCCAGCAGGGAAAAAAAAAACACACATTTGTATGCATAGATTATGACTCCTTAAGAAAAAACTTGTTCATAGGTTAAAATGTGAATAAAAGGAAGATTGGATTTTACTAAAAAGCAGTCTTTTTTAGATTTTTTAAAAATCAACATCTTCTTAGCATGCATTGTATTCTCTTTACCATTTTCACTAACTACTAGTAGCCAATTACAAAACAAATCACCACTCGTATTTTTGTCCAGCCATTTTTAATCAGGTAAGAAAAGCATAATTATACAGCTTAGAGATTCTGGACTGAATTTGAACACCGAGGTATTTGAAATTTCCATAAAACAAATGCTTATGCCATTCAAGATGAGAAGTTTGTTAATTTCTATTAAAATTTATTTTACAATCTAGGTTTGTAATAGAGTTATTGCAGTTATTTCACAAATAAGATCATAGACAAACATGATCAAGTGCTTTCTATTCATGTACTATCTCAAGGACATAATTTATTTCCACAAATAACCATGTGAAAATAATAGCACAACACATCACGGTTAACCATCACAAGCCCAGAGGCCCAGCTCTTAAATTGAGTTGCTGCCCAGCTGCTCAGTTGAAAATTCACGACATATATTTAAAAAAAAAAAAAAGAGGGAGATCTCAAAATATGGCTACCTCCTAGTGATAATTTTTTTCTTTGGCACTGTATTATATAGTATAGCTCGTGTTTAGCATTTAAGAAGTTGCAGCTACATTCCATTATCAAAGACATATTTGTTAAAACATGCATATAAAAGGATTTGTAATTGAAGCACAGCTTTGAGATATTTAATAGGATGTAAAACTGCCATCCTATTTTAATAGGCAATGTTTTATATGCATTAGCAGTAATATAATAATGCCTCTTCCGTGTGCTCTTGCCATTAGCACTTTTTCCCTTCCTTTCTTTTAGTTAATCTTAAAACTTTAATGTAATCCAAACACATTAACATCTTTTTCTCCCCTTACTGTTCTTGAACAGAAGGGAGCTTTGAAATGAATTTTCCTTAATTGAAGGATAGTACTATACAACTTGATCATCAGTATTTTTCCTCCAATTCTACCTGCCCATTGATTCATACACATTCTTCCTAGGCTTTAAAATGCTTACGGTCACTAGAAGTGTTGGACTGGAGCAATGAAGAAGATAAAAATAAATTAGAATATAGAAAATTAATGAGGAATGAATTTCATGCATTTAAGGGCTACTTCATTCTCGTATCTGCTATTAGGCCAAGCCAGTTCTGACGGCATTGAATTAAAATGAGAAAACGACGGGTACATCACAGTATGAATTAATGATGGCAGAGTTATTGGCATTAATATATAAACTCATTAGTATTATTTCACTTGTTTTCATGTTCTCCAATTCACAAGATTCGGACTGTATTATTTTTCTTTGGATATTTCAATATAACTTTTAACATTGCCCTTGAAGAATGTGGCATATAGGAGCATGTCAAGAAAAGTTAATCAAGGTAATGGGAAATAACTGATTGGATTCCCTGAAAGTAGATCTTAGTCTGTCTTAGTTAAATATACACTCACCCAGAGCTCCATAAAAGCAGTGTAAAAGGAAAAGATTGCCTTCAAACAGTAGGAGAAATCTATATATTTTAATGACATTGGACTCTGAACTTTAATAAACTATGTCTTAAGTTTGATAGTTCCATATTCTATTAGGTTCTAGTTTCTAGTACTTACTTAATTATTTTCATGATATAGAAGGTGGATACACTGAACTCATAAACATATGGGCAGGTACTTTTGTTAGATTTCATCAAAGCTTAGGAGGCGTGGGACAAGTTCGATTTATCTAAAATCCTTTCAGAAATTAAACAAAATACCAGATCTTGGTATGGAGGCTGCTTTAAGGGGGCCTAATAATATAATTAGAAATATCTCAGAACACTTGAATATTTTTTGTTACTTTTAGAACTTTCCTGTATAAGGAGCTTACTAAAGCATTAAGGCTACATTTCAACTCAGTTCTTTATCTCTTAAATTTTCTATAAACTTTAGTTGCAGTTGTTTGTATTAAACTGAGTTGCTAGTCAGTACCAACTGAAAGTTTTCTTGATGTAAAATTGAAAGTTCATCAAGATCTTGTCATACATGAGCTTTCAGAAATAACGTCTAACTTTATTCATTTATTAAATAAATTTTGAGCATCTATTAAGAGAATATATATTTTCACATCTACTTTTCAGACAAATAGCTTTGTTTTAAAAAGGAGATTTGTAGAGAGGATGTTGGAGTCTATTTCTTTTAAAGTATACATTACAAACTCTTCCACAAGCTAACATTTAACATTGGCTTTTAACGAATAGATATACCACCTCAAGGCATTGACCTCATTTCAGGGCTTAAATCACTTAATTCACTGTTTAAATCTTGAGCACAAATGATATGTGGTATATTTTCCATTCCACAGTTCTTTATTCAATAATTCGTGGATGCCCTTTATATTTGTTATTGTTTAGGGAATCAGGGAATAACGTATGTGAAATCTATGTTGCTTTCAGGATATATACTATTTTTAGATAGATGATAGATCCACAGATTGATAGTTAGATAGGTGGAAGAGAGGGATAGAGAGATAGAAAGGGAAAGAGGTAAGAGAAATTGATTTCCTGAAAAGATTACTTACTAAAAACTTGGAAAGAGAATATTAAACATATAAAAATCCTGACTTTATACATAGAAATTGTTTAAAAATGTTTCAGAGAATGCAAATACTGTCAGTGAAGTCTTATATCTCATAACACAAAAATATTAAGATTCCCTAAAATACTGATTCCTAAAATTTTGAATTTTATGCGTAAAGAAAAATATTGAATGTTAGAGAACAATGTAAGATGAAAAATCAGAAAATATGTAACCTACAAATTAAAAAATAAGCATCTATATTTAAATAGAATTAACCTTATGAAAGAATGACTACATTGTCCTTATTTTTTTTATTTTTTAAAGTTTTTATTTAAGTTGCAGTTAACATGCAGTTATTAGTTTCAGGTGTACAATATAGTGATACAACACTTTCATACAACACCTGGGATTCATCATAACTGCACTCCTTAATCCCCATTACCTATTTCCTCCACGCCCCAAGCACCCTACTCTCTGGTAACTATCAGTTTGTTCTCCATATTTAAGAGTCTGTTTCTTGGTTTGCCCGTCTCTTTTTTCCCCCATGACCATTGGGTTTGTTTTTTTTCTTAAATTCCACATATGGGTGAAATCATATGGTGTCTTTCTCTAGCTGAGTCTACTATTTATTTTCTTATTTGTTTACTTTTTCTACTATTTATTTCACTTAGCATAACTCTCTAGCTCCATCCACATTGTTGCAAATGGCAAAATTTCATTCTTTTTATGGCCGAGTAATATTCTATTGTATATATGTACCACTTCTTCTTTATTCATTCATCATTCAATGGACATTTTGGCTCCTTCCATAATTTGGCTATTGTACATACTGCTGCAACAAATATCAAGGTGCATATATCCCTTCAAATTAGTATTTTGTGTCCTTTGTGAAAAATCATAGTGCAATCACTGGACCTTAGGGTGGTATTATTTTTAACTTTTTGAGGCAACCCAATACTCTCTCCCATATTGCCTGCACCATTAAAGATGATATTAGCTGTGGATTTTTCATATGTGGCCTTTACTATGTTAAGGTATGTTCCCTTCACCCCTACTTCATTAAAGTTTTTATTATGAATGGACATTTACTTTTTCTGCCTCACGCATCCATCATGATGGATGATGCATTTATTGAAAGGATCATATCATTATTAAAAGGATCTTTTATTAATGTGATGTATTACACCAGTTGATTTGCAAATATTGAGCTACACTTGCAGCCCAGGAATAAATCCTATGTGATCATTGTGAATGATTCTCTTAAAGTATTGTTTGATTTGGCTTACTAGTATTTTATTGAGAACTTTTGCATTCCTGTTCATCAGGGATATCGGACTGTAGTCCTCTTTATAAATGGAGTCTTTATCTGGTTTTGTTATCACAGTAATGCTGGATTTGCAGAATGAATTTGGAAATTTTCCTTCCTTTTCTACTTTTTGGAATAGTTTGAGAATTAATATTAACTCTTCTTTAAATGTTTGGTAGAATTTTCTTATGAAAGCATCTGGCTCTGGGCTTTTGTTTATTGGGAAAGTTTTGATTACTGATTCAATTTCTTTGCTGGTTATTGGTCTGTTCAAGTTTTCTGTTTCTTCCTGTTTCAGTTTTGGTAGTTTATATGTTTCTAGGAATTTATCCATTTCTTCCAGTTTGTCCAATTTGTTGACACATAGTTTTTCATAGTATTCTCTTATAACTGACTGCATTTCTGTGATATTGGTTGTTATATCCCCTCTCTCATTTGTGATTTTATTTATTTGGTCCTTTCTGTTTCTTTTTGATAAGTATGGCTAGGGATTTATCAATTTTCTTTCTAATGTTTTGTTGTTGTTGTTGTTGTTGTTGTTTCAATGTTGTTTATTTCTGTCCTAATATTTATTATTTCCCTTCTTCTCTGGTTTTAGTTTTGTATGTTGCACTTTTTCTGGCTCCTTTGCATGTAAGGTAGATTGAGAGTTTTCTTGGTTTTTGAGGTAGGCCTATATTATTATGTACTTCCCTCTTAGGACTGTTTTTGCTGCATCCCAAAGGTTTGGGACCATTGTGTTTTTGTTTTCATTTGTTTCCATGTACTTTTTTATAATTTCTTTGATTTTCTGGTTGACCTATTCATTCTTTAGTAGCATGCTGTTTAACCTCCATGTAGTTGTGGTCTTCCCAGATTTTTTCTTGTGGTTGACTTCAAGCATGGTGGTCAGAAAATATGCATGATATAATCTCAATTTTTTTGTACTTTTTAAGGCCTGTTTTGTGACATAGTACGTGATCTATTCTGGAGAGTATCCCACATGCGCTTGAAAAGAATGTGTATTCTGCTTTAGGATGGAATGTTCTGAATGTATATCTCAAGTCCATCTGGTCCAGTGTGTTATTCAAAGCCATTGTTTCCTTGTTGATTTTCTGTTTAGATGATCTACCCATTTATGTAAGTGGGGTGTTAATGTCCCCTAATATTATTGTATTATTTTATCAGTTCCCTTATGCTTGTTAGTAATTGTTTTATGTATTTGAGTGTCTCTGTTTTGGGTACATAAATATTTATAATTGTTAGATCTTCTTATAGGATTATCTCCTTTATTATGATATAATGCTCTTCTTCATCTCTTATTACAGCCTTTGTTTTAAAGTCTATTTTGTCTGATATAATTATTGTTAATCCTTGGAGTCTTTGGACATCCATTTGCATGATGAATGTTTTTCCATTCTCTTATTTTCAATCTGCAATGAAGTTTCACTTTCAGTTGTTTCTTTATGTTTACTTTTTTTGTAATAAGGTTTATTTAACTCCATAAATTCTAAATACAAATATAAGATCACTGATATTTTACATTCATTTTTCATATACGACTTTAAAATTTAATGTACATTTTACATTTATATCACATCTTGATAAGACCACAGATTTTCCTCAGAGATACTTAATTTACCTTTAAATTTTATAGAATTTATGGTTGAAAAACATATATACATTCCCAATTCCAAGCATACTTAGACATTTTCTAACAACTGAATCATTATAAAACATAATTTTTAATGGTGCATGTTCAAAAAACTGGTTCATATTTTTTTCTAAGAACTTATTTAACTTTTAAGCAAAAACATAACAGTTCCCAAACTTCTATTCAAATTAAGAAAATCATTAACTATTATATCAACTTACTATTGCTAACATAAAAAGATGTTGATTAAATTGAAAAGAATCTACAAATGTCAGTATCAACAGTGTTATTCAAATATTTTGTAGTTTTTATACCTAGCTACATAATGCTGTAGATTGAAATTACAATCATCTGCAGATGGGTACATATTTTTAAAAATTGGCAAAATAATAATAATTATTTTGTTGTTGTTGTTGTTGTTGTTTCAAGTCTTTAGGTCTAAAATGAGTCTCTTATAGGAAACATATAGACAGGTCTTGTTTTTTCCTCAACTCTGAACTCTATGTCATTTGATTAGAGCATTTAGTCCTATTACATTCAGAGTAATTATTGATAGATATGTGTTTAGTGCCATTTTATTACTTGTTTTGTCAATGTTTCTGGAGATTTTCTCTCTTCCTTTCCTGTCTTTATCCCTTTCACCACTCCTTTCCACTCAAAGTTTCTCCTTTAATATGTCTTGCAAGGATTGCTAATGGTCACAAACTCCTTTAGTTTTTGTTTGTCTGGGAAACTCTTTACCTCTCTTTCTATTCTGAATGATAGCCTTGCTGGATAGAGTTTCTGGTCTGCAGATTTTTTCCTTTCAGCACATTGACTATATCATGCCACTTTTTCTTCTAACTTGCCAAGCTTCTGTGGAGAAGTCTTTAGCTAGCCTTCTGGGTCTTCTCTTGTAAGTTTAGGATTTCTTTTGTGTTGCTGCTTTTAAGATTTTTTCTTTATCACTATATTTTATAAATTTAATTACATTATGTCTTGGTGTTGGCCTACCTTTGTTGATTATGAGGGCAGTTCACTGTACCTTCTGGATCTGGATGTCTATTTATTTTCCCAAATTCAGGAAGTTTTCTGCTATTATTTCTTAAAATAAATGTTTTTCCTCTCTTCTTTTATCTTCTTCTTCTGGGACTCCTATAATATGAATATTATGCTTGATGGACTTACTGAGTTCCTTAAGTCTAGTTTCTTTTTTTTTTTTTATAATTCTTCTTTCTCTCTTTTGTTCAGATTCATTATTTTCTATTACTTTGTCTTCTGCATCATACTTATGTGTTCTGATTCTTCTAGTCTCATGCTCAATGCATCAAACCTGTTTCCAATTTCAGTTACTGCATTTTTCATTTGACTGATTATTTTTTTAACTCTTTAATCTCTTTAGTAAAGGTCTCCCTGATATCTTTCTTTCTTTTCTCAAGCCTAGCTAATATCCTTATGATTGCTCCTTTAAACTCTCCATCAGACATATAACTTATATCTGTTTCATTTAGATCTCTGCCTGTGACCTTACATTGTTCTTTCATTTGGGATGAATTCTTCCATCCTGGCATTTGTCTAAGTCTCTGCCTTCTTCTCTATGTTAGAAAAGCCCATTACATTTACTTTGAGTATAATGGTTTTATGAAGAAGAGGTCATATATTGTTCAGGGCCTGGCATTTCAAGGAGTATGTCTGATGTGTTTCCTAAGCTCTGCTATTATTATTGGCTGCTGTATCCATCAGATCAGTCGTCTGCAGAGGCTCCCCTTGCCTGCAGTGAGCAGTGTTTGATCCTTAGCCAGAATGTAGCAAGTATTAACTAGGTGTGTTCTGGTCTGCTCATTAAATGAGGTCTGATACTACTTCCACTAGAACTGAAACCCTGTAGAACTCTCTGGTTGGGAGAGGTGGTGTGGGCAGGGGTCTCTGCTGGTCTTCTGAGGAATGGTCCCACCACACTGGAACTAAGGTAAGCTTGACTAAGAAGGACAGTTCTGCCACAGCACAGGGGGGTGGGACTTGGTGTAATCAGGTTAAGACTCCTGAGAACATGAAAATTCAAGACATAAACTTGTAGCAAATATTTGTGAAACATCTATATAAGAAGGATTTGCATTCGGAATATGTGAAAAAAGTATAACTCAAAAGTAAGAATACAAACAACCCAATTTAAACAGGCAAAAAACTTAAGTAGAACCTTCATTTTAAAAGCACATTTAAAGATGCCAATGATCATTAGTCACTAAGGGAAATGCAAATAAAACTCCAAAGAGATGCCACCACATACCCACTGGAGTGACTAAAATTAATGAGTGATAATATCAAGTGTTGACAAGTTTGTGGAGTAAAAGGAACACTCAATTATTGCTGATGGAAATGCCAAAACTGTGGCTACTCTGGGGAATAGGCAGTTTCTTATAAAGTTAACATACAGTTACAATAGAATCCAATAGTTCCAAACCCCTATGTTTACTCAGGAGAAATAAAAACATATGCTTATTGAAATACTTGTACTTGAAACTTAATAGGAACTTTACTCATTGTAACTCAGATCTGAAAACAACCAAATTTCTATCAACTGGTGAATGAATAAATTAAATGAGGCCTATTCATGCAGTGAAACACTGTTCAACAATGTAAATCGACAAACCAGTAGCAGATAAAAAATATGGATGAATTTCAAGAGTATCAGAACAAAAAAAAAAAAGAATATCAGAACAAGTGAAAGATCAAAAGAAAAAAAACTACATAGTGTATGATTCTTTTTATGTTATAGCCCATAAAGGCAAACCTATAGTGATAGAAAGTAGATTAGTGGTTGTCAGAAGCAGTGTGTGATGGGAGGGTAGAGGAACAGTTTTGAGTGATGGAAATATTCTATGTCATAACTGTGATGACAATGGACACACTACTATATAAAATTGTAAAAACTCATCAAGGTATACAATTAAAACAGTTATATTTTGCTATATTACCTATACCACAATAAAAGAGGGGAAAATATAGGAGTGTTAGAAAACAATAATAGGGTGATACACCCCTCCCACCAAAAAGTAGAAAGAATATCATGTCCAAATAAAGCTGTTTACTTTAAATAAACTTCACTAAACACTCATTATATTATCCTTAAAAATGAAAGTTAGTCTTTTACAAAAACCACTAAAAACTTCATCACCAAAGCATTTCTGGGAAAATCACTCTAATATCCTTTTTTATTAATGCCTTTTGAATTTTATGCTCCACTCAGGGATCATACTCCTTCCTATGACCTTGACTCCCTAGATTCTCTTTGGAACTCAAAGATCACTCTTCCTAAGGAGTGGTCTGCACCTTCTTCTAAAGTCAGGTTTTCTTAATATTCCACAAATATAAACCAGATTTACATTAAGATACTGATAACTCTTAACAGATAAATATATATCCAAGGGTCATATACAATCGCCAATTTTACATAGTAAGTTACATTTATATAATACATTAAGGTTTACAAAATACTGAAAGAAGAATTATCTCATTCGATCCTTATAGCCTAGTGAAATAAGTGGCAGGCAATATCATTATCTTCATTTCACAAATGACACAGCCGAGACTCATAAATGATTGGAAGACAATGTTTTGCTATGGAAATATTGTAGTTTATTTAAACTGATGACATTTCAGTGATTGTCTGAGGTTCTTGTTAAGGAGCAAAATTTAGGGGCAACCTGTCATATGGCTTTAATTCCCATTTTGTAGACAAACATGCATATTCTATTCTTATACTTATGCCATTCTTACTCTCTTCTTACAGTTAAGTCAGCCTCAATAATAGATAGTATACTATTTAATAGTCCTATGTCAAAGGTCTAAGTTGCAGCTATTAATAAAAATCTTATGAATAAATAATATACGTATATTAAAAATGATTAGGCTATGATTTTTTCCCATTTCTCCTAAACTCATTAGCACAACAGCAAGAACTCATGAGATGTCTAAGCTTTAGCAGTTAAGAAAGTTATATGATATCTTTCAAGTCATCAGACTATGCTAATTTTATGACTGTGTTAATTTCCTAAGTGACAGACATTATGAAAGTGCTGAACAGAATAGATTATGATTAGGACAACAATGATTTTAATGGAAAAAAAGGTCAGCAGCTGCATAAATAGCACAATGAAAGTGAAGAGTGATGCCAGCAGTAATACACCCTCTGACATGAGAATGGATCATCTAATGATGAGGCCAGACAGCAGAAAGCAGGGCGTTCTGGTCCACACCCTCCACTGACCTCCTTATTATCCCTCTGAAGAAGGCAATATTCAACTGCCACACCACTTTGGTCCTCGATTATAAAAACCAAGTATATCTGACTAGAGTATCAGTTCACACTTGACTCACTCTGCAAAATTTACAGTCACCCTCCCTTTCTTCAGGACCTACAACCCCAAGACGTTATGTTCAGGTTTCATTCAATTTGTAAATATTAAAAAAAAAAAAAAAGAAGAAGTTTTAAAAAATTGCATCTCAGTAAATTCTAGCAACTTTGTTTTGGTCTTGTTATTTCTCCCCACATAATATAATTGTAGTCTCTGTTTTACAGGATATTCAAAGAGTCAAATAAAATAATTCTGTCCAGCCTCTGTCCTTTCTTATCTTGTAATGCCAGAGGTTAATTGACTCTTAGTTAAAAATTCAATGATCTTCCCTTTAAACTTATTCTTCTTTGGTTTCTGCTGCAGTTATTTGATCTATTGGCTTTGACTCCTAGAATGTCCTCCTTTCTTAACTTCTAGGACCATATGACCTCCTAGACCTTCTACTGCCTTTTATGAAACTGCTGCCTGTCCTCCTGGTGTTCTAACTTCTCCAGCTCCCAAATTAAAGGTAAGTTCAATTAGTTTCCTTTTCTTCTTTTATATTTTGTTCCCACCTCTTTTCTCTATACTACCTTGGAAGTATTTTTATTTCTGGAAGCATTGGCTATCTATACTGTGTGGATATTTCATAATATATATCAATAGCCTGGTCATGTTTCTTTAGTTCTATTCATACATTCCACCTATAGTTTGTTCTATGTCTCCACGTCAATACCCTTCCAAATTTGTAAATGTAACCCATCAAAAACAAAAGTTTCCTTCAAACACGCATCTGTAAATCATTTCACCAAATTCCTAGTCATCTTGGCTTAAAAACACATATTGTTCATCTCTTTGTTACATTCAGTGAGTTGATGTGTTCTATCAGTCCGATTTCCTCGATATCCGTTGCAATTATGCCATCTTGCTATTCCGACAAGGACTATTCTCACATTATGTAAAAACTCTCCAGTTTTGTTCAGAGTTCCTAAAATAATCTTCCTGAAATGACAAATCTTGTCATTTTGTTACAGATGTATTTTTAATACTCAACATATTGTCTATATGAATCACACACTCTATGCTATGGCTACAGCCTATGATATTTTTTGCCATTTGCTTATGTAAGATTTTTCTCTAAGCTTCATCCACTGATCCACTTGAATATTTTTTACTTTCCAAGTTCTCCAATTTCTTTATGGTTCTCTTTTTTGGTTTGTTTGTTTTATAGGATAACTCTCCTTTTCCTTTCCCTGCTGCACATACCAAATCTTGTTCCTCCCTCACAAATGCTCCCATTACATTATTGCCTTTTTATATTGTGCTCAGATGGACCTAATCACTTTGAATGCTAGCATCCCAAAGCATTCTATCTGTGAATTTGTTTTGGTATGGTTGCCCATTTTTTGATATTTTTGTAAACCTCTTCTACCAAAGTGTGGTTTATTCTTTAGTGAATTTCAGGAACACATAGGTATTTCTCAGTTATGTTTAAACAGAAAAGTCTGATGTATCTCAACTGATGTCTTAGAAAGAAGGAAAGGGAGGTAAGGAAGGAAGTGGGGTGAGGAACAAGGAAGGGAGAGGAAGGGGAAGGGGGAAGGAAAAAGAGGGGGGAAAACCTAACAAAAATCATCTCCTATGTTAACCAGTTAAAAGAAACTGCTGGGAGAAGTGCTTTCACTCATGTCATCAGATTTACATCTTTTGTTTGTATAAAAATTTAGTCCCTATTGAGATTAGAATAAACAAACAAATATAACAACCCAAGGGAGCTCCTAGTGTAGAAGGGTGGATTAAGCACACACATTGCTCAGTCCTTCTTCTGAGAACCCCATTAATATGAGACAAGTGTCAAGAATGTGAAGAAATGAGGATATCTGTACATAATATACTTTGAAAAGTTGGGGAAAAGAGAAATAAATGGATGAGATTGTTTTGATACATAATCTGAAAAGAAAAAAAAGGAAAAGAAAACTTTAATAAAAGAGAAAGGTAAAGACATTTTTAATAGTAGGAGACATCTTTCTGAGAGGAGTTTGGAAAAATTCTAATCCAAAATCTATAGGATCAGAATATTGAAAAGGAAAGTAAAGATCCACAGGAATAGTTGAGAAAGAGCTAAAAAGAGGACATTTCCATTTATGCTCCTCAGTCCTGGTTTCCTTTCATACATGATTAAAAACAAAAACAAAGCAAAACAAAACTTGGCATCTGTGATGTTTTCCTCATGATAAACTTGAAATAATTCAGAGAAAAGATTTGTTTAAAAATATTTCATATTTGGGGCACCTGGGTGGCTCAGTGGGTTAAAGCCTCTGCCTTCGGCTCGGGTCAAGATCCCAGGGTCCTGGAATCGAGCCCCACATCGGGCTCTCTGCTCAGTGGGGAGTCTGCTTCCTCCTCTCTCTCTGCCTTCCTCTCTGCCTGCTTGTGATCTCTGTCAAATAAATAAATAAAATCTTTAGAAGAAAAAAAAATATTTCATATTTGAAGAGGGGAAAGAATTTAAAGGAATTACAAAGAAGGCATAAGTTTCCTGCCTTATTATAAGTACAGCAAAGGCTGTTTGAATTCTAGAAAAATAAAAATGTGTCCTAGAAAACCCATTTACAAAGTGCATTGGGTGTTTTTACTTTAATTACGTAAACATTACATGTGATAACATTGCCAAAATTAAGACCCATTCAAAGAAAAAATATATCATAAAGGGAAAGAACCCCATAAAGAACAAAATAAAATATAAACAAAATATACATTTTTAAGGAAAAAAATATAAAGAACAAAGAGGAAAAAGAGCATTTGACAATTAAAATTAAGAACACATTTCAGAAAGTTGATGTAAAAGAGAAAAAAAAAAAAAAGAAAACCAAAGGCTTAATCTAAGCAACCCAACATTTTAATAATGGGAGTTCCTGAAAGAGAAAAGAAATAAAATTGTGGGAGAGAAATTACCAACAAAGCATATCATTCCATAGAATATATATATATATGTATATATATATATATATATATATATATATATATATATATATAAAATTTACTTATTCAAGATTAACAGTGTCTGCTGAATGCTCAGTTTAATTAATTTTAAAAAAAGAGTCTCATTGTGAAAGAGAATATGATGGGCGATATTAAGAAAAGATTCTAGCAGGTGGGTATTAAGAAAAGATTCTAAAATCTTCCAAGTGTCATCAAAATATACAGAATCAGGTAACATCAGACTCCTGAGCTTCAATACTAATGGCTGTGATAGAGCCAAGCTCCAGAACACTATGAAAAGGTTACTTGCAAGAAACAATTCTATGCCCAGTTAAAGAGAATGAGGATAAAATAATCATAGTTCTAACATAGAAGGTCTTATTGCGTTTACTTGTGGCAGAATGCTAGTTGAACAATGCACAACAAAATCTTAATTATATTTCAAAGACAAAATATTAGTATAATAATATAATACACGTTCCAATTGCCTATTGCTTCATAACAAACCATTCCAAACTCATCAGCATAAAACAACAATTTTATCAAACTCATGTATTCTAAGAGCCATTTTTTTTTATAATTTTCTTTTTAGATTTTATTTATTTATTTGACAGGCAGAGATCAAAAGTAGACAGAGAGGCTGGAAGAAACAGAGAGACGGGGAAGCAGAGAGCTCTCTGCTGAGCAGAGAGCCCAATGTGGGGCTTGATCCTAGGACCCTGGGATCATGACCTGAGCTGAAGGCAGAGGTTTGAGATGCCCCTTGAGAGAGAGCCATTAATTTGAACAAGGCACATGAGGGACCCTTATCTCTGTTCTGTATGATCTGGAGTATCATCTGGGAAGACCCAATAGCGAGAGACTGTTATCATCTGGAGTAGTTTCACTCGCTTCTACTGTGATGCTGGCTTTCAACTGAGACATCAGTAAGGGCTATTGCCAGAACCTCTACACATAACCTTTCAATGCAACCTGGGCTTCCTTACAGCATGGAAACTGGGTCACAACAGCAAATATGCCAAAGGAACAAGAAGGATATTGGATTGCTCTTTATGATCTAGGTTGAGAACTTACATAGTGTAAATTCTACTGTATCACAAACCTGCCCAAAGTCAAGAGAAGGGAACATTTATGCTGTTTGTTGATAGAAGCAACCAATAATATGAAAGTGGATGCTTTTCTATGAAATTTTTGGAAAAGTCCCTTTAAATAAAGACAGCCATTGGGCAAAAGCCTTCATGTCATTCTTTTTTTCCCCCCCATTATTCTTTTTTTTTTTTAATTTATTTTTTTTTATTTGACAGAGAGAGAGAGATCACAAGCAGGCAGAGAGGCAGGCAGAGAGAGAGGGGAGGAAGCAGGCTCCCCGCAGAGCAGAGAGCCCGATGCGGGGCTCGATCCCAGGACCCTGGGATCATGACCTGAGCCGAAGGCAGAGGCTTTAACCCACTGAGCCACCCAGGCGCCCCGACCCCCCCATTATTCTTGAAGCCTAGAACATGGATGTGATTATCTGAATAAACAATAACTAGTTTAGATCATAAATCAACCTAAAGATGTATATAGCATCTGCATTCAGTCATTTAACAATAACAATAAAAACCTAAGAAAATCTAAGTATCTATTTGCTCAACACTATTGTAGGCATCAGGGAGACAAAGAGAATTGAGCAAAAGAGTGACATTTAATTTAAAAAAAATTAATTAGCTTTTGGTTGAAAAAAGACTGTAGGATTGAAGGGAATGTTGAAGGGGAAAAAAAAGTAAAGAATTGCAGTCGGTGGTGGAGGCAGCAATAAGTGTAATAATTCTGTTTATAGTTTTTAGGTAAATCAAATAGGATTTGCTAAGAAAAAAAATTGAATGCAAACATAGGAAAGCACAGAAAGAGTTAAGGATGACCAAGATGTTTAATTTAAGCAGCTAGGAATAATAGGGTTGCCTATTTGTCTGTGATGGAAAAGATTTTAAGAAAAGCAGGTTTTAGAAAGAAACTTTTTAATAACTTCTATTTTAGACCTCTTAAAGTTGAAATGCTTATTGAGTTTCTAAGAGATATAACAAATTTGTACTTGGGTATATTGATCAAAATTTCAGAGCTGAAGTTATAAAAAAGGAATTCATCAGCTATATTTGTTATGTCAATGTAGGAAATGGAGTAAATTATTAAGGAGGTGAAAGTAGATAGAACAAAAGTTTCCATATTATTCCAATACTGAGAATTTGGGGAAATGAGAGATAAACAGAAGAGCATGTAGAAGTAAAATTGTTGTATCCTTGAAGCCAAGTGAAGAATGTGTTAAAAGAAGAGTTAAGCTTTGTCTAACATTGATGATACCTCAAGAAAGAGTATGGATTAGAGTTTTCCCTTGTGTTCAGTAATGTAAAAAGATGATTAGAAACACTGAGGAAAGTTCCATTGAAGTTATTAATGGCAAAGTCTAAGTGGGAATTCAACAAATTGGAAACAATGGGCACAGAATAACTTCTGAATTTTTTTTTTGGAAAAGTAACAGAAAAAGGTGATGTGAAGATTTTTCTGTAATGAGAAATTAAAAGTTGTTTATATGCTGATAGGAATGATTTATTAGAAAAAATAAAAAGTAATTATGTAGGATATAGTGCAACTGTTGGCACAATATGCCTAAGTGTGTTAGAATTGATGCAGTTGATTAAAAAAAAAAAAGTGGGGAGGGGTTAACTTTGAGAGCAAGAGAAGTTCGTCCATGGTAATGAGTCAGGGAGGGAGTCAGGGATGTGGTCTGTATGAATGTTGGTGAGTATGGGGTGGTATATACTGTAGAAGTTCTCTTTAGGTTCTTTCAGCTCGCAGGAAATAAAAAACAAGGTCATCAACTGACTGTAAAAGAGGAGAAGGTAGTGGGGAAGAAATGAAAATAGGAAAAAAGTATGAATTATTCACCTAAGAGATTTAAGAACTGCATGGAGCAGCAAAATATGGGAGAACTGGGGCAGCCTCATGCTCCTATTCGAGGTTTATGGCCGTGATTTCTAAACAACAACAAAAAAATCAGAGTGAGTTTTTCTTTGTATGTTTCATCCTTGTTCAGCAGCATGGGTGCTATCAGACTTGGATATAATCAGAAATGGAGTGTTGCAGGGTGACTATGATAGAGTGAGGAGAAGGCAGAGATCTGAACATTGAGGCTGGCAATGGATGGGTTTGACCAGTATTTGTATCAACTTCCTTCTGGGCAGTCTTCTGATGCTGATGGAGCTGAAAAGTTAAAACTACATATCCTAGATGTCTCTGGGTCTAAATTCCAGATCTAAATTAGGATCTAGAGTAAATCTATTCTGCAAAAAGATAGGAGCTTTCTTCCTGATGCTTTTATCTATTTTCTGCTGGCAAGCTGAAGTTGTGGAGTTTGGGGATTTTCAGCAGCAATATTGTAGGGTTCAGTTACTGTTGGAAGGAACTTTCAGTGAGATGGTGGCCAGACTTTGTGTTAACAAACTTGTATATATATTGAGAGACATTTGAGACAGTAGGACAGGTTTCCTGATCTTGGATTACTAAACTGTTCTTCACAATTATAAGACTGTAGTTATATTCTTGAACCACACAGTTCAATACCGTCTCCTAATTTCCCTCTTTCCTGACTGTAGAAGAGTTAGTAGCTCTCTAGATGATCAGTTACTTGTGACTTTCTAGACACTACTGGACAGTGTCTGTGCACACTCCTATACCAGCTATAGCTATACCAGCTATCCAAAAACAGTTCTGGGTTGCAAACTATTATCCTATTTATTAATAGCACTTCATTTTACTCTATAAAATTCTGATAAAAATAATAAAATGCATGGTCACTGTAATCCTTTTGAACCTCAGCTCTAAGGAAGGCAAATAAATAATGTTTTTAATCAATACCACAAGTCAAGAACTTGAGAACCATTTTAGATATTAAGATTTCAATAATAATAATATTGAAACCATTTTCCTGTGTTTTTGTAGATTTTCTCTTTGAATCTGTAAGTCTCTTGAGTAAAAAATAACATCTAAAGTTATGGTCTTATGTACTTTCATAATTTATAAGATAATATTGAAATTTGTTTGGCTACATAGCACATTTGAATACCTTTTCTATATTGGGGTTTACTTCATTTTAAGAATCTTATTAAACTATAGAAGTGACATCAGATGCGAGATACCTTCTCTAGCTTCTCTTGTTGGTAGTTTGAGGTAAATGATCCAGGTTCAACTAATCAGCTGGATCTACCTAAGACCTTTGAATCTTAGATGAGTTGAGTAAAGAAAGAAATAACTCACGAAACCCATTCCAGGAAAATGAAAGCGACTTCAAAAGTTTCCAGAAGTATTAGTGACATTCTATTGGACTAAATGGCTTTGGGGATTTATTTCTAAATCTAGAGAATATAAATCTGTTCATCTGTCCATTTTAGAGATATTTAATATGGTTTCTTTAGCTTAAAGTAGTCAGAATTGTTTTCTATTTCAAGAACAAAGAATGGTGTCAATTTTATAACCATAATAAATATCTATGGTGATTTTTTTTTTCTTACTTCTGTTTCCTAAAAAGAAATAAGTTGAAAAATAGACTGTCAGGAAAGGGAGAAGGAAATGCAGTCAAGGTCAAATTTGAAAGCCAATTAAAAAAAAAAACAAATAATGCAAAAAGGATCATATTCAAACAGTAGATTATAGTTTAGAGTGCTGTATTATTGATTACTTTTTGATATCATTACTTATCAGATAATCATTCCCAACTGCAGACATTTGAAGAAGAGCATTTGTTTATGCACTAACTGATTGCAACATCTTACAAGGCAAAGATTTTTAAAATCACATTTCCATCTGAATTTGAAACTCCTCCAACTAGGTTTTCTTAAAGAATATGCCTCTGAACTTTTGAATCCTTTTCTAGTTAAGTATTGTAATAATGCCACAGTAAACAACTAATAGGATTAAGTGAGACATGTTTAATTTCCCTTCCTCTTGATTTTCTTCAAAAGCAAATTTGAAGTATTTTTAACAACAAATCTAAGAATTATTTTGATTTTGTTTAAAATGCTAATTAATAATATTTTGTATAAACAATTAACATTAGTGTTTTATTTTAATGATCTAGATCAGCATGAGCCATTACCTCCATGTTTCAGTTTATCAGTAAAGATTAATTTTTTAAATATGTGTAATATTTCAATTACATCATTTGCTTATTTATTTATTTATTTATTTTTAAGATTTTATTTATTTATTTGACAGACAGAGATCACAAATAGTCAGAGAGACAGGCAGAGGAAGAGGAAGAGAAGCAGGCTCCCTGTTGAGCAGAGAGCCTGATGCGGGGCTCGAACCCAGGAGACAGGGATCATGACCTGAGCCGAAGGCAGAGGCTCAACCCACTGAGCCACCCAGGTGCCCTTATTCATTTAACTTTAATCAAATAATATTTCTTGTTATCATCCTTTATGAATAACTTCATGTGTTCTACCAACATCAGTAATATAATAATTAGGCATTCCAATGTTTGCTTTCTCCAAATCACTTTCCCTTTTTTGTTATTGAATTCTGTTTCCCCCCCCCAAATATGACTGACTCATTTTTTGAAACCCAGCTCTTTGTCATGTCTAAAATCATAGAATGATCATTTTTCAAACTAGCATTTATTATTATTATTTGTTCTCAGGCTCGCTCTTTCTTTCTTTATTTCTTTCTTTTTCAATATTTTACCTATCCATTTGAGAAAGAGAGAGAAAGAGAGCACATGAGCATTAGGAAGGGCAGAGAGAGAGACAAAAGCAGACTCTCTGCTGAGCAGAGAGCCCAACACTAAGCTAGATCCTGGGGCTCTATCCCAGGACCCTGGGATCATGTCCTGAGCCAAAGGTAGATGCTTAACCAATTGAGCCACCCAGATGCCCCTCTGAGACTCTTTCTTAAGATAACTATAATTTTCTTTTCCTCAGCTGGAAGAGTCCAGCCCATTTTCCACTGGAATAAAGACATAGTATAGTATTAATGACTGAGATATGTTTAGGAGTTATATTTCAAACTTTACCTATTTCTATAATAAATAAAAGTCTATATAAATATTATCATATATGATAATTCAAATGGTTAGAATTTTTCTGACTGAAATTTGTATTCACTTTAGGAATGTAAAATAGAACCTATTTCCTACCCATGCTTACAGGTGAAAATTTTTTTTAATTTAATTTTAGTTTATATTAATGATCTCCCTTAAACCAAAATGTCCAGAATTCCTTTAAATGAGAGATAGAAAATATTTAAATTGAAAGTGTAAACATTGTGTTAAAATCCCTATTATTCATGAGGCATATGAATGATTTAAAAAGGAAATCATACAGCCTGATTTTGAGAGATTTGTCATTGATTTTGGTAGCATAATTTTAGCAGGAATCATTAATGACTGGACTGAAACTATACAGAAGAGATGTAAATTGGACTCAGGCAGTGTATTACAACAAGCATGGAAAGAGAGATCCATCTGGAGGATGATGGAAGCTTTGTTTTTTAAAATGATCCAATGATCACATGAATTGGATATGACATCATGTACTGAGGACTGACCTGTCCCTATACAGCAATTTGGATTATTGTCCTGTGCATACCTTACTTCAAGGATCACTTCAAAGTGATCTCCTATTTGAGCCATGATTTAAGATCTGTTATTTATACCCTATTAAGCAATATACTGTAGAATAACTTTTCTCAAGCATCAACTTTTGAGTTACCTAAGAATCTTTTAAAAATGTAGATTCTGCTTCAGGTGAGTTTGGGGGTGGGGCTTAAAAATCTCTATTTCTAAGCAAGCTCCCACGTTGACACTGACCTTGCTAGTCTGCAGCCCGCGTGGTCCACAGCTTGTTTGAGCAGGAAGCAAGAGTGAAAGGAATCAAGAAACACCAATACAAAAGAAAATTGAAAAAATGTATTTCATCACTACATTGAACAAGAGAGGCCAAAACGTGGAGCCAACCTATAAATATTCTCTCCTTTTTCCTTTTCCAGATTCCTTTTCCCTCTCCTGCTTTAACTTATTTTATACATTTCTTACATGGGAATAACTATTGTTTTACCAGTTAACTAATAATCTCGTACTTAAAGGTATATGGTAAATCATTAACATGAAAAGGAAAGAATTAAACATATTCTAACAATGTACATGCCTGACAACTTCTTTAATCCTTATTTAACTTCTATAATCAGTTTTTCTGATGTTAGATTATCCATCTTCTATGTGTAAAAAAATCAAGTTTGACACCAGGTAGCAATTCTTTCTTTCTTTTTCTTTTCCTTTTTTTTTTCTTTAGATTTCTTTATTTAGGAGAGAGAAAGGATGGGGGAGAGGGTCAGAGAGAAAATCTGTAGCAGACTCCCCACTGAGTAAGGAGTCTAATGTGGGGCTCAATCCCATGACCTTGAGATCATGACCCAAACTAAATCAAGGGTTAAATACTAAACTGAGCCATCCAGGCATCCCACGTGGTAGCAATTTCAACCTATTCCATTGTTTATCATTTAAGTCAGGTTAAGGAAGTTAGTTATTTTCTGGGCTTCTGTTTCTCTAGCTACAAAATGTTAAAGGATGTTGTATGGACTAAATGACATAATACAGGTAAAGTATCTGTGCAAAAGTAATACTCCTTACATGTCTACTTTTATGCAATAAATTCTCAAAATAATTTTTTTAAACATTGTTTTTTGATAATCCTCAAACTATTGTGGCTCAGTTCATAAGAATATTTTTTCCTTAACTACATTTCAGAATGAATGCAATTTTGGAATGAAATGTATTTCTGATTAATTACTACTTTATTTAGCAAGTGAGCTAAAAATAAAGTCTAATGTCTAAAAAGAATTAGTCATCTGCAAGCTTAAAAAATTATCTTTGCAGCCACTATAGTCTCCCAAAGAGAAAACAATTTTAGAACAAAAATCAGTTATAAATTTTAAATGATTCACTGTTTAAATACCTTTAAGTTTTAAATGATTAATATGCTTTAATACATATTATCTTCCATGTATGCATAGGGAGGGATACTACTTTTGCAACATGTTAATGACTAACAAATAATTGGCATTTTTGGATGACCATTCAACTTCTCTATGTGTAGTAATAATCAATTTGGTACCAGGTCATAATGTTTTCAAAGCTGTTACTTACCAACTATGTGAACTACATGCATGTGTATGGAAATTTACTTCTTCTTATCACTGGGCTCAGATAAGCCAACCTGGACTTGGTTACTGATACAGGGTCAGGAAATCAGTGAGAGAAAAGAAGTCTTTATAGTTCTATTTTACATTTGGAAAATTTTCTCTCTCTTTTTCAACATAATGTTACAAATTGAAAAAAAATACACCAAAAACAATACAAGTCTGGATTCATTTCCCTGAAGAACAAATGAGCTATTATTATTTTGTTAAGTCATAATGCTATTACCCCAACTCATAATAGTCATGGTTATCTCTCTAAATGTTTCATCTGAACATGTGAGGAATTCAATTCAAAGGCACTCATATTGTGATTTTCAACTAAACTTGTCCAGTTTAATTTTGGTTACATAAATATACTCAAGGGCTTTTTTTAAATAATGTGTAGAGTAGATTTGGAATATGAAAAAGATCTGAATTTATGACATTACTGTTGGAAAATTTATTCTCCTCTACTTACAATATTGAATACTATTAAAAAATTTCAAGGGTTAATAAGTAAAGTATGCAGTCAAAATTTTGTAGAACAAATTTGAGGAAAGCAATTTTTTTCCCCATAGGAATTAATTTTATAAGCCAATTCTTAAAGACTGATTTTTGGACAAAGAAAACAAACAAAAGCCAAAATCTCAAGTTTAGGAACCTTGTTGCAAGAAGCAGATACACAAGCAACTATTCCATCATGAGCAAAGTTGAAAAACAGTAACGCAAGAACAGTAATGCAAGACATGAAAGGACTCCATTCCAAAGGCCTCAGAAACTGGAACAAGGTGAATCTAGTGAGATCCCCTTAGTCTTACTGGGTAAGATTCATTGACAGTGTCTGAGTAATGAGGAAGTAAACATTATGTAAGGATCCCTGTATCTTTTGAAGTTCATTTTGCACAGTTAGGCATAGCAAACAATACGAAGCTTTTGTGAGAGTATATGTTCATTTACATTCAATAAAGACTTCACAAAACCCCAAATCAGAGACATCTCCATTTTTTTAAAGTAGGTATGGAAGCAGGTGGAAACCTTAGGTTATAGATTCCTTGGTGCTATTTATCCTTCTAGGCTATATCAAGATATTTGCCTTTTTACAGGATCATTATTTGCAGATTCATTTGGTATTAGCATATGCCTCTGTTGAAAGTTCACTTAATATATAGAGTAGTTATCACTCGGACATTATGAGAGTTTGCATCCCTCCAGCAGTCAAACAAATATTTTCTGATTTGTGTCCTGTTACAGTTCTTTTGGATCTCATCTCCTGTCTCTCTGTGTTTTGCACAGTATTTTGCATTTGTATATTTTTGTCCAAATGGTGTAAGTGTTTCCATAAGAAAGGGTTATTGTATACCTTTTCTTGATAGAAACAGCTATTTCTCAAAGAGGGACAAATCTAAGAATTGGGCAGGACAGAGATCTTTGATGTTTCTTCTGTAAAACTATCAAGCATTCCTTGCGGAATAACATTTTCTTCCTCTCTTACTTAATTATGACCACATAATTTGTAGCATAAAGAGAATGCATTCATCTGATACCTTTCTCTGAATCAGTTTTCTCATCTCCAGGTTGGGAAGAATACTGCATTTCAATGAATGAAATATACTATTACTGTAAGATCTATCACATCATTATGTCTCATAGAGAAAGAAAGAGTGGCCAATTATAACACTAGACATCAGCAACAGTACTGGATAACATGTTAATCACCCCCATAAATTTACTGTTGCTCTGAAGTTTTTTTTCTTTCAAATATTCAAGGCATTTGGTGCTTTATTTTTGTTTTATTAGCATTGCTTTGTCCTTGATAGAGATTATTTTGTTTGTGTCTCAAGAATAAAGTCATATACAGCCTCAAAGCACTGATTCTCAAATCTTAGGCATATAAATCACCTGGGGAGCTTATTAAAAAGTAGATTCTAATTTAGTAAGTCTAGAAGGAAGCCTAGACTCTGCATTTCTAGCATGGGCCCAGATGTTTGGGACCACACTGTGAGTAGAAAAGGTATAAAGCCCTTGGCTGAGGATTCCCAAGAAATATGGAATTATGTCATTTTCAAATGGCAAATGTTTGTTTCACTGTTTATTATCCACAAGTTGTTTTATTTTTGTGCCTTTCTAGGTAGAGAGTAACATTCTGTTTCAATGTTAAACTAGAGGTTATTGTTTATGAAGACACTTCAAACACATAAGTTTACCAAAGTCAATCTAAGTAAATCTTCATCAGTTTGAAGAGTTATGACCAAAGTTGTACATGGAATGACAAAACTGAACTGAAGCTGAGTCTTGCTCTCCTTGAAAGCAGTGACACTTGAGAAATCTTTGGGCCATTTTGTGTTCCAAGAGATAGGTTAATGGAAAAGGACCACACGTCTTTCTCATATTCCAATATATAACCTGCCTTCATTCTTCCTCAGGACTCTCATTTCCTTGCCCCTATAAGACTCCAAACCCTCTCCTTTACTCTAATGTGTGCTTGAGTAATGAATGTTCTCCCCTACTGCAATAGCCAGGATGAAATCATCTGCTTAATTATTCAGTTCATACTGTCATTCACATTAATTACTTTTTAGTCCTGTCTTGCTTATTAGCTGCGTAACCTTAGACAAGAGGTTAAACTCCCTAAACCTCCAAATCTCCATTTCAACCACACTAGAAGAAGGATAGTAAAGAATTTTTATCCAATTTTTATCACTTCCTTGTTCAGATCTCTGGGAATTCCCATCCCACTTAGATGGAATTTGAAAACCCATTCCCAGGACTTCACTGCCCCTTGAAACAGCCCCATAAGCTATCCCCTTCCTCCTGGGTGTCCACAGGTGTTATTAGCCTTGGATCCTCCTCATTATTCTGGTCTCTGTTATAATGTACCTTCTCAAAAAGATGGACTTTCTTCCCTGAAATCCTTATTTTAAATGCCCTTTCCCCTCATTGCTATCTATTTCCTTCTCCTATTATAATACTTTCATATCTGCAGTAAAATGGTTGTTTACTATCTGTTTCTCATGAGAACGTAACTACCAAATGGAGTAAGCTACTAAATTTATGGGCCCCAGTGAAAAATGAAAATATGAGGCTTGCTCAAAAACAAACCCGTATTTTAAAATATGGGTACCTGGCTAGCTCAGTCAATAGAGCATGTGAATCTTGACCTTGGGCTTGAGTTTGAGCCCCATGTTGGATGTAGAGATTCCTTTAAAAACATCTTTTTTTTTAAACTAAGTTTTAAAGTATAAAGGTTTCCTCTTTTTTTCCTGTGGTGTTTGTCAATTGTCTTAGTAGGTTTATTTGCTACTTAGTATAATTCTAAGTAAAGAAATATTTTAATTTCAAAGTAAAATTTTAATATTAAAATATTTTAACTTTAAAGTAAAGTAAAATTCATATTAACAATGAATTTTGCTGTTCATCTTTTTATCATGCAAAGTCGGTTTAAATTAAAATGAGAGAATTAGCTATTGCAAAAATCACAGAAGTTATATAATTTATACAAATCATCCAAACCAAAAGAATGGAGATGCGATTCCTCAATTCCACTCTTTTTTAAATTCCAGTTAGTTAACATAAAATGTAATATTAGATTCAGGTGTAGAATTTAGTGATTCATCACTTACATTCAACAGCCAGTGCTCATCACAACTGCCCTCCTTAACACCCATCACCCATTTAACCCATCCCCCCCCACACCCGCATCTACTTCCCCCGGCAAACCTGTTTGTTCCCTATAGGTAAGAGTCTTGTTTTTTGGTTTACCTCTCTCTCTTTTTTCCCCATATTTATCTGTTTTGTTTCTTAAATTCCACATATGAGTGAAATCATACGGTATTTGCTTTCTCTGGCCTCCTTCACTTGGCATCATACTCTCTAGCCCCATCCACATGTATCTGCCTTCTTGATGATATTCTAACAATATCATCTACTTTTGGTTTACTGGTAAGGAAGGAAGGACTGAAAGGGAAAGGATCTATGTGTCACAGTCTTCTTTCCTTCTACATCATCATTCTTTACATATGTGTTTGGCAGCTTTCATATGTTACTTTTCTTGTATTTGCTTTGAGTTTCAGTGAATCTCATGCATCACTGGTCCGCCAGAATTCTGTGGTCGTGGGCATCATAATGTTGTATGGAAATGGTGCCAGAGGGAAATGTATATACTGTACGTACCTCCTTTGCTCATGATCTTTCTCCATTCTCACATCTGCCTCCACATACAAAGCATAAGTTCAGTAGGAAAATTAAAAATTTCAAGACAGTAAATGCAGAACATAAACCAAAAGAGGTGTTCTTCTGAATATGGGCACAGTCACATGCCCATGAAGGTATCCTGGCTTTATTAGCAGACTGGTTTATTTCTGTAGGATTGATGACCAGAATAATGCCTAGGCAAGCAGAATATGAAAGACTATCTTTTAATAAAAAATACATAAACAGGTATGGTGAGGGTTACATATTACATGAATATTTTGCAAAGTACCTGTAATATAGTGCTGTTATCATCATTATTACATGTCAATTTCTAAGTTCATTTTCTGGAAAATGCACACTTTTTTTGGATTAAATTTCTACTTGTGCATTCACTCTAATCATAGGTAGTTGATGTGGATTAAATGAGGAAAAATACAAATGAATTAATTTGATTTCCTGCGAGTTCCTCAAGTAAAAGTTCTGGTGAAAAAGTAGGTTGAATTTAATGATAAAAATGATACTTTAGGGTTATAGTTTAATTACCTATATTTATATTATATTCAATTATCATAGGTAAGTAAGTTGTATATACTTGGTTTCCGCAAAACATTAGCACTGTAATTTTACTATGTAATTCAAGACTTAGAATAAGTAGTGGAAACTATTTTTGAGACCATCTTCCAACTCTGTTCCCAAATGGCTTTGCTACAAAGAGATATCTAAAATCTCCTTCTTTTATGGAAATTATCCAATGCTCAAAGCATTAGTGTAATTAATATTAGCATTGGATAGAGAGCAGTTATGCTGACATCTTCCCTCTTTAAATAATTCAAGATCCTAGTTTCTTTTTATAAGCTTCTTTCACCAAAGGTGGAGTTAAGTATCTCAATCTCTCTCATCAGACTTTTTTTCCGTGTCAAATTAGGTTCTAAATAATTGATATACAAATATTTGTAGAGTATCTCTATGAATGAGTCAGAATAATTAGAGTGAGAGGGAGTAAAGAAAATACAAACATTTTACTTGCATTCAAATGATTTTTTTTAAGGGTCGTATTTATTTATTTGAGAGACAGAGAGTTCACAAGCAGGGGGTAGGGGCAGAGGGAGAGGAATACACAGACTCCCCCCAGATCAGGAAGCCCAACTCCGGACTGGATCCCAGGACCCCAGATCCTAACCTGAGCTGAAGGCAGATGCTTAACCAACTGTGTCACCCAGGCACCCCTACATGATTTGTTTAAAAGACTTCAATGAGATATTTCAAGGTGGTATATGTTTAGTAACTCAAAAATACTATTTAACCTAAAGTTTGGTCTTTGTATCAAAAGATAAAAATTTTAAAAAAACAAAAAATGGAGCTGCTTAAAATATATATATTTATATTATTAAATATTAAATATATATTGACATTTTTCTTATTTTCTTACATAGCAGTCTGAATATAAACATCCCAATAATGATGTGGTAGCTTCCCAAAGTACAGAACTTTAAGGAAAAAAGGGGGAAAAGTTGCTCAGTGGAAAACTATCCATTGTCTACAGTGCATCCTTCAGAGTTATCTGATTCTGAAACTGTGGGAGCTATATCACGACTTTATTAATTGTAGATAATTGATAGTAATGCAAAACTACTATTCTCTATACATATACAAATGAATTTGGTTGCCTCCAAATTCACTTACTCCTTTAATTGTTTATTTATTCACATTCACTATAATTTTCCAAATCATAAATGTTCTGTTCTTTAGATTTTTCTTTTGAATTGGTTAACACTAAGCAGTTTCCTTATTAATGATTCAAATAAAATCTTTAATCCATGTTAATTCTTATATCTTGATTTTATCCTCAAAAATATTATCTTTTGGGCGCCTGGATGGCTCAGTGGGTTAAGCCTCTGCCTTCAGCTCAGGTCATGATCCCAGGGTCCTGGAATCAAGCCCCGCATTGGGCTCTTTACTCAGCTTGGAGCCTCCTTCCCCCTCTCTCTCTCTGCCTGCCTCTCTGCCTACTTGTGATCTCTCTGTCATATAAATAAATAATTTTTTTTTTAAATTACCTTTTAATAGCACTCAGGATACTCTATCATTTTACAGTGCTATCTATGACACGTAATTTCTATGTCATAATCTATGATTTCTGTTCCAACTCCTACTATGCTGTCCACATTCCATCCAGCAGGCTTGGAGACAGCAAAGGAGAGACCAGCTCTCTTTCCTTTCTGGAGATAGCACATTTCACTCCCACTCATGTCTAGTAGCTCAAAATTAAGTCAAATGACATCCTTACTGGCTATCGAGGCCAGAATATATTATATTTATCAGGTCAGTCATGTGCCCAGCATCTTACTTTTAATTCTGATTGCTAAAGGAATCAGGGAGCAACAGACATTGACTAATTACTGGCAGTCTCACCTACAAAGAGTTATAAGGGATGATCGAGACTGCCTGAATATTCCCTTCAGCTTGACTAATCTTTAAACAGGCTTCTATCTCTAAGCACCTGATTTCCCTTTTCTTAGAGTATTTGCCTTAGAAAATTTGCATTCATAATTTTTTTCTTTGTCCTTTTGAGAAAGAAACTTCTTTAAAATCCTTTTTCTTGATTTATAACCTAGAAATGTTTTCTCAAGGACCTGGAAGACATCCCTTTGAAATGTAATCATCAAGGAAGACAGAGTCCTACATCCCAGTCTCTGTGGGAGGGCAGAGGCCTTCAATGGGCCAGCATCAATGACCAACCAGCCTAATCACAGAGGAAATATTTGCAAATTAACTGAATGGAATAACTCAATGGAATCCGTATCCTCCATTGATCAACTTCTCTCCTATTATCCTTTAGTACATTTGCACTAGCTCAGCCTCTGCATTTTGTTTAGCAGCATTGAGCTCAGACTCTGTTCTGCTCTCTTTCCTATTGCAGTAGCTTTGAATAAAATCTTCCTCCCTGTTTAATACTGTCTAGTACAATTTTTACAATTTGGAGAGAACAGGCATAACAATGTGCTACAATTATTTGGGAGGATGTCTTCATGGAGAAAGGATTGACTTATGTCTTAAAAGATTAATGGGACTTCCGGGGACCTGGGTGGCTCAATCAGCTGAGCATCTGCCTTTGGCTCAGGGCATGATCTCAGGGTTCTTTTATCAAGCCCCATGTCACGCTCTCTGCTCAGAAGTCTGCTTGTCCCTCTCCTGTTGTAACTCCCCACCCCACAACTCATGCACGCTCTCTCTCTCTCTCTCTCTCTCTCTCTCTCCTCCCCCTCCCTCAAATAAGTAATTAAAATCTTAAAAAAAAAAAAGTTTCATAGGACTTTCATAAATAGAGGGGTACAGAGTCCTATTCCACACAGAGAAAATAGTGTGCAATGTAGCACGGAAAGTTTCTACTGACACAAATATTCAACCATTTAAGATTGAACTAAATTCAGATGCAGACAAGTTAATGAGGGAAGTAGCCCCAGTATAAGACAAATGGAATAGTGAGGACTGTGAAGCAGACAGCTCACACCCCTGTTCAGTGAGGCAGTTCACCCAGACAGCCCTGTTCAGTCCCATCCAGTTTTGCTAAGTGGTCACATTTCTTAATTTTTCTAAATAAACTGAAATACAGACTTTTGTTTTAAACCTTAATTTTACCTATGTATAACCAATTCAAAGTTAGAAAAACATGTGGGGCTACAACCAGCCACTGGGCTACATGAAATTTGCTTTATTTTATGCCTTTTTGAATAAAATGGTTAATATTTGAAGCATTTAAGAGTAGAAAGGGGTGTGTTTAGATGGGAAATGAACGACTTCTTTAATGTTGTCATTGTAGCAACTTAATTTTTATAAGCCTCCATTTCCTCATCTGAAATCCAGATAATAATAATTTCACAGAGTGCCTTTCTTGATATTGAGGCAATAAAAGTACATAAAAGTACATAAAAGTCTTTGGAAATGATTACATATAACACAAAGTATTAGTTATAGAAGAGTTTATTACATAGAAATTAAACATGGAGGCACGGCCACTTGTCCAATGGCCTTACAAAAGCCAAAATAGATCTTTTTTGCAAAATAAGTATAAAATGCTACTATTTCATAGGATGATGCCAAAGATTAAACAAGATAATCTATACAAGGTTGTCAGTATAGTTTGTATTAAATCCATAATAAAAGCCTGAGACTATCAATAGGAATAAGAGTAGAACATAGCATAAATTGTGATCCCTTTCAGTCAGCCTGGAGTAATGACACCTTTTTGAGAATGGCTAATGTGGGGGAGAAAAAAAACAAACAAAAAAAATCATATCACAAAGGTTGCCAATTATCTTGTGGAATATTAATGCTCATTTTATGCTGATTCTGCTTTAATGTTAATTGGGAATTCAGAGCCTTTCCTTATTCTCATAATGAATATTCTTTCTCATGCTCTACTTATTCATCCCTGACAATTACTAAATTAATTACTTCAAATGTGAGCTCATACAGTTTTTTAACCCTTCAGGTTTGTACTCACTGTTGAATTTAAATTTTGTCCTCTGAAGTATTTTCAGGATTGATTCAAGTATGTAAATAAAATCCTATAAAATATGATTAAATTTCTTTTGAACATAATTATGTAGCAGATATAGGAAGATTTGAAAATGTAGGTCCTACAAAAAGCTTAGTTTGATTAAAAGCTGTCAGCGCAATTTACTTGGTATTGACATACCTTTGCCTCTATATTCATACAACACACAAACTTGAAATAAAATATAACTCAAAAAATATGAAATTTACTATTTACTTGGCTGAAAACTAGTAAGAATCTACTAGGTTAATGTGATGATATAAAATGTAATATGCAGACAATATAGGTTTTGACATTACTTAGTGACTTTCATCTTGGTTTTCAACTGAGCAGAGAGATATATTTATGAATTTGGCTATTGGCTTTTAAAACAAAATACCAGCTTCTGATGATTGATAATAAAATTGATGGGAAATTTTAATAATCTTGTTTAAATAAAGGCAAAAAAATATCCAAAACAGTTTGGTTCATAGATTGAATTGCTACTTTCCAACTAAATATTTTGACCCTGACCATAGACAGTATTTATATTTCACCTGTTGCTGATTTAGTGATTTCATTTATGCTTTGGAGCATATCACTTTCCAATTTTATGCTTGGAATTGGTTTAGACTGGGATAGGTACATCTCATGTAAATTAAATTCCCGTCGTGGGGGGAAATCACAGAATCACAAAAGACTACTGTACCATCTTAAGCACTAACCAAAAACATAGAGAAGAGATAATTTACGTAAAAATACATTCCATACAAGACAGTATTTCATTTTAAAAAGGACTGAAAGTCTCACAGTATAGATGAATCTTAAAGACATTACATTAATAAGGTAGACACAAGAGGACAAAAATTGTATGAATCCACCTCTATATAGTACCTAGAGTCGTCAAATTCATAGAGACAGAAGGTAGAATCTCCTCCCAGGAATTGGGAAGAGAGCAGAATAGGAAGTTATTGTTTAATGGGTAGAGTTTCAAGATGAAAATTTCCTGAAAATGGGTGGTGGTGATGGATACATGACAATGTTGAATGTACTTAATGGCACAAATATATACACCCCCAAAATAGTTTAAGGTGATAAATTTTGTTATGCATATTTTACCACAATAAAAGAAAAGACACTTTCTTATATCCTTTTAGAGTAAATTTAAGCTGTCTGTGATAGTGGGAATAAGATATACACTTTGAAATGAGGTCATTAAGCTAAAATGTGAAAACAGATAAAAGTACAACGAACCAAATTTTCTTTCTTGCTTTCTTTCTTTTTTTCTTTCTTTAAAGAAAGGGAAGGGGGTAGGGGCAGAGGGAAAGAGAGAGAGAGAATCTTAAGCAGGTTCCATGCCTGATGGGGACTTGATCTCACAACCTGAGGTCATGACCCAAGCCAAAATCAAGATTAGGACATTTAACTGAGCCACCCACACCCCCCCAAAAAACACATTTTCTTATTCAAAGTTCCCTTCGAAGTTTTTCACTTTGGTTTAATTACCATTATTCTGAAGAAATAATTTTTAATGTCTCAATTTCTTATTCTTCAATATTGACCAAGGTGACTACTCTTTCTATATAATATTTTTTATATTTTCTAAGCCAAAGAAATAAAATCCCTATCTTGAAACAGTTTTTTTTTTTAGTGGAAGGACTAAATAAATGTAAAAGCTAATATAAAACTCCTGAAGGAACTTTAGTGCACTCATAGATTCTATTTTAAATAGAAAAAAATTGAAGAAAAAAATTCCTTGTAAATTATCCATTCCATTTTTCCTTAGATTTTATTAAAGATTCCTTACTCAATATAATGACTAACAGAATCAATACTGTCATCTGAAATTTACCTGTCTTCTTGTGGTATAATGCATTTTCAGAATAATCAGGGTATATAGTATTTGTATATATGATCTAGAAAAGAAGTATGCCAATAACTGACATTTCCTTTCTCATTGTCAAAATTACATTAATTCAAAGACCAAATAAATATAACCTGTCAATATCTAGAGGACTTTAGCAACAGGCATGAGACAAGAGCAAAAATGTTCCAACTTCCAGTTCTCTGCTTTCCTCATTATAATACTAAATATATTCTTCATTAGTTCCCATTCCAGAGCTATTGAGCAGACATTTATTAAAATATTTATCATGAGACATTTTAAACTACAGATTTTCAACTCTTTATCTATAGTCTCACTATCAAAATCTCCATGAAAATGAAAAGTTTTTCATGTTTACAATAAACATTTTGTTGCTGAACCCTGATCTGAAGTGAAAAGAGACTATTTATAGTCTACATGTAGTGAAAAGTTATATCTTTCACATCATAAATAAGAATAATTATGGGGTACTGCCCCAGCTCCTCATGGGGATATTACATTATAAATATATGCACCATCTCATTCTTATAAAAATGGAATTCTGAAGTACATCTCATTCTATGTATTTTGAATAAAGGATTTTAGACCTGTATTAAAATCAGTTTCTAGATATTAGGGGTTATCAGAAAAAAAAATATGTTCTGGGGGGATGCAAATTGTGACTGAATATATAAGTAATTTCTTTTAGCTCAGAGATGAAATGATGTTCAACTTATTGTATAAATTATTTCCAAATTGTGCTGTTTGTGTACTTATTTTTTTTATTTTATTTTATCATAATTTTGGGTTTGACAAGGTAGGAAAATTCAGTTTTTTAGTTTATTTCTATTCCCTAGTAGCCATGAAATATAATCTTAAAAAATATATATGCCAGAAAGGCAGCCCATTTTAGATAGAGGAAAAGGACTACTTTGTTTTTCTAACTATTATAGATTAAAGACAATAGATTCAAATAAAAAGTCTTATGAAAATATAGCATGACATTAACAAAGACTCTAATAGTCTGTATTTCCCAATTGCTTTGATAAGAAAACAGGTGTAACTAAAGTTAATAGGGCAATTATCTTATAACAACAAAAATCTCTTAAAGTACTTTCTCATGTTTAACATCTCCCCAAACAATACCCTCTTTATTATGTTTCCTACAGGAAATTGAAAAGGTAAATAAAGAGAATGATGTGCTCAGTTTCACAGAATCATCCTGAGACCTCTTGGGAAAATGTGCCTTGTAATAGATATCCCTCTTCTCATACACAGACAGGTCATCAATTCTCTAAAATTGATTAGAGAAGTATGTTTCTTATGATGATGAGTAATCACATTTGACTACTAAAATATAGTAAAAGAAAACTCAGTTGGATATATTTATTATGAATTTTTCACACATTAAAGTAGTAGTAAAATGGACAATATACTAGTGATAATCTATTTGGATTTTGAGGAAATCTTTTTTTTTTCTTCTTTTACATAAAGCGATTGATCTGCAAGGACAGCACTAGGGTAGAAGGAGCAGAGACCTATTGAAATGGATGGGAAACAGACTCAAGTGTGGATATAGACCTTGTCAATAAAAAGATTAAAAAACAGACAAACAATCTTTGCCTCCTCTTCGCCCTCTCCCCCCTCAAAATCTTGATAGATCAAATAGCAGAGGACATCCAAGGAGAAGAGGCAGCTTTAAATAGGATTATCTTTACTATTATTTATTATTTGACTATGAAAAAAGCCTTTAAAAGAGGAATGCATTAAATTATCAGAGTAAATCATACAATGTACATGTATATATACACCTACATTGCTATATTTATATATATAAATTGCTGTATTTGTATAAACATTGCTATATTTGTATATATGTATACATATATATACAATTGCTATATTTATATATATAAACATTGCCATATATATATACATATATATGTATATATATATATATACATTTTAAAAATTTAAGTAATTTTCTCCCAGTTGTCTTTATAAATAAGGAATTAGCTGGCAGACTTTTACATTTAAAATTTATTTTTATACATCATGATGATTTAAATCAGAATAAGCAGAAAAATCTCACTTCAAAAGAGCTAAAAGAGCAAAAAAATTTATTTTCTCACCAAAATTCCCAGATTCAGTATAGGATCCCAGAAAATAATTTGATCAGCAACTCAGTAATACCTCAAAGACCTAGATTCTTTCCATCTTCCTATTCTTTTTCATGATCAGCTTTTTTCTAAGACTATTTTCCCTCATGTTTGCTCAATATCTGCCATTACTTTAACAGCTAGAAAAAAACTACTGATTTTCTAATGATTAAGAAGACATACCCTCCAGTGTTATCTATCAGTAATAAAAAGTCTCTCTGGAACAATGTAACATATTTCAATTTATGACTCCTTGGACAAAACCAGAATATATGTCCATTCCTACCATTGTCACCAAGACAAAAGATTCATTTGACTGGCTACAAATAATCATGTGAGATTACATAGATGCTGAAAGGTGTACCACCATGATCCCCTAAAGAATTTTTTTAAATATATAAACACAATTTTAGGTAGTCTAAAATATTTTATAGCAAACTTCATTTGTTATATGTTGTCAGAGCTATAAAATAACTGGTGATAAATTTGGTGACATATTTAGCAAGTTTGTAAATTTCCGAGTAAAAGCTTAAGACACTTAAAAGGATTTAAGCAATTCTAAATTGCATGTAGTGTGAATTATTTGATGCAAGAACATTTATTTTTTCACTTGTCATAAAAACTAAAATAATCCAGATCCCGTTTATTTGTTTAAATCCTCTATATGTCCACTCTTACTCACCTGAATCATTCATTTGTTCTTGTTTGTTTCTTTCAACTTTCAATCAACACTTAACTTCATGATAGTCACTGTGCTGACTCCATAGCATTCCTTAGCCTCCTGGTGTTTTTTGTTTGTTTGTTCGTTGTTGTTTTGCAACTATCCACTCCAATTTGGTATTTCCTTTATGTAATCCTAATTCTTTTTTTCCTATTTTTGGAATCATTTCTATAAGGATTTTTTTAATGTATGCCCCAAATGTAAAGCATTAAGTCTGAAAACTACATTCTTCTTAAAACACATTCTGTATGTATACCGAGAATAATGTATTTAAACTGGAGCTATTAAGAGGTTCAGAAAATACAGTTTCAGTTGTTTGGCATTTTTCCTAATTATTCTTAGTGAGATTTACTATTTTTGATCTTTTGGAGAGACAAAATGCATTGTATCTGTAGGTTTAGTGATTATGGCTGATTATCAAGAGAAATTGCCTTTCATTTTCAGTTATTCTTTAGGCTACCACCTCTAGGGGATCCCCTGATTTGGCATTTGTTTTTAAAAAGTAAAAGCCTTGGGACCTCACATAGGATACAACATATTCACTATGCACTTTATATGCATTTATTAATATTCCACTAACATTTACTTTAAAAAATAAATAAGTTTTTTTCTATAAAAATGGGGAATCTGGGATTGGCCCTCAAAAATCCCAGACATCTAGACATACACATCCAGGTCTGGTATTTTAGTGACTATTGTGAAGCCAGTAAGGCTGCTATCCAATCTTGTTGTGTCCTTATTTAATGCAAAGCTGATGTAGGAAGAGCTACTATTAAATTGTAAAGCAGTGTACTAGGCAAAAAAACCATGAATCTCACTGACGCCTGTCAAAATCGAGCAGCTAATAATCCTATAGACAGCCTGGAAAGTGCAGTGCATGTGAGCCAAGGTGAAGAGTTTATCTTTATTAACCTTTCTAAAGTATCTATCTTGTTGAATTGCATAAGCCAGATAACCCTATGGCCACATGATCTATGCTCAGGATAAAGAAAAATAAGTAGAACTTGTAAGACTATTTGTTGCTGTTGACAAAGCTAAATTTCCCAACAAGACAGCACTTATTTTATTGTAAAGAGCATAGAGCTAGAAATCAAAATACCTGAGTTTTGAGAATCATTTTTTTCTCACTTACTCACTTAGTGGTGGTGGTATAGATATTTGCCAGGTATTAATTGATTGCAAAGAACAGAAACCCATGCAGACAAGCTTAGGTTAAAAGGGTAAGAATAAGTTTTTAGGGTAATGCAGATGTAACCAAGTTTTCTAAAGTATGGAGATTATTCTTTGTCTTAATACCTAAATGCCCGAATTCCAATTTCTGTCTCAAATCCTGAGGGAAGCCCAGCACCAGGGCCATCATCAAAACACGAAAGTTCCTTGGCAAAGTTTTTTGAGGGCATCATACTCTTTATTGTTAAATGTGCTGTCACTAGATAATGTTATATCTTCCATCATAAGAAAATGGTAGCAATGCTGTTATTCATAATTGCCTAGCTCTTTGGAACCTCTCTGTGATAAAATATAGATCTTCCTATCTTTGAAGTATACTAATTTCCTATATGCCATGCTGATTACATCACCATTCTTGACGTGCTTCCCCTCTATCATGCCTTTCACGAATTTTGGCTTCCACTGATACCTTCAAAGGCTGTAAGAGGGCTTCATGATGGTCAAAGGCAAATCTTTCTCAGAATACGCAGAAAAATGTAAACATTAATTTGGTTTCTGGTCATCTTAAGTTTAGACTTTTAAATTTTGTACTGTAAACATAAAACAACACCTATTCCACCCATGCTTCTTTTGAACTTTTTAAACTTGCTATATATTTTTTTAGAAACTTAAGCTCTTATCATGCCATTTACTTGCTTGGGTCTAGCATAGTCCAAGATGATTTAATATCAAACTAACATGCAATTTAATCTATAGAATAAAGAGAATAACAATCTTTTATTACCCATCTAGCATGTTAATTTCTTAAGACCTATTCCTAATTTAACTTTTATGAGTTAATACTCTATGATACAGGAATTTTATTCCCATTTTGTAAAAGAAAAAGTGGGGTTTAGAGGTGCTTAAGAAAGAAAAATGATATTATCAAATTAAATACCTCTAATTTATTGACAATAGTTTAGGGTTAAGTATATAATGTTGAAATTGAATTTTGTCCTCTCCTATATCAAAGATCAGATGTCTATATCTGTGATTAATAAATTTAACATATTTCACCAAATACATAACATTGAAGTTAGTTGAAAAAAATGTAATATGTGACAATGTCATGAATTAAATTGTTCCTCTCAAAAATTTAAATGTTAAAGCTCTAATCCCATTGTGACTATATTTGGAGAAGTCAAAGGACTTACAGGAATCCTGAAGGTTAAATGAGGTCATAAGAGTGAGGCCTTATTCCAATAGGATTAGTGTCCATGGAAGAAGAGGAAAGGCCATGTGAGGACACAGCATGAAAGCAGTCATCCAAAAGCCAGGAAGAAAAGTCTCATGAGAAATCAGTCTTGCTGGCATCTTGACCTTGGCCTTTCAGCCTCCAAAACTGTGAAAAAAATAAGTTTCTGTTGCTAAAGCTATCCTGTTTGTGGAATTTTGTTACGGCAGCTTGAGCTAATACAAACAACAAAATAACCTTGCAATATTTCACATATTTTGACATTTTTATTGTTAAAGTTGTTTTTTTTTTAAGATCCTATGAAAGTAAAGTTTCAAATTATGGTGAAATAAATCAAATTCTCTGTTGTTATTAATGAATTTGATGCTAATTATGAACTAGAAAAGGCAAGTAAAAATAGTATGAAGGAAAAGAAAACAATATTTGTAAAGTTTTTCCGGTGAGATAAGCACGACACCAAGCTAAGTGGGTGCAAGGCAAGGTTTATTAAAGGTACTCTCCCGCGCAATTTCAGGGCTCAGGAGAAGGAGAGCCAGGAAAATTGCAATGGGAGGAAGACACTCTCGGGCGAGGTTCCACAACTCTGGGAGCAGAGTGGGGGAAGTCGCCCCTAAGGCAGGGAGGAGGGGGCTTTTAAGGGGTCTCGAGGGGAGCTCAGGGGTCTTTTGGCAAGTTTCCCTTATTCGGATATTTCTCCTGCTTGTCGGGGTCCCATTGGTCCACCAGGGCCCGGCGGGGGGGGGGTCTCAGGTTCCTGCTTGTCAGAGTCCCTCCCATTGGTCCATAGGAGCCCGGGGCGGGGGTCTCAGATTCCTGCTTGGGACTTTGTCCTCCTGTGGAGCTCAGGTCTTGTGGTGGGAACTTTCACCATCTTGGGCCTTTGTTCTCCTGTCTGAGTTCAGGTCTTGTGGTGGGAACTTTCGCCATCTTAAGTAGCCTTTTCTGCCAGCCCAACAATATTCCTACAGGATTTTCAATCTTATCACATCTAGATAAAAGCATGTTTTCTCCAATTTTATATTATCATATCATAGTAATGGATTTGAAATCTTCTTTGAAATATTCATTCAATCTAACCAATATTTTTATATGGGGACACCCAGGTTCAGAGTAGTTAAGAGATTTGTTAAATGTCAGAGTTAAGTCCTGGCAAATATGGGACTATAAACAGTCTACTATGTTCAGTGAGTGTCCTTTCTGCTGCTTTCTTAAATACTTCCATCCATGTAAAATGTATTTTATGCAATACCTGAGAAAACTTAGTTAAGATTTATGTAGATTCAAAAAAATGAGAAAAAAAATTATGGCTTCTAGGGGATTTTATAGTGAAATAAGAGCTGACATTACATTTACACACTCCCCTACTCCAAGGTATATATTTTCCTTGTAAAATGACTGACCAACTGCAAAGAAAAAAAAAATAGTATGCTTGTCACAATGACATGAGAACTTTCATGATTTAATGTGTGACAAACATATTTTTGCTTAAACTATCCAGTCTGTTGGAAGTCAGACAGTCCTACTCCAACTTAGAACTACATTATTTGTACTACAAGGCCACCACAGTAGGCAAAGAGAAAGATGACAGAGAACCAAAGGCTTTTAATTATCTTGGCCCATTCATCACTTCAGCTCTCAGTGTATTGACAGGAACCAGTGAAATCGAAGGGTACCTGGGTGGCTCAGTTGGTTCAGCATCTGCCTTAGGCTCAGGTCATGGTCTCAGGGTCTCAGGGAGCTATACATTGGGCTCTCTGCTCAGTGGGGAGCCTGCTTCCTTTTCTCCCTCTCCCTCAGCCTGCCCCTGCTTGTACTCTCTCTGCCAAATGAATAAATAAAATCTTGAAAAGAAAAAAGATGAGGAAGCAGAAGGTTAGCTGAGGACAAGCATGGCTGACATCCTGCAACATACCCCCTCCCCACTCCAGGGTGGGATAAGTGTGACATTCCTCCAGGAAGGTCCCAATTGTCTTAATGTTAATGCCTTACTAAAGGGAAAAACAACTTATCTTGACAATGGCAAGGCCTCCCATATCTCTAGGTTCTCTTTAGCATATGAAAGTTCTTTTGAAAACCCTTTCCAAGTGTATAATCAGCCACCCCTCACAACGCCAGTACAACAGTTCTTTCTGCCCATCAGTCCTGTCCCCTGCTTTAATAAAACCACCATTACAAAGACATCTCAAGGATGGTTTCTTGGCCATTGGCTCTGGACCTCATCTCACCAAACCTCACTTATATTCCAAAACTACATCAGAATGATTCCAACCTAATGGTAAGAACACTTGTGAAGTGTAGGGGATTCTGTGGGCTGAACTGTCTCCCACCAAAATTTACATGAAACCCTAAGCTGCAATGTGACTATCTTGGAGATAGAGGTTATAATAAGGCAGTAAAGTTTAGATGAGGTCATAAGCGTAGGGCTCTACTCTGATAGAACTAGTGCCCTTACAAGAAGAGACACCAGAGATCCGGTGACCTGGATAGCTCAGTTGTTAAGCTGCCTCTGGCTCAGGTCATGATCCCTGGGTCCCGTAATCAAGCCCCTCATGGGACTTCCCACTCAGCCAGAAGCTTGCTTCTCCCACTCCCTCTGCTTGTGTTCCCTCTCTCTGCATTTCTCTGTCAAATAAATAAATAAAGTCTTTGGAAAAAAAAAAAAGAGAGAGAGAGAGACAGACACCAGGAGAGTTCACTCTCTCAATCTTTCTCTTCCCACATACTCATGAAGAGGTCATCTAGACACACAGTGAGATGGCAGATGCCTGCAAGCCAAGAAGAGAGTCCTCAGAAAAGTAATTGCTTTGGTGGCACCTTAATTTTGGACTTCCCAGCCTTCAGAACTTTGAGAAACAATTTTCTGTTGTTCAGACCATCCAGTTTGGGTATTTTGTTACAGCAGGCTAAGAGGGGGATAATGAATACTTCATGAATTGTCTTTCTCCTTTTTCTTTCTTCCTCCTCTTCTTTTTCTTCTTCTTCTTGTTATTGTTGCAGTTATTGTAATTTTAGTTTACAGTCTTGTTTTCCATATTGGAAACTAGATGCAAAGTAGGACAATTTCTTTGAATTGACATTGATTGGAACTTTCTTTTTTCACAAGCAAATGTGTTATAGGTAAGTACACTTACACATTTACAAAAATTTTGTATCATAAAGTGTGACTTTGGATCAGGAAAGCCATTCAGTTTACTGGCTAAGAGCATGGACTCTGAAAATAATCTGGATTTGAATTGTACTTCTACCCACTTGTAGCTGAATGACCTTGGGAAAAATCACCTTTGTGGTGTTCACTTTTTCATTTGTAAAGCATGGATAATAATTCACCTAGTTGTAGGCTTGTTATGCAAGTAAACTGAATTAACATTTGTAAAGTATATGGAACAATGCCTTCTACAGAGTTAAGTGCTACTTATGCATAGTTAAAATGAATGAAATAAATAAATACATTTGTCAGAGAAATTTAGAGGTATGAAACTACTTTTGAAATGGACTAAAGCTACAAAAACAACTCAGTTTTTAATATTGGAGACTTATTAAATCGATTTTTAATTTTGCATTCCTGAATGTTTAGGATGCCTCAGAGAATAGTAAAGTCCCATGACATGCTCCACATAAAAAGGTGTTTGACAGCCAAGTAAATTTGAAGAATTCTGCATATTAAATCAGTTGACAAAGAAGTCATTCAGAAAATAAACTGCTTAGATTTGTTTAGCCAAGAGATTTGCTAACTTATTCTGCATATGAATCAATTTAGCCATGTATTTGAACATCTCGCAAAACTAATGTTTCATGAACACACTGTGAAAAATGTGTCATAGAAAAATCCCTAGCATGCACTAGGAACAGTAAAAGATGACTTAGTTAACTCGAATGTCATAAAGTAGATAGCAATTTCCTGGGACTTGAAGTTAAACTATTAAATGTGGGTGAAATACGTGAAAAATCAGTAGAAAGGCCTAACTAGCAGCAGTTACTTCGGGGAATTTCATTCTGTAGCTTATTATAATTGAAGTACATGGTCAGAAGTCAGACTAGACATAAAGGCGACTTGATAATTGAGTTAAAAATTTGGATTATTATAATTTAAATACTTCCTGCTTAAAATGAATATTGGCCCTAGGAATGACTAACTACAATTCAGTCCTTTTTAAAAGGGGATTTAACCTTGTGTATGAAGACTGTATTCATAGTCACAGGTAATGGATAAATTAAAAATGAATTTAAAGAGAATGGAATGAGTGGTTTATTATTTGGAAAAGACATATTAGTTCCTGTATATGTAATGTTTACTGGAATTTTCAGAGTACAGTAGTGCCAGCTGGGAGAAACTTATCCCTTAAGAAGAATTGTTTATGATGTGAGAAGTGCTCTTTAAATATCACTTGGGACCACCAAAATACTTTCTTGAAATACACATGGTTATTGTGTATCTTAATGGGCTTAAATGAAGAGTTTAATAAATTTAGATCCTGCAGAAGTAATTGAAAAAGTGATTGATAACAATACATTGAAAGCAATAAGGATTAGAAGTAACTAATTCTACATATATCTTGGGAGGGTGTATTATGACAGTGGCTATGTCAGCTCAAAGCCAAACATTTGGATGAAAAGTGAAACATTCAGTCAATTAGACCAAAGTGTTCATGTTCGGGACAAACATCTGAATGATTTGGTGGAATATTCACTTTTTATTTGAATTGGTACTACCTATGATTTACATTACAATGGGGGCCCTATTACAGAGATGAAAATGAGTCTGATTCTCTAAGCTGCATTTTGTGATAAGCACAAATCAGTTTTATGCTAAAAATTTTGTAGTTTTGTTAGGTAGAAGCTGGACACAAGAACTGGAAGGAGATTCCCCAAGGCAGAGTCCCAAGTCCTTGAAAAGGGAATGATTGAGAATTGAGCTGGAGCTAAGGATGGTGATAAATAGGTTACACATTAGAAAGAAGCCTGGGGCACAACATCCTGACCTTGTGGCTTCCAAGATCTTGGGGCTGACAGTTCAAGAGGCACAGGAGCAGAACAGCTCTCCTCTTCCATCTCTGCCTCAGGGTAACCCCTAGACTCTTTACTGTGCATTTGGATTGCAGGAACAGTCCCTTCTAATGGAGAAAGGCTGTGGGTTCTGGTACAAACGTTATAAGGTCAAAAATTCCCCTTCCCAACCTGTGGGACAAGTGTCCCAAAAAGATTGGAAGCAGCCTTCATTTAGAAACCACCCCAATGCATGTCTTAGCTCTTCCCAGCTCAGAGATACCCAATAATATCCAAATCCAAAACAACCCAGAAGTCTATTCTACCTCACAGAACCTGCCCTAACTCTCACACCTTGAGGGTGTGCTTTCCCTTTGATAAACTGCTTGGTGCTTGCTACTCTCCTTCCATTAGGGATCCCCATGTAAATCTTTTCCTGGGGATTCCAAGGTCCCAGACCTCCAATCACACTAAGTAGACTCACTCTCATCCCTAATTCTTGTATATTGGGGGGGGGGGGGATTCTATTTTGTTCATCTATTATGATGAACATAATAGAAGTAGCAACATAGACAGAATAAAGGGACACCCTGTGATTGACATTCTCCTGCTCTGAGTTCTCCAGCTCCCCCTGATCTAGATGGGGAAACTGCCCGATGAAAGCTGAGCCAAAGAGTAGTTCTCCCAAAGTCACCCGAAATAAGGGGCAGAGGAGGAGTTAGTCTTCAATCTTACAATGCCTAAATAGACCATGTTCTTTCAGTATTTGCACTTGTAACATAGTTTACAAATCAATGAACTCATTATATCATTGCTTAGCATTTTACAGGTTTTTTACTACCAAAAAAATGACGCATAAAGGAACTTAGATAAATTGAGTGACTCAAAGTTACAGAGCTCATAAATGGCTAGTGCTAGACTGAAATGTAGGTTCTTGTGACCTTTATTGAAAATGTCATTTTGTATAAAAAACAAGAAGGAATTATGTGACAAAAGCATGCTATTAATTAATTTGCATTTAAATAAAGCTTTAATTTTTTTTTTTAAGATTTTATTTATTTGACAGAGAGAGATCACAAGTAGGCAGAGAGGCAGGCAGAGAGAGAAAGGGGAGGAAGCAGGCTCCCTGCGGAGCAGAGAACCAGACACAGGGTTTGATCCCAGGACCCTGGGATCATGACCTGAGCTGAAAGCAGAGGCTTTAACCCACTGAGCCACCCAGACACCCCTAAATAAAGCTTTAAATGGAAAAACAAAATAATAAAACTATTCATAGCCACTGATACATTTAATAACAGACACCAGAAATGACTTAGTGTAAAGACATGAACTATTTGGAGAGAGTGAAAACACTAAAAAGTTAATTGTGAGTATTTTCCAATCAAATATAATTTCTGATCAATTATACCTACCAGTTTTTATATCTTCAAAAGAATACAATCTTTCAAATTGTACTATTATTTTACTCAGGCAAATATCTGTAAAAACTATTATTTGAGTTCCAAATCAACATTCAGCAAAGCCTTTGGTATAGTTTAGGTCTTTAATACATATTTATTGAAGTCAGCTAGTAACAGATCATACAGGAAATCTGCAATTTGTAAAGGATTATTGTTGTTTGTTTTGTTTTGTTTTAATAAGGTAATCACTTTTGGAGAACAAACATTTTAAGCTAACTCTCCAATCTTACCTTGTATAATTCAAAATGTTACCAAATTGGGTTTACCAGTGTGTAAATCAGAAAGACTGAAATTTTATCAGTTTTCTAAAATGAGTTCCATCTTCACAAAACAAGTATCAGCTATCATCCAAAAAAAAAAAAAAAACTGTGACTCTGGCTGCCCAAAGAAAGTATGTCACCCATGATAATTATTCTAAAATTGAGGGGAGAAAAAGAAAATCCTGTCACTTATTGGCAGATGATCATAAATGACTAAAAATATCTGTATCATTATATTTTGCTCTTGCAGCATATATAGATACATAGGCAATTAAGGAGAAGAGAAAGTTATCCTTGTAAAAGGTATATCAACTACCACTACATAAACTCCATATTAAAAACTAATATAGAAAAAAGTCTTCATTTAAGATTTATTTATTGATTTATGTTTCAGTCTTGACTGACAGGCTGATAAAGAGTACTATTTATGTAACTTTTGAAGTCACACATACAAAGATTTATTTAAACATGTATTTTAAAGAAAAATAAGCATGAAATTAAAATTTAAAACAGATATATATTAAACATATCTTGCATAATCTGCTATAATATTAATAGCCCATTTAATTTAGTTTTCAGCCCTCATTTTTATTGACCTTTCTGCATCATTTGAGACTGCTGATTGTGCTCTCATCACAAATGTACTTTCTTCCATTGACTTCCAGGACATAACTTTCTCTTGTTTATTTTCTTTTTCCTTTATTTATCATTGATTGCTTCTAATCATTACATAGTTGCTTCCCACCTTCTCCTGGGCATTTTATCATTGAAATGTTCTCTGACTCAGTTAATAATGATGTGATGGTGAGCTCATCTAATACCATCTTTTAAAAATATCATTAATATTATGAAGCTCCTAACTCTATTTCTCCAACAGACTTTTTTCCCAAATTCTTACTTTCATGTGTCCAGTTTCACCTGGTGGGTATTACAATCTCCATATTGAACCATACTTGAACCATTAATATTACCCTAAACTTGCCCCTCCAAGAGTCTGCCTCACCTCAACTGATGGCATCTATTTTCTTCTAGTTGCCAAGTCTAAAATCTTTATAGCCACATTTAATATCTTTTACTATCTCACACACTATGTCTAATTCATCAGTATATGTTTTTGGATCAATTTTCAAAATAGGATCTAATCATTTCTCATCAAATTTAGAGCCACAACCCCGTTTCAGCTACCATTATCCCTTATGTAGGTTAAGATTTTTATTTCTATTTTCTATCACTACAGTCTAATTTCAACAAACAACCAAGTGATCTCTCAGGAAGATAGGGTAAACAAAAGCAAAGGATTTTTCTACTTAGCCACCCCCCCAAAAAAAGCACATTTATATAAAATTAATCCTATTACATGTCATTACCTGAGATTAAAGATGATATTAAGACATTATTTTATAACTTTGGAAAAACACTTATGAGTAAGAGAAAATATGGCAAGAATAGAAAATGTGAATCAGATTATATATAAAACAAAAAATGGACAACCTTAGAAGAATCACACTGACCTCCCTAATATAAATCTACTGATAATGGCAGTCTAATTAATTTTGGCTTATTGTGATTTTTTTACATCTTAAGAATAGAAGAATTAGAAAGAATGAGGCAATTTCTTCCCTTTCTTTACCTTCTACTTTGTGAAAGTGGAATTCTGAGTTAAACAAAGCTTTGGCTCCTAGGGAACTGGGGTTCCTATTGCTCCCAGGGTAGAAATAACAGGCTTTCTTTCCAAAAGAAAGACAATTTAAGTCTAAGAGAAAGGGATTGTCCTCTGAAATTTTACAGTCAGTTGGTTTAAAACTACCTGACTTGGGAAATTTCTCCAGGACTGAAAGAAGTGATATCTGCAAGTTCCTGTAATAGTGGGATTAATTTTTCAGCCTACTAAAGAGCCCAGGGTAGATGAGAGAAACTCAGAAGATTAATTGTGAGGTTTTATATAAGTAGGAAAAGAGCCATTTGGGCAGACACTGGGTTGGTGCTTTGATATAGAAGCACTGAAACAGTAGAAGTATTCTTTGTAGAATTGAATAAAAAAAAAAAAATAAGAGGCTTATTGCATATTGAAATTCAAATTCTCATTAGCGTATGAAGTAGAGACTCAGGATAATTTATATTTGTTTAAAAGGTATAAAATAAAAGGGCATCTAGTGGCTCAGTCAGTTAAGCATCTGACTCTTGATTTTGGATCAGGTCATGATCTCAGGTCACAAGATCCATCACTGCATTAGGCCCCATGCAGGGCAAGAAGTCTGATTAAGATCTCTTTCTCTCCCTCTCTCTGCCCCTCACTGGAGCTCATGCATGCTGTCTCTCTTACTTAAAATAAATAAATAAATAAATAAATAAATAAATAAATAAATAAATAAATATAAAATACAGCTTTTCCTGTACCTCAAAATTATAGAAGAATAACCATCATAGCATCTATAGTAGATCCAGTCCATGCAGATCAGATTAGCACCCAAAGGACTATATCAAATTTGGACAGGGGATATAAGGCCCACCCAAAATAGAAAAATTAATGTAAGAATGTGCCCTGAATGTAAGAATTCAATTTCTCAATTAATATCTCTGTAATTACAGTACAACACTAATGGTTAAGTACACATTTTAGAGGAAAAAGATAAGAAAAGTGAGCAAATAATAATATGTAACCACCAGAAAAATGACACTATGGCACTATTTTTTAGGGAATCACCATTAGAATTAAAACACACACACACACACACACACACACACACACACACACACCTGATATCTTAATTGCTGAGGATCTAATAATTTTATAAAAGAGAAAATTCTACCCCAATGTAGAAAGAAATACTAAAAATCAAAGTAAATGAAAGTAAATATTCCTTTTCTGCATACTTGACAACATCTATGTCAAAAAATGTCATCACTCATCTAAATAGTTAAATGGGCTTCAAACTATTGATTTTATTATAAATAAATAAATTTAAGCACACATTTACTCAGAATGAACAATATCCTATGCATTGCTAATCACCATGAATTTTTTATGTGTCTTACAAAATTTTCTGTGGGAATCACGTAAAGTTTTATTACCAATACTGGCAAATATTTATCTCTTTTTCCTTATGAAAGATTTAGTTGTATACCATGAATCCAAAAGAAAAAAATAAATTTAATCCTACATTGCACTGTTTTCCAATTACACCCAAACTGGTATAAATGTAACAAATACCACCAAAGAGCAAGAATTTCCATTTATTTGTTATTAGTAAAGATATTTTGGTGACATTAGCAAGATGGTAGAATAGAAAGCCCTAGCACCCATTCTCATTTAAAGATACCAACTTAACAACAATATAGTTTCCAAAAAACCTTTATGAGAACTCTAGAAAGCAGTTAAGAAGGTGCTATACACCAAGGAGACTCAAAGCCAAGAATAGGTGCATTGAAACAGGTAGGAAAAGCCATTTCGTAACAACTGTAATACACCTTTCCCCCAGACAACACAGATTTGTACGAATTAAAAGCCTATATCATGGCTTCTTCTTTGGGAGAGAACAATAAGAATGGAATGCAAATCTAATGTCTTAGCTTTTCAGAGGACTTCCCTAGGAACTGGTTTCTGTGGCTCTTGATTTGGAGTGTTGATGGGGGAACTGGCATATTTTGGTGTCTGGGGGGTCACTGAGAACAAAAGAGCTCAGCAGATTATGCAGTGACAGAGAACCTGAAGTACTATAGACAGATATTGCAAGGAACAAGAGGGATTATTAAATTGTAAAAACACACAAGCAGACCTCATTAGGAAATTATGTACCCAGACTCAAAGACACATCCCCAGTAAAGATTTGAGAATCCTTGAGAATCTTTAGCTGGCCTTACTGGTGAGGATCTTCCCCTATACAAAGTCAGTTTGTAAGGACTGATGGAGTGGCTATTTTTCAAATGCATATATCACAGCAAAAAATAACAGGGTACATAAAGAAACAAGGGAAATTTGGCCCAAAGAATCAAGATAAATCTCTAGAAACTGACCCTAAGTAAATGGAGATCTATGAATTATTTGACAAAGAATTCAAAATAATAGTATTAAAGAAGCTCAGTGTACTACACAGACATACAACTAAATAACATGAAGAAAATAGTACATGCACAAAATGAGAATAAGAACAGAGACAGATACTACAAAGAAGAAAAAACAAATTTTAGAGCTGAAGGATACAACAAATAACCTGAAAAATACACTAGAGGAGATCAGTAGCAGACTTGATCAATCAAAAGAAAGAATCAGTTAATTTGAAGATAGATAATTTAAGTTATACTACCAGAGGATAAAAAGAAGAGAAATAAAAGGAAAGGAAGCTTATATACTTATCATATGAGAAATTCAACAAAGAGAAAATACATGAATGGGACTGGAAGAGATTATGCTGAGTGAAATAAATCAGGCAGAGAGAGACAATTATCATATGGTTTTGCTTATTTGTGGGGCATAAGGAATAAAACAGAGGACATGGGGAGATGGAGAGGAGAAGAGAGTTGGGGGAAATTAAAGGTGGAGATGAACCATGAGAGACTGTGGACTCTGAGAAACAAACTGAGGGTTTTTGAGGGGTGGGCGTGGGAGGTTGGTTGAGCCTAGTGGTGGGTATTAAGGAGGGCACATATTGCATGGAGCACTTGGTCTGGTGCATAAACAATGAATTCTGGAACACTGAAAAGAAATTTAAAAAAAAATAAATAAAAATTTAAAAATAAATAAATAAAATAAAACTTTAGGAGGGGGGAAAAAAAAAGAAAGAAAAGAAAAGAAAGAAGAAAAGAAAAAGAACCAAACAGAAATTTTGAAGCTAAAGAATATGATTGAACTAAAACACACAGTGGAGAGCTATAAGATGAAACGTGAACAATCCAAAGAAAGAACTACTTTTCTTTCCGTGAACTCAAGGATAGGTTATTTAAAATTATCCAGTAGGAGGAGAAAAGCTATCTTTCAGAATTGAAGGAAAGATAATGACATTCCTAGACAAACCAAAGTGAAGGAGTTTTCACCAGTAGGCATGCCTTACACTAAAAGGAATTCTTCATGCTGAAAAGAAAGTACATTAGTAAAATGAATTCATATAAAGGTATAAAATGAATTTATAAAGGTAAATATATAGTCAAATTCAAATACTCAAATATTATAAAGGTATTATATAAATATTAACTCTAGTATAAAGGTTAAAACAAAATAATTAAAAATATAGCCATAATAACTTGTTTATGGATATACAATATAAAAAGATGTAAATGTGGCATCAAAAGCATAAAATATGGCTGGGTGATAAAAATGATTAGCTTTTGAATGAACAAAACAAAGTTGTTATCAGGTTAAAATAGACTGTCATGATGGTAAGGTGTTTTGTGTGAACTTCATGGTATTCACAAAGCAAAAATTTATATTGGGTGCAAAAAAGATGAAGAGAAATAAAATCAAAACAAAGCACTGTAGAAAATTATCACTACATACAAGAAGACAGAAAAAGAAAAAAGCAACAAAGAATCTATAAAATATTCAGAAAAAATATAAAATGACAGTGGGATGTCTTTACCTACAAATAACTTCTTCAAATGTAAATAGACTAAATTCTCCAGTCAAAAGATATAGAATGGCTGAATGCTTTGAAAAAAATACCCAACAATATGGTGGCAACAAAGAATTTGCTGCATCTCTGAAGATACACATTGGCTGAAAGTGAAGTGATAGAAGAAGATACCTCATACAAATTGAAACCAAGAGACCAGAAGGGCATAATTATATCAGACAAAATAGGCATTATGTAAAAAACTAATAAGATAAAAAGAAAGTCATTTTATAATGATTATGGATCAATTCAACAAGAGGAAATGTCAATGCTAATAAACATTTACCCAACATTGGAGCACTTGGACATATAAGATATATAATAATGGATAATAATGGAGAAATAGCAATTAAATAAGAGTGCCAGATTTCAATACCCCACTTCCAATAATAGATAATCATCTATACAGAGAGTTAGTAAGCAAACATTGCACCTGAACTACACTTTAGACCAAATGGGCTAACAGACATATATAGAATATTCCACCCAGTAGCAGCAACATTCATATTCTTCCCAAGTGCACACAGAACATTTTCCAGGACAAATCATATAGTAGGGCCACAAAACAAATCTTAATAAATTTAAGAAGACTGAAATCATGTCAAATATCTTTTCTATCACAGTGGTATAGAACTACAGATCAACAGCAGGAGGAAACCTATAAAATTCACAAATATGTGGAAGTTGAACAATATACTCTTGAACAGATGGCTCAAAGAAGAAACCAAAAGGGAAATTTAAATATATATGTGTGTGTATGGTGTGTGTGTATGTATATATATACATATATATGATGTATGTATGTATATATATACATATATATACACACACATATATATGAAAAATCATATATAGGGAAAATTATATATATAGGAAAAATTATATCTTAAAACAAACAAAATGGAAACAAATACACCAAAATTTATGGGATTCAGCAAAAACAGTTTTAAGAGGGAATTTTATAATAATAAATGCCTACAAGAAGAAAGAGAGATCTCAAAGAAACAAACTGACTTTACACCTCAAGGAACTAGAAAAAGGAAACTAAATGCAAAGTTAGTACAAGAAGAAAATAACGAAGATTAGAGTGGAAATAAAAAAGAGGTGAAAAAAAAAAGAAAAAAAAAAGAGGTGAAAAAGACAAGATGATATATCAGTGAAACTAAGAGTGTTTTTCTTTTTTTTTTTTTTTTAAGATAAAGATAATACAAACCTTTTGGTACTCTAACCAAGAAAAAAGTAAAAGATTAAAATAAACAAAATTACAAATAAAAGAGGAGACATTATAGTTGATATATAATATATTGATATCTAAATATATTGAATATAAGTGCTTATTAGATTACCATGAACAATTATATGTCAACAAATTGAGTATCTTAGAAGAAATGGATAAATACCTAGAAACATACAATCTACCAGCACTAAACAATAAATAAATAGAAAATTTGAACAGAACAATAGCAAATAAAGAGATTGGATCAGTAATCAGAATCTGTCAACAAAGTAAAATCCAGGACTACATTGCTTCATTGGTGAATTCTACCAAACATTTAAAAAATAATTTATGCCAGGGGGAGGAGTCAAGATGGCAGAGAAGTAGCAGGCTGAGACTATTAGATCAGCTAGATAGCTTATCTAAAGATTGCAAACACCTACAAATCCAACAGGAGATCGAAGTGAAGAACAGCAATTCTAGAAACAGAAAATCAACCACTTTCTGAAAGGTAGGACTGGCGGAGAAGTGAATCCAAAGCGAGGGGAAGATAGACCACGGGGGAAGGGGCCGGCTCCCGGCAAGCGGTGGAGCAACGGAGCACAAAATCGGGACTTTTAAAAGTCTGTTCCGCTGAGGGACATCGCTCCAGAGGCTTAACCGGGGTGAAGCCCACGTGGGGTCAGCGTGGCCTCAAGTCCCGCAGGGTCACAGAAGGATCGGGGGTGTCTGAGGGTCGCAGAGCTTACAGGTATTAGAATGGGGAAGCCGGCTACAGAGACAGGGCCGAGGAGTGAGCTCTAAGCTCGGGGTTACCTTGAAACTGTCGCAGGCTCGGTGTGCTCAGAGCGCAGCCGGAGGCAGGGTGACAGGAGTCATTGGGCGCTGTTCTCTGAGGGCGCACTGAGCAGTGGGGCCCTGGGCTCTCTGCTCCTCTGGGCCAGAGACTGGGAGGCCGCCATCTTGATTCCCGCCAACCGGAACTCTACGGAAAGCGCTCAGGGAACAAAAGCTCCCAAAAGCAAACCCGAACGGATTACTCAGCCCGGCCCCTGGTAAGGGCGGTGCAAATCTGCCTGGGGCAAAGACACTTGAGAATCACTACAACAGGCCCCTCCCCCAGAAGATCAACAAGAAGCCCAGTCAGGACCAAGTTCACCTACCAAGGAGTGCAGTTTCAATACCAAGGAGAGCAGCGGAATTACAGAGGAGGAGAAAGCAAAGCACGGAACTCATGGCTTTCTCCCCATGATTCTTTAGCCTTGCAGTTAATTTTTTTTTCTTTTTCAATTTTTTTTTCCTCTTCTTCTGATAAATTTTGTTAACTTTTACCCTTTCCTTTTTTAACGTTTTTTAACTAGTTTATCTAATATATATATATTTTTTTCCTTTTTATATTTTTATTGGTTTTCTTTTTTTAATTGTTTCTTTTTTTTTTCTTTCTGAACCTCTTTTTATCCCCTTTCTCCCCCCTTACGATTTGGGATCTCTTCTGATTTCGCTAAAGCATATTTTCCTGGGGTTGTTGCCACCCTTTTAGCATTTTACTTGCTCCTTCATATACTCTTATCTGGACAAAATGACAAGGCGGAAAAATTCACCACAAAAAAAAAGAACAAGAGGCAGTACCAAAGGCTAGGGACCTAATCAATACAGACATTGGTAATATGTCAGATCTAGAGTTCAGAATGACGATTCTCAAGGTTCTAGCTGGGCTCAAAAAAGGCATGGAAGATATTAGAGAAACCTTCTTGGGAGATATAAAAGCCCTTTCTGGAGAAATAAAAGAACTAAAATCTAACCAAGTTGAAATCAAAAAAGCTATTAATGAGGTGCAATCAAAAATGGAGGCTCTCACTGCTAGGATAAATGAGGCAGAAGAAAGAATTAGTGATATAGAAGACCAAATGACAGAACAAAGAAGCTGAGCAAAAGAGGGACAAACAGCTACTGGACCACGAGGGGAGAATTCGAGAGATAAGTGACACCATAAGACGAAACAACATTAGAATAATTGGGATTCCAGAAGAAGAAGAAAGAGAGAGGGGAGCAGAAGGTATATTGGAGAGAATTATTGGAGAGAATTTCCCCAATATGGCAAAGGGAACAAGCATCAAAATCCAGGAGGTTCAGAGAACCCCCCTCAAAATCAGTAAGAATAGGTCCACACCCCGTCACCTAATAGTAAAATTTACAAGTCTTAGTGACAAAGAGAAGATCCTGAAAGCAGCCCGGGAAAAGAAGTCTGTAACGTACAATGGTAAAAATATTAGATTGGCAGCAGACTTATCCACAGAGACCTGGCAGGCCAGAAAGAGCTGGCATGATATATTCAGAGTACTAAACGAGAAAAACATGCAGCCAAGAATACTATATCCAGCTAGGCTATCGTTGAAAATAGAAGGAGAGATTAAAAGCTTCCAGGACAAACAAAAACTGAAAGAATTTGCAAACACCAAACCAGCTCTACAGGAAATATTGAAAGGGGTCCTCTAAGCACAGAGAGACCCTAAAAGTAGTAGATCAGAAAGAAACAGAGACAATATACAATAACAGTCACCTTACAGGCAATACAATGGCACTAAATTCATATCTCTCAATACTTACCCTGAATGTTAATGGGCTAAATGCCCCAATCAAAAGACACAGGGTATCAGAATGGATAAAAAAACAAAACCCATCTATATGTTGCCTACAAGAAACTCATTTTAAACCAGAGGACACCTCCAGATTTAAAGTGAGGGGGTGGAAAAGAATTTACCATGCTAATGGATATCAGAAGAAAGCAGGAGTGGCAATCCTTATATCAGATCAATTAGATTTTAAGCCAAAGACTATAATAAGAGATGAGGAAGGACACTATATCATACTCAAAGGAACTGTCCAACAAGAAGATCTAACAATTTTAAATATCTATGCCCCTAACGTGGGAGCAGCCAACTATATAAACCAATTAATAACAAAATCAAAGAAACACATCGACAATAATACAATAATAGTAGGGTACCTTAACACTCCCCTCACTGAAATGGACAGATCATCCAAGCAAAAGATCAACAAGGAAATAAAGGCCTTAAATGACAGACTGGACCAGATGGACATCACAGATACATTCAGAACATTTCATCCCAAAGCAACAGAATACACATTCTTCTCTAGTGCACATGGAACATTCTCCAGGATAGATCACATTCTCAGTCCTAAATCAGGTCTCAACCATTATCAAAAGATTGGAATCATACCCTGCATATTTTCAGACCACAATGCTCTGAAGCTAGAACTCAATCACAAGAGGAAATTTGGAAAGAACCCAAATACATGGAGACTAAACAGCATCCTTCTAAAGAATGACTGGGTCAACCAGGAAATTAAAGAAGAATTGAAAAAATTCATGGAAACAAATGATAATGAAAACACAACGGTTCAAAATCTGTGGGACACAACAAAGGCAGTCCTGAGAGGAAAATATATAGCGGTACAAGCCTTTCTCAAGAAACAAGAAAGGTCTCAGGTACACAACCTAACCCTACACCTAAAGGAACTGGAGAAAGAACAAGAAAGAAACCCTAAACCCAGCAGGAGAAGAGAAATCATAAAGATCAGATCAGAAATCAATGAAATAGAAACCAAAAAAACAATAGAACAAATCAACGAAACTAGGAGCTGGTTCTTTGAAAGAATTAATAAGATCGATAAACCCCTGGCCAGACTTATCAAAAAGAAAAGAGAGAGGACCCAAATAAATAAAATCATGAATGAAAGAGGAGAGATCACAACGAACACCAAAGAAATACAGACAATTATAAGAACATACTATGAGCAACTCTATGCCAACAAATTTGACAATATGGAAGAAATGGATGCATTCCTAGAGACATATAAACTGCCACAACTGAACTGAGTATAAAGTACTCATGAAAGAAATTGAGGAAGACACAAAGAAATGGAAAAATGTTCCATGCTCCTGGATTGGAAGAATAAATATTGTGAAAATGTCTATGCTACCTAAAGCAATCTACACATTTAATGCGATTCCTATCAAAGTACCATCCATTTTTTTCAAAGAAATGGAACAAATAATCCTAAAATTTATATGGAACCAGAAAAGACCTTGAATAGCCAAAGGAATATTGAAAAAGAAAGCCAAAGTCGGTGGCATCACAATTCCGGACTTCAAACTCTATTACAAAGCTGTCATCATCAAGACAGCATGGTACTGGCACAAAAACAGACACATAGATCAATGGAACAGAATAGAGAGCCCAGAAATAGACCCTCAACTCTATGGTCAACTAATCTTCGACAAAGCAGGAAAGAATGTCCAATGGAAAAAAGACAGCCTCTTCAATAAATGGTGTTGGGAATATTGGACAGCCACATGCAGAAAAATGAAATTGGATCATTTCCTTACACCATACACAAAAATAGACTCAAAATGGATGAAGGACCTTAATGTGAGAAAGGAATCCATCAAACTCCTTGAGGAGAACACAGGCAGCAACCTTTTCGACCTCAGCCACAGCAACATCTTCCTAGGAACATGGCCAAAGGCAAGGGAAGCAAGGGCAAAAATGAACTATTGGGATTTCAACAAGATCAAAAGCCTTTGCACAGCAAAGGAAACAGTTAACAAAACCAAAAGACAACTGACAGAATGGGAGAAGATATTTGCAAATGACATATCAGATAAAGGGCTAGTATCCAAAATCTATAAAGAACTTAGCAAACTCAACACCCAAAGAACAAAGAATCCAATCAAGAAATGAGAAGAAGACATGAACAGACATTTCTGCAAAGAAGACATCAAGATGGCCAACAGACATGAAGAAGTGCTCCCTATCACTCAGCATCAGGGAAATACAAATCAAAACCACAATGAGATATCACCTCACACCAGTCAGAATGGCTACAATTAACAAGTCAGGAAATGACAGATGCTGGCGAGGATGCGGAGAAAGGGGAACCCTCCTACACTGTTGGTGGGAATGCAAGCTGGTGCAACCACTCTGGAAAACAGCATGGAGGTTCCTCAAAATGTTGAAAATAGAACTACCCTATGACCCAGCAATTGTACTGCTGGTATTTACCCTAAAGATACAAACGTAGTGATACGAAGGGGCACGTGCACCCGAATGTTTATAGCAGCAATGTCTACAATAGCCAAACTATGGAAAGAACCTAGATGTCCATCAACAGACGAATGGATAAAGAAGAAGTGGTATATATACACAATGGAATACTATGCAGCCATCAAAAGAAATGAAATCTTGCCATTTGTGACGACGTGGATGGAACTAGAGGGTATCATGCTTAGCGAAATAAGTCAATCGGAGAAAGGCAACTATCATATGATCTCTCTGATATGAGGGAGAGGACATGCAGCATGGGGGGTTAAGGGGGTAGGAGAAGAGTAAATGAAACAAGATGGGATTGGGAGGGAGACAAACCATAAGTGACTCTTAATCTCACAAAACAAACTGAGGGTTGATGGGTGGAGGGGGGTTGGGAGAGGGGGGGTGGGGTTATGGACATTGGGGAGAGTATGTGCTATGGTGAGTGCTGTGAAGTGTGTAAACCTGGCGATTCACAGAACTGTACCCCTGGGGATAAAAATATATTATATGTTTATAAAAAATAAAATTAAAAAAAATATATTAAAAAAATAATAATAATTTATGTCAATCCTTCTCAAACTCTCCCCCTCCAAAAAAAACAAAACAAAACAAAAAAAAGCGAATGGGAGTGAACAATTTTAAACTAATCATTTGAAGACCCACATTACCCTGATACCAAAGCCAGATAAGGACACTACAAGAAAACTACAGATCAACCATCCCCATGAATGTGGATGTTAAAATCCTTTAAAAAAAAATTAGCAAACTTAATTCAACAACACATTAAAATGATTATACACCATTACTAATAAAATTTATGTCTGGAGTACCAAGATGATTTAACATACAAAAATCAATCAATGTGATGCACCACATTAATAGGTTAAAGAACCAAAAAATCATATATGATTATTTCATGATGCGGAGAAAGCCTTTGACAAATTTAACATAGTAAAATAAAACTTTCATGGTAAAAACAAAACAAAACAAACCACAACTCTGCAAACTATAATTAAAGGAAATTACCCAATATAGTAACATAAAAAGTCCACAGCTAACATGGCACTCATTGATGAAAAGCTTTTCTTTCTAAGATTTAAGAAGGCAAGACTGACCTCTCATACTTCTATTCAACATAATTGCAAAAGTCTTCCCCAGAGCAATCATGCAAGGAAAAGATACAAAAGCCATCCAATTTGGAAGGGGGATAGTGCAATTATCTCTGCTTGCAGTTGATATGATCATTATATGTAGAAAATCCTTAAATTCTGCAAGAAAAAATTATTAGAATAAGCATATTTAGCAAAGTAATAGGCTAGAAATTCAAACCACAATGTAAGTTGTGTTTTACACACTAACAATGACCAATCAGAAAAAGAAGACAATAATCCCACTTATGATGGCATGGAAAACATAAAATGCTTAGGAATAAACTTAATAAAGAGGTGTGTTGAAAGTTCCGTTAAATTCTTCCATAATATTGGTCGACTGGGTGGCTCAGTGGGTTAAGCCGCTGCCTTCGGCTCAGGTTGTAATCTCGGGGTCCTGGGATCGAGTCCCGCATCGGGCTCACTGCTCGGCAGGGAGCCTGCTTCTCTCTCTCTCTCTGCCTGCCTCTCTGTCTACTTGTGATCTCTCTCTGTCAAATAAATAAATAAAATCTTAAAAAAAAAAAATTCTTCCATAATATTGCTGTCTTGACATCTACTTTGTGTAGCTAAGTGGACTTGGACTAAACACTTAGCCCCTCCCCATGCTCTAGATAAGAGCCCATAGAGTCACAAAGTAAATGTAAATTCCTGATATGATTCCCTTAACATACCTTGTAATAACAGTCTCTTCTGCTTCTTAGCTCTTTCCCCTTGAACATCTCTTAGATAAGACCCCCATGAAGCTTGCTAAGATTTGTTCTTTTGGGTTTGAATTGACCAATCCAGCTTAGTCCAAGAACCCCAAAGCACAAATCATAGAACCTAAGAAAGGTATGTGCCTCAGGTCCTGCTGCTTTGCCTGCACCTTGCCTTGACCTCTCCATGCAGTCCATCAAGACATGCTCTTTACCTCCTGCAGGACCTGTGAATAATAAACTTCTCTATTTCACTTTCTCCTGTGATCTTTCTTTGAAACACAACCCACAGTCCAAAATTCCAGGGATCTACTTAACATGTTAATTTCACAAAAGACTACAAGACAAAAGATTTATACACTCAAAACTACAAAACATTGCTGAAGGAAATTAAAAAAGACACTGATAAATAAAAAAAAAAAACTTCCAGTGTTCAGGGTTACATAACTTAATATTTTTTAAATGACCATACTATCTAAAGCAATCTACAGACTCAATGCAAATCCAAATCTATCTTAATGGCAATTTTTTTTTTGCAGGAATAGATGTAAAATTTTAAAATTCACTTTGGACCTAAACAATTCCAAATAGCAAAAACAATCTTGCAGGGGCGGGTGGGGGGAAGATTCAGGAATCACTCATCCTAATTTCAAAACATATTACAAGTCTACAGTAACTAAAACGTTATGGCACTTGTTTAAAGACAGACATATAGACCAATGCAACAGAAGAGAAAGCACAGAAAAAACCTGCACTTATATGGTCAAATCATCTTTGACAAGGTTGCCAATAATGGGTAAAGGATATTTTCTAGACAAATGGTGTTGAAAAACTAGGTATGCACGTGCAACAAAATAAAGTTGGACCCTATGCTACCCTATACACAAAAAGTAAGTGAGATAGGTTAAAGACCTAAACATAAAGCTTGAAACTATAAAACTCATAGACAAAATTTAGTAGAGAACTTCCATGACAACAGATTTGGCAAATATTTCTTGAATATTACACCAAAAGCACAGACAACAAGAGCAATAATACATTAGTAGAACTATGTCAATCTTAAAAATTTCTGTGAAGTGGGCGCCTGGGTGGCTCAGAGGATTAAGTCTCTGCCTTCAGCTCAGGTCATGGTCTCAGGGTCCTGAGATCAAGTCCTGCATTGGGCTTAATGCTCAGCAGGGAGTCTGCTTCCCCCTCTCTCTCTCTGCCTGCCTCTCTGCCTACTTGTGATCATCTCTCTCTGTATGTCAAATAAATAAATAAAAAAATCTTTAAAACAAAACAAAATAAACTTCTGTGAAGCAAAGGAAATAGTAAAAACTTGAACAGGGGTGCCTGGGTGGCTCAGTTGGTTGGGCATCTACCTTTGGGTCATGATCTTGGAGTCCCAGGATCCAGCCCCACGTTAAGCTCCCTGCTCACTGGGGAGCCTGCTTCTCCCTCTGCCCCTCATCCAGCTAGTGCTCTCTCTTGCTCTCTCTCTCTCAAATAAATAAATAAAATATTTTTTACAAAATGTGAACAAGCTATTGAATAGGAGAAAATGTTTGTAAAACATATCTAAGATTAATGTTCTGAATATATAAGAAACTTCTACAGAGCGATTAGTATTCAGAATATATAAGAAACCCAAAACTCAACCAACAAAAAGTAAACAAAACAACAATAAAAATCTCATTTTAAAAGGTCAAAGGACTTAGATATTTCTCCAAGTAAGATATATAAATGGCCAAAAAGCATCTGAAAGATGTTCAACATGACTAAACATCTAAGAAATGCAAATCAAAACCACAATGAGATATCACCTCATACCTATTAGGTTGGCCACTATCACAAAAATAAAAAATAAAAAAATACAAGTGTTTCCAACTATGTGGAGGAATTTGAACCTCTGTGTACTGTCAGTTGGCATGTAGGATGGTGTAGTCATCATGGAAATAGTATGGAGGTTCCTCCAAAAATTAAAATTACCATAAGATCCACCAACCCAACTTCTGAGTACATATTTAAAGGCACTAAAAGGATCTTGAGGAGATATTGGCATTCCCATGTTTATCCCATGTTTATTGCAACATCATTCACAATAGCCAAGAAAGGAAACAACTTAAACGTTTATTGATCAACAAATAGATAAAGAAAATGTGGTATATACATGTCATAGTTAACCATAAAAAAAAAAGGAAATCCTGTCACATAATACAACATGGATGAATCTTGACTATGTAATGTTAAATGAAATGAGCCAATCACAATAAGACAAATACTATATGATTTCACTTATTTGAGGTATGTAAATTCTTCTAACTCTAAGAAAAAGAAAGAATCATGGTTGTTGTGATCTGGGGAGTGAAGGAAAAGAGGAGCTGTTGTTCAACGGGTATGGAGTTTCAGTTTGGCAAGAGATCTGTTGCACAAAAAGGCATATATAGTTAAAACTACATTACTGTACACTTATAAATGGTTAAGATGGTAAATTTTATGTTACGAGCTTTTTACCAGAACACAATCAAAGAGCACTTTATGTAACCATATGGAAAAATTTCCATAATGTATATTTAAATAAATGTGACAGTGGAAAGTGCTACCATTTGAATTAAAGATAGGAGGAAAATAATACATTACTTTTATATATATATATATATGCATTTTGAAAAATCTCTGGAAGAATAAAAAAATAATTTCCCCAGGTGTTAAATTGCTACCTACTATACTGGTGCTAAAAGATTTTAATGAATGGTATAAGAATATAGCTCTCAAATACTGTGTCTGAGGAAGTGCAAAGAAAATGCAAGGAAAACTTTAGCTGTGGTGTATGTTGGGTAAAGGGAAATATAAATATTTTGATATATGCTATAGAGTTCTTTATGCATGAAAATAATATTTTTTTCTTTTCCAGAGAAGTTAAGAAAAGTAAAAGTTAGATCTAGAGATCACAGAGAATGAAGCACTATCAACTATATTACTATAAAATAAAAAAGCATTAAAAATACAAATCTTGAGTACTTTTATCTCTCTTTTTTTAAGATTTTATTTATTTGACAGAGAGAGAGAGAGAGAACAAGCAGGGGGAGCAGCAGAAAGAGAGGGAGAAGCAGGTTCCCCACCAAGCAGGGAGGCCAATGTGGGACTCAATCCCAGGATTGAGGACCCTGGGATCATGAACTGAATGGAAAGCAGAGGCTTAACCATCTGAGCCACCCAGGCACACCCCTCCATTTTATCTCTTTTAAACTGAGTTCTTTATTCATTTCACCTTTTAGACACATTTGCTGAATCTATCTATAATGCAGATGGCAGTCAGGACATTTTGAACAAAAGTATATGAAGGGGGACATAGTTATCTTTCTTTTTTGTGTGTGATGCATACCTCAAATATTGCTTTAGATAAAGGATTGAAAGCATCAAAACCAGTTGGCAAAAATGTCTGATTTCAGTTCTAGACAAAAATGAAAATATCCAGTGGTCATAAATCTATGAATACAATTTATTGAATACATTTTTCAAGTCACTGCAGTGAAACAGACCAAATTGAAATGAGTCTATGAACCTGTCTGTTTTGTATCATATTATGTGAAAAGGGCCCACCCTGGACTGGGTCCAAATTGGCAGAAAAGCTTTTGAAGTGTGATACATTTTAATACATCTGTTAGTTGATAATGATTAATGGCCATATTTCAAACTCTTTAAGAAGTTTGAGATTTAGTGTCTCACCACTTCTAGGTAGATTTATCAGAGACCATTAACAGATATTTCCACAAGGAAAATTACCAATATTAAAAAGACTCCCTGTTGAAGTTGAATTGAGACATACTAGTGGAATAAGGATCTTTCACATTATCCAGACTCGATGATTACAGAAAATACTAGTTTACATGAAATATAATCTTATTTAACCTCATGACCCAGACCCAGGTAATAGAAATTAATGACATAGTCATTAAAATTGTATAATTCAGATTTCTTTTATCTATTAAGGTCATTAAAAAATATTTCTTTTTGAGAGTCACTGTATTTATAAAAAATTTTACAATAACCTAATCTCCAAAAATATAGTATATGTGTAGACCAAAATCTCCAAAAGGAAATAAAATCTGTATATTAATGTTACTTCCATAGGATCATTGATGTCATAATATTTCATGTTGCATACTTTTCCTCAAGTTACTTTTATAGTAGTTGGCAGCTACTAAGTTTTTGTAAAAATAGTTTATGAATACACAAAAGATTCATGTGCATTCTACTTGAAATGTTAGGAAATATAAAATAACTTTGCAAATGTAAGCAATAATTAATCTATGAATTTATATGCCCATAGGTAATTGTGTTAGGTTCACCTGAGTGAATTTTTCTACTCACTAGTTATGATCTTAATCAATATTTTAATCTTGGAAGCACTTGCTAAGTACTTTACATTCCACTGATTACAATTATGCTAATTTTTTACTTGAAAATGTACTTAAGATGATAAGGTAAAGTTTTTTTCTAAAGATGTTACAACAAACACAAAGATAGATAAAAGAGAAAGGTCTTAATTCTAATAAAATCCATTACTCAGAACTTAATTAGAAATGATCAAATATTGCCTCAGTCCCTATAATATTAACATCCCCAGTATTCGTGGACCTGTTCAGTTTACTTTTAAAGTAAAACTATTGAAAGACATCAAAATACTTATCAGATATCCTTGTTAATACAATATATTGAGAATATTTCTCTCCCTGTGGTTTACTAAAGACCCTGCGCTACTATGATTCTCTTTATTCTTTTCTCATTTTTCTACTTTTTCTTCTTTTACTTCTCAAAGCCTCAACTTTCTCTTACTCTGGCAACTTTTTCCCTGAGACGTTTCTCTCTCTTTTGTAGCTTTCATTATCTTCTCTGTCCTAGTGAATTTGAAGCTAATATTTCCTGTGAAGATTGATAATTTTTACCTGTTCAGGGATTTTTCTTTTTTAGAATACTAATATTATTAAAAGTCTTAATGACCATCTACTATAAATGTGTATGTATTGAGGCAGTAAATTTGATTTAACAATTAGTGTGCAAAGATGCCATGTTATTTCCGATCTGCCTTCGTACCATTATTTCTAATTAAGTACAACATTATGAAGACACTGCATTGTTATTATCATGTTCAATACAGAATATTTGCTTTCCTGACAAAGTAGATTTCAAGTAATTTTAGGAAAGAAATCGAATTTGGTTATTGTTGGAATCTTAGTCTGTGTGTCTTAAGATGCAGTGCGACCTTGAGTCCGACCTTGAGAACTGCTATTATCATAATTATAGATCTAACAATACGAAATTGAACTTTAAACTTGCTCCGTGTGTTTGTAATTATCATGCTCTTTTTGAAGAGAACAAAAAAAAGTGAAATAAATTGAAGTTAGAAATAATTTGAAGCCATAGTTCTCAAAGCATAATCAAAATTTCTTACTTTCAAATGTTTGCCTATCCCTATTTGTAACTGAAAATAATGTATTAGTCACAACATGAACATGCTTAATTTACCCCATGCCTAGAAAGTAAAGTAAAATAAAGTCCTTGATACTTCTTGTGCTGAGAGAATCATGAATTTAAAGCTCATAATCTCTAAAGTAAAAGGAAGTGATTATTGTGTTTATTGTGATGTTTGTGATTATTGTGTTTACTTATATGAATATAAAAATGCAATATTAGTTTTTGTAAACTAGAGCAGTGATATTGGAAGTATTACATGCTACAGAATGCTGGGTATATAAAAAGAAGAAAGAAGGTTCTAGGAAGGTTCTAAAAAAACAAGTTGTATGTTAGTTATTAAAAATAAAACAACCTTCCACTTTATTCATTTATAAATGCAAAAAATTATAAGAATTTAAAGAAAAGTACTACTTTTTGACAGTTATGAGTAAAAAATAGCAAATTGCAAAATAACATGCTAAAGGGAAAATAATATTTGTTATTTAGTGCATATGTGTGTAAGAGAGATTGATAGGTAACTGGTAAGTGTGAGAAATACCTAACCCCAACAATTCATTATTTTTCTATGGTTACCAGAGAAAGAAAGAGGAAAGAAAATTGACTTGCACCTGTAACTTAAAAATTCAAATAAAACATTAGATAAAGCCCAGAGATCTTAGGTTGGCAATTAATTTTCATGTTCATTCATACCAAATCTTCTACAAATTTAAAATTCATCTACTGCATAGTATTCTAGTTCCCTTTCTACATTTCAGGTTAAGGTGCTAATGAACTATGAAATGAATAGTTAGTACCAGTGAGAAATAAAGCTCATGAGATATTCTAAACTGGAATAATCAGGTATAAAAATTACTGAGATTTTACATAATGAAGAGGCAGAATAACCCAATGTTAAGAATACAAACTTTAGAAACAGAATAAAAGGGGTTCAAATCTTGGCATTAAAACTATCTATTATACATATAGGTATTAATATGTATATTTAATAATCCTTTGGTAACTTTTCCTTCTGCATTTTACAGAAGAAAAGTGCAGAAAGAGATACCAATGTAGGTTTCTTTGTAATCAAATGGAATAATCTATGCAACGTTCCTAGCATAGGTCTAGTATATAGTAAGTATTCAAGAAAAGGAAACTCTTTTTATTAGATGTGCACATTATTGTTGCTTTCATAGTTCAGAATCACTAAGCTTTTTATAATACAGTATCGTTTTACCACTATATAAAATCTCAATACATTTTGTCTTTCCAGTGTTTTCTTTATCTTATTTTTATTGTCTTTCATCTGGAAGTACCTTATTGAGGAAGAAGAATCAATAGTGGAGGGAGGAGGCATCATATTACCAAGATAATTTACTTTCCATTGGATATTTTGATCTAGTGGATATTACAGTGTTATTAATCTTATAGAACTTCATAACACTCTAACACTGATAGCCTCAGCTTAGATTCATAAAGTTTGTCATTAAATTTGAAATTTGCATTATTAAATGAGATCAATGAAGACTATCACCTCACAATAGCTCTATATAGATTTCTTTTTAAGTCTACTGTTTAAGGAAAGCAATTCAGGGAACATCAAAATCGTTAGTTTTAATGTCCCAGTTGGCTTTGTCTTTCTTTTCACACTCAGGTAAAAATGTTTCTGCATTCACCTACCATGTGATTTAAAAAAAAAAAAAATCCGTGTAAGAACACAAACACTTTGCTATTGACCAAAAAAAAAAGAAGGAGAGGGGGAAAATAGTATATGTAAACTTACTCATCTTTAGTAAAAAATTATACTTAAAAACTATACACTAGGGACAATTAGTTATTGTCATTGTTTTAAGACTGAATGTTGTATGTTAATTATTTTTAGATTGGTATCATTTGTCTCAGAGTTGTAACTGAATTTTATTTTATTTTTATTATTATTTTTATTTATTTTGTAACTGGAATTTAAACACAATTATAATAAAAATTTGATCATAAACTGAATATATAATTTTCTCAAATCTAAATAAAAAGTCCCTGCTACTGTGAATTTTCCAGAAGAAAAAATAAGGCCCAAAGGAAATAGTGTCCAAACAACATCTTCTAAACCTTGTATATTAAAGTTACAAAAAACAGAGGCTGGAATTTATCCTTCTCACATCTTACTGTTTGTTCAGTCTTAGTTTTAGAAGTCTCTTGATGACTCTAAAATAGGTCTAGTCCATAAAATAAATAAATAGACTTTAAGGGGGAAAAGAGTAGGATAAACATAACCAAATAAGTTCTTAAAAATTAATCCAAATATATTGGTAGTTATGATAAGTAGAAATGATATATATACTCCAAAGAAAATGTCACACTGGGTGAAATATGAAATCTAGCTTGATACTGCTTATAAGAAACAAAATGAAAATGCAAATAAACAGGAGTGAAATGAAAGAGTGGGGAAAATATTGAGTAAATTATAATAGAAAGAAGGCTGGAAAATTACATTAATTTCAGAAAAAAATAAATGTCATAAAACATTACAGAGATAAAGAACATAGCTCCATAATTATAATAGCTTACTTTGTAAGAAGATGTGGGGATTCCTATGATGTACTCTCTCAATAACACATTTTATGCACACAAAAATGCACCCCAAAACTATGAGGCAGGGTAGGAGCTGCAGTGTCTTCTAGCCTTGGCATTCTTCTTGCATATACTATTGATCAAAGAAGTTACAAAGATTCCTCAGATTCAAGGAGATGGAGCATAGGCCCACATTTGATAGAGGAAATATCAATATTGCATTATAAGTTCATGTAGGGGTATGTGTGTGTGTGTATAAGTGCAGTTGGTTGGTTGATAGCAAGAAACAAAATTTAAAAAGTTAGTAAAACTGCATGTTTAGATATTAAGTAAAATAATTCCAAATACAACTTTATGGATTAAAGAAGTAATCATTCTGAATGTAAGAAAATGTATAGACTGGATTGATAAAATATTATGTCTTCATACAGCCACTGCAATAACCAACGTCCCCAGACATACGTATTTTCGTACCACTCTCATGCAAAATCTTAAGTGGTTCCCATGCCTAGAAAAAATAGAACACTTATTTCTCATCAAGAGTCATAATTTTGACTTCAACTTTTTTAAAAATATGGTTTCTTTCCTACTCCTCTTTTCTATGTGTATCTTATTTTTACAGACTTTACAGAGACACACAATCACAAGCCAAACTTTCTTGTCTTTTTATTATTAAGCACACATTTCTCTATATGGAAAGTTACTCTCCAGCACATTCATCTACTAAATTCTACGTATCTTATAACATCTATTTCAAGTTCTACATCCTCAGTGAAATATTCTATGCGTTCCTCCAACCCCCAGGTGAAATTATTTTCCTGTTTCTTTTACATGATCAAGAATACATATTTTGAAAAACTTGCAATAGTATATTTCACTTGCTACTTTTATTGTGTTTATGTTTGATGTCATAGTTTCAAGATCAGAGAACGTGCTATTCAAGTGATATTTTCCATAACATACAGCATCTATTGAAAGTCCAGGTGCATAAGACAGGATCAATCAATATTTGTTAAATTTATTTCACCCTTATCCTCAGTATGTATTCTCTATACTTGGAAATAAATGTTTTTATAAGGTGCACTTCTAACTTCCCCAATACCAGAATCTATATGAATTTCTTTAGCTTGAAGTTTTTATTCTTCTTCTCTGCTCCCATTTTCATTCATTATAAAACAATTTGAAAAACAGCATATTCATTCTTTGTCTTTCCATCACATCAGTCACAAAAAATCTCGTGTAACACCATGAGAAGAATGAACAACATGCTCTAACCTAAGTGTGTGCAACCTGATTACTAAGTAAGACAAATATACAATCAGTCCTTTAGGGTCAATAACTGTTTCTGATAGCTGAAACATACAAGAATAGTAAAACTGAAAGTCATCCAGATAACCAGCTTAAATTCTAGCTGGCATCTAAATGACCCACACTTGCATACCTTTTCAAACTCTTTACCTGTTCCTGCCAGATTACTTCCTCCAAAGTCCTATAAAACTACATAAAATAAATGACAAAGATTGTTCAACAAAGCACAAGTTCCAGCTATATTTTTTGTAAAATGGTTTATGACATTCAAATTACTCTAGGAAGGAAAGCTCTGTTTAGTCCTACCCAACTCTCTCACAATGTTTGGCTCTTTGCCTAGTTCAGTCTTTCTTTCTCAGCAGGCTGAAAAGACTGTGGATTGTTTTGTAAGGGGTGTTAATTTCAGAAGTTTTCAGTAGATTTACCACAGTAACTGGGGAAAAGAAATCCACTTGTTTTTTTAGGCATCCAGAGCTCTAATCCCAGAGCTCTGTGGTGGGAAGCATCAGAGGGTGGTGGAGTGGCCTGATGGACTTTAGTGTCAAGTATCTTCCCAAACAAATGCAAAGAACAATTATTCCCTCAGGTTATAAACTCTCTTTTTATTTTCACCTTCATCGATTCACCATTAGTTGCACAAATCAAAAGCAGAATATTTGCTGTCTGTTTTTGTAGCTATGCATCCTGTTTCCATTATGCTGTTTTAAAAGTTATTTTCTAGAGAACTGTTTATCTTTTAGAATGTACAAAAAAATTTAGCTTAATACCCCATGTTGGCAATGAACCACACTTAGTACATTTATATTTTCTCTGCTGAATTTGATAGATTCTATTATTATTATTATTGTTATTATTATCATTACTATTATTCACAATGTGAAAGAATACATTGCACAAATAATAGCCATAGATATTTTAATATCATTTAGGAACGATTAAATGGGTTTTAGGGAAGAATGTGGTGACTGCGTCTACAACTCAGATGACAGAAATCTTCCATATGTCTTGTGACTAACTTTTGGTTGAAGCAACTATTAATTTATCAATAAGTATGTAAATGTAAATTGTGTACATAAGTTGAAATACATAAGTTGAAAGGATAATCTAATTTTTTTCACTAACTCCCCATTCTAAGCAATTTAGACATATGAATTTATTAATAAACATTAGAATGTAGACGTTATCACCAATTCACCATCATTATCTGCTGATGAGGAAATGAAACTACAGAATTGTTAAATAATTTGCCCCAAATCATACACGTTAATCAGTGGTAGGACTTGATGTGTAAACACAGTCTGTCTGCAGAGTTTGTGTTCTGACCACTACCTTCTCAGTGAATCCTTTGTCTCTCCTTCTCATGCTGCCAGGTAGCTACACAGTTGGGTGAACCTTTTTCTGTCCTTCTGAGTGATACCTCCATATAAAAAAAGCATAAAGTGGGGCGCCTGGGTGGCTCAGTGGGTTAAGCCGCTGCCTTCGGCTCAGGTCATGATCTCAGGGTCCTGGGATCGAGTCCCGCATC